>NW_026856248.1:0-562091 GCF_026571515.1 Ruditapes philippinarum | reverse complement strand
GGTCAAAGGTTATAAAAAAATTATCATAGCTCGGGTATTTGATTGGTCAGAAATTGCAACAGAATGTATACTTACCAATGAAATTAGTCTCTGATACAAACAAACTTTTGATGTTAGCTGTTAGATTTAGCTAAAAAGAACCATACGGTTAATGAATTTCTAAGTAAAAAATCTGTGTAGAAACTTACGGAATGCTTCCTTCAGTTTATTTTCAAGGAACAGCTGTTCCGACTCGGACTCCACTGTAGCCAGTGTTCCCGATCCGCCACCATATATTTGACAGTATGCCTAAAAATAATGAAAAAACAAAGAAAATATGAAATATATCCTCACAGTGAGCGTCAGTTATAAATGACAAAGTCTGTAAGGAAAGGGAGATAAATTAATAAATAATTCTTTAAAGGCCCATTATGCTTCAGAAATGCTTTTTATTTTTAATTCTGAAAAGCATTTAAATTTTGGTGTACTTTCATAGTATCCAAATAGTTACTCATTGATAATTACCTGGGGCATTTTTTTTTCATTTGTTGCCTTTTTGTCAAAAAGAACAGTTTATAGTGCATTAGTATTTTGTATGGAAGTCAAAATACTACTTTGTTCACATTTTGCTACTTTTATTAACAAGGGGGTCATGATGGCCCTTGTTCGCTGACCTGACCCATCGAACTCATCCGAACAATTACCTAGACAAGCATTCTGACAATGTTTCATGACAGGTGAGTCAAAAATGTGACCACTAGAGTGTTAACAAGGATTATCCATATTTGAGCAGTGTGACCTAGTTTTTTACCCAGGTGACCCATATTCGAACTTGACCTAGAAATCATCAAAACAAACTTTCAGACCAATTTCCAGGATACTTGGATCAAAACAGTAGCCACTAGAGTTTAAACAACATTTTTCTATTTTTAGCTCCGGTGACCTAGTTTTTCATGCGAGATGACCCATGTTCAAACTCATCCGAGAAATTACCTAGACAAGCATCCTGACCAAGTTTGATGATAATTGAGTCAAAAATGTGACCACTAGAATGTTAACAATTTTTTTCCATATTTGGGCAGTGTGACCTAGTTTTTGACCCCAGGTAACCCATATTCCAACTTAACCTAGAAATCATCAAAACAAACTTTCAGACCAATTTACAGGATATTTAGACCAAAACAGTAGCCACTAGAGTGTTAACTAGATTGTTCTATCTTTAGCTCCGGTGACCTAGTTTTTCATCCGAGATGACCAATGTTCAAAGTCATTTGAGCAAATACCAAGACAAGCATTCTGACTAAGTTTGATGACACTTGAGTCAAAAATGTGACCGCTAGAGTGTTAACAAGGTTTTTCTATATTTAGCTCCTGTGACCTAGTTTTTCATCCGAGATGACCCATATTCGAACTCGGAACTCATCTGAGCTATCATGTAGACAAGCATCTTGACCAAGTTTGTTGATGATTGAGTCAAAAAGGTGACCACTAGAGCGTTAACAAGGTTTTTCTATTTTTAGTTCCGGTGACCTAGTTTTTCATTCGAGATGACCATTGTTCGAACTCATCTGAGCTATCACATAGACAAGCATCCTGACCAAGTTTGATGATGATTGAGGCAAAAATGTAACCACTAGAGTGTGAACAAGGTTTTTCTATTTTTAGCTCCTGTGACCTAGTTTTTTCATTCGAGATGACCCATGTTCGATTTCATCCGATCTATCAGCTAGACAAGCATCCTGACAAAGTTTGATGATGATTGAGGCAAAAATGTGACCGCTAGAGTGTTAACGAACAAGTGTGGACGGACGACAGACGACGGACATTCAACGATCCTAAAAGCTCACCCTGAGCAAGCTTAGGTGAGCTAAAAATTGTTTCACATTTATCAATTTATCGCTACTTCTTTCTGGTAACAAGCCTCTAACATTCTGTATTATTTAAACATTATAAAATTCATGTTTGCGCTTTCTGGAATGCCAAAAATGTATTTGTTTTTGAGGCATAATGTGACTAACCATGGCTTCCCACCATTTTAAAGTGGGTGTAGCGAAGATGTGGTAACAGGAATTATCGTGTTTTATAAAATCTATTGGACATCCTGTAGACGTCTGCCGCTCAAATTTGTTGCTCAAAGCTGTAATAAAACAAACAAAAAATAGTTTCCTTAATACAAGTATAGGCTTTAGAATTATTATTTCATCATGGTGGCTTACTAAAAATGAACGCGCACGTGTGTGATCTCACGGGTTTTCTAATTTAGAGTATTCATAATGTCAACATTATAATTATCTCCTCAAAGGTTTAACGTACTACTCCTGTTTACAAATTGAAATTAAAACGTGCACTTTTAAATGAAGCATGTAAAGCCAGACAGCCGGAACAGCCGGAACTCATTTTCGTCTTTCCCGGCTGTTTCGGCTAGCCGGAATCCGGTTCCGGCTATACAGGCTGGCCAGAGATGATACGGTAAAACCTGTGCAAAAGACCATTGGCTAATAATGTAGTGTCAAATTACTTATCACATCGGCTATTCCGGCTAGCCAGAAGAACAGAAATCAAGGCTACATTAGATGAAAAAAACCGACAGCAGATTGAAGAATATATGTGTCGTGCATTGTGTGTCCGGTTGTCATCGGGTATAGGTGTTTCCGTCGGGAATACTCTGGTATTTTGCCGACGTTGAGCCGAAAATCGTACTATACAGCTCATATCTGGCCAATTCCGGCTGGCCTAGCTGGGGACCAGACTCAATTACGCAGAACCCCATATGGTGGGATGGTTAGGGGATCTGACCGGGTGTCCGCGGGTATAGGTGTGTCTGTCGGGAATACTATGGTATTTTGCCGACGTTGAGCCGAAAGTCGTACTATACAGCTCATATCTGGCCAATTGCGGCTGGCCCCTGTGGGGATTAGACTCAGTTACGCAGAACCCCATATGGTGGGATGGTTAGGGGGTCTGACCGGGTGTCCGCGGGTATGTGTGTGTCCGTCGGGAATACTCTGGTATCCTGCCTTCTTAAGTACTAATATTTATTAAGTACCACAATTTTTCATCCTTTTACCATTTTTGTTCAATTCTGAAAATTTGACCTTGATTAAATAGAAATTTCCTCAAACAGGAGATAACGGAATAACGGATAACCATCACGGAATTAAGACCACCCCGCTATTTAGACCATTCAATAAAAGAACGGAATTTTCTGTTCTTTATGTTAACATGATTCAGAATTAAGACCACCCTGCTTATCCACTTTTAAAACAACCAGATTCAGTCCCAAAGTCCTTGTTTTATTCTCTTTTTTTTAACCCACTATTGAGACCACTGATGTTAAACTCAACACCTACCTATAATTAAACACAAATTCGTTATTTTCTGTTTGAATGCTCTTTTGCATGACGGTGTTAACAACAGTTATTGGGTTATTATTTGAAATAAGTTGAGAAAGTAAAATTGTGCGTCACTGTAGTTTAATTTTGCTTTCGGCACATTTATTTTGTAAAGAATTCATTTCTTATATGATAGTTGAATTATGCACATCATATTATAATTAATATTTAAATCACACCAAATGGAATTTGATATTTGATGTCTTCAGAAATATGTTTTGCTCTAATCATATTAAATATTATAACATACTTTGATATTGTATTTGTAGGTTATAAAGTCATGGTCATAAAGTATGTAAGCAATGATAAGAATATCCACAATTGAGACCAACCCTGAATTACGACCACTTTGGTCCAGTCATGATGTTTGTCTTAATTGAGGGTTTTTACCTTAGTTAATCTACACCCCCTGTCAATTTCTGTCCTCTCTATAACGTCCCTTGAATTTCTAAATTCTGAAAAATCGGTTTTGTATTCTTGATTTTTCCTTTTTAGTTTGTTCAAGGTGCTCTTCACTTCGACGAAATTATATTAAACCATATAAATTTATAAAATATTAGTTGAAAAATAGTTATTGGAAAATTACACAAATAACAAAGTTCACGTTTAATATATCCGAACAATTACCTAGACAAGCATTCTGACAATGTTTCATGACAGGTGACTCAAAAATGTGACCACTAGAGAGTTAACAAATATTATCCATATTTGAGCAGTGTGACCTAGCTTTTTACCCAGGTGACCCATATTCGAACTTGACCTAGAAATCATCAAAACAAATTTTCAAACCAATTTCCAGGATACTTAGATCAAAACAGTAGCCACTAGAGTGTAAACAACATTTTTCTATTTTTAGCTCCGGTGACCTAGTTTTTCATCCGAGATGACCCATGTTCGAAATAATCCGAGCAATGACCTAGACAAGCATCCTGACCAAGTTTGATTATAGAGTCAAAAATGTGACCACTAGAATGTTAACAAGGTTTTTCCATATTTGGGCAGTGTGACCTAGTTTTTAACCCAAGGTGATCCATATTCGAACCTAGAAATAATCAAAACAACTTTCAGACCAATTTACAGGATATTTAGATCAAAACAGTAGCCACTAGAGTGTTAACAAGATTTTTCTATTTTTAGCTCCTGTGACCTATCTTTTCATCCGAGATGACCCATGTTCGAACTCATCCGAGCACTTACCTAGACAAGCACCTTGATTAAGTTTGATGACACTTAAGTCAAAAATGTGACCGCTAGAGTGTTAACAAGGTTTTTCTTTTTTTAGCTCCTATGACCTAGTTTTTCATCCGGGATGACCCATGTTCAAACTCGTCCGAGCTATCACCTAGACAAGCATCCTTACCAAGTTTGATGATGATTGAGTCAAAAATGTGACCGCTAGAGTGTTCACAAGGTTTTTTTTTTATTTTAAGCTCCGGTGATCTAGTTTTTCATCCGGGATGACACATGTTCAAACTCATCCGAGCTATCACCTAGACAAGCATCCTGACCAAGTTTGATGATGATTTAGGCAAAAATGTGACCACTAGAGTGTTAACAAGGAATTTCTATTTTTAGCTCCGGTGACCTTGTTTTTCATCCGAGATGACCCATGTTCGAACTCATCCGAGCTATCACCTAGACAAGCATCCTGACAAAGTTTGATGATGATTAAGACAAAAAATGTGACCGCTAGAATGTTAACGAACAAGTGTGGACGGACTACGGACGACAGACGACGGACATTCAACGATCCTAAAAAAGAAAATTAGCAATTTATTAACGAAAAAACCCTAACAGGAAAGGTTAACATGATCAGCTTAAAATAAATAGAATAACGTCGTACATGATTTTGATTTCATTTTAATAGTTTTTAACTTCATCTTACAGCAAGACTCGTTATCATTGATATGCTTTACCTAAACATACTGACTGTTGAATGACAACCGTCCCTGCAACCCCCACTCGAACCGTCCGTATAAATATGCACAAAATCTTCACGCTCCCCCCCCCCTCCAATAATTGCTAGAAACTTCCCTTTGAAATGCCCAGGCGAACCTGACGACCCTTTCACATTTGAAAGGTTAATATTTATCCTCGGGGAACCATAAGCCCAAGGCGGAACAGTCCCACCGCCACCCTGAAGGATACTGTCTGGATCAATTTTGAGTCCATCCAAATCATCTTTTAAACGAAGGCCCAACGGCCCAATTTCCCTTGGCTTGTTAACAAATTTTTCAGTATAACTTGGTTTGAAAACAATATTTTTAGCCAGACGAAGCCCCAGTTGCACACCGAAGCGACAGCTTTTTTCGACGAAGACAAAGCGACGGCTCCCAAGCCTCCGCATACAGACCCTCCACAGGCGAGGCGCGAAAAGCACCTAAAGCCAAACGCAAACCTTGACGATGCACGGCACCCAGCACCCGAAGATACGACCCTCCCGCAGACCCACACAGCACAGAACCACAATCCAACTCCGATCGGACAAGACTTCTGCACAACTCCAGCAATGTGGAAAAACCCGATCCCTAATAAATAACAAGCCTTTGGTCACTACTCGACTTTTGTCAAATTGAATATTTTATTGTGAAACTGGTTGTCACAAGGTTATAGGTGTATCGTAGACGTGTTAACAGACATTGCCCATATAAAGTTTCAGTTGAATTCTGCTGAATTGAGCCTACAACTCATAGAAACAAGTCAGAATTTTTGATATTTGATCAAAATGACCACAATATCATAGTATTACAGCGACAAACAGTCGGACCCCTAAGTACCAAAGACCGATGGTGATATTTCAGCTTTTTGAATTCTCGGGTTCATCTCCACGAATTCGTGAAGTTGAAACCGTGAATTCATGTAGTTGAAATCGTGAATTAGAGAAGTTAAAATCGTGAACTCGTGCAGTTGAAATCGTGAATTCATGAAGTTGAAGTTGTGAATTCCTGAAGTTAAAATCGTAAATTCGTGATTTCCGTATGTTGAAAACGTTAACTCACGAAGTTGAATTCGTGAATTCACGAAAATATAATCGGGAATTCATGAAATTGAAATGTCCTCGCTGGTCTTTCGTGCCTTATGATATAAGTTTATGGGTTTCTGTTAAACTGAACCTTGGGATCACAAGAGAAAGCTGAAAATGGCGAGCTTTGAGCAGATATTACACTTTTTATCGGCTTATTGTTTACAGAAAACCAGAATATTCCCAAATGGGCTTTTTGGGTACAGCCAGAAATGGTCAGATATGAGCTGAAATTACCGAAAGTCGGCAGAATGCCAATGTTTTTCCAACAGACAACCTATACCAGCTTACTCATGGTTTGACCCCTAAGAATCAAAACATATAGAAAAGGTGAGATATGAGTTAAAATGACAATTTACATTTCGATTTTCGGCTTAAGGTCGGGAAAAAATTCCCGACGGACACACATATACCAGCCTCACAGAGGCCAGCCGGAATTGGCAAGATATGAGCTGAAATGACCATGTATTGTACAATTTTCGACTCAACGTCGGCAAAATACCACAGAGTATTCCCAACGGACACAACTATACCCGCGAACACACGGTCAGCCCCATAACCATCCCACTATATGGAATTCTGCGAAATTGGTTCTGAGTATCACAGGAGACATAAGGAAATGGCAATATATAAGCTTAAACAATCATTTACATTTTGATATTTGGCTTAACGTAGGCAAAATATTTCTGGCAGACACACCTATACCAGCGAACCAACTTCACGAACATCATTAATTAAACTAGTAAATCAACTAAGTGGACAAGAACAAGACAAAAACTCTGCTTAACGACCAGCGATACAATTATTACGTATATTACCAAATCCATGGACTAAATGGAAACAACAACAGCTACAACAAATAAATCTAATAAACAGACAATCTAAGTTTGAACAAAGCCTACGTTTGTTAATTGTGATAGGTTTCAATTCTCCGATATTTTTCTCCAAACCTGCAATCTTTTCAGACATGTCTGAAAGTCCATCTTCACATTTGCTGTTGATCCTATCCGTTACCGACTTTAAGTCATCTAAACCAGAAGTACTTTTCTTCAGATCTTTCGTAATGTTCTGCACAAGTTCTGCCATACTTTTCATGTTCTCTACAACGACATCTTTCGTAATGTTCTCCACAAGTTCTGCTATACTTTTCATGTTCTCTACAACGAGAAGTAAATAAATAAATAAATAGATAAAATTTATGACTAATATTGCTGTTTGACTAAAAACAAATATCCATAAACCAAAAAACATATATCATCACTTAAGAGTTGTAAGCAAGCCATTTCAAATACATAGTTAAACATTAATGGGCACTATACGGAACTGAAATAGAGAAAATAAGAATCCTTAAAGAAAGTCCAACACAACATAATTGAAAATGTTGCAGGCTACGGTTTTGATTGAGCGCTGTTCATGCGACGGTACTCGTAAAGATGCAACACCGGGTCCAATTCAAAAATTTACAGAACTGGTTAACTATTTGAAATTTTGAAACATCTGAGATTATTTATAGTGGCGGTTATGATGGAACTCATGTGACACTTAGTGCCAATGCCATGAAAAGCGGCTATGGTCCCCAGTACAAAATCGTGCGCCCAAACGAGAATAACAATGGGAGCTAAATAAAAATAGAAGTTTGAAAAGGGGATCAGAGGTTAGAAGAAAACTGCAATATCACAGTATAACGACGTCAAAAGACAATAAAAAGCCAGGCAACTATCCTAAGAGGTGATTCGTATTTATTTCACGGTAGAATATGGAACCACCCAACTAGTTTCAAGACTAAACAATAGCCAACATAGCACATACATAATGTCGTGCCGAACGATCTTTAAGGATAGGAAAATAACATCTCTGATTGAATGTACAGGGCGACTTTTTACAGCCTCCACACGGCACAAACAACGCTGATGTGGCGATAAAATAGAGAAAATAAGAATCCTTAAAGAAAGTCCAACACAACATGAAAAATTTACAACATTGGTCAGTTATATGCCTTAAAGGACACATGTAAGCACAATTTCAAGATAAATTACCGCAAGGTTTACAACTTGTTAATACATTAATAAAATAAAAGCATGGATATCAGAAGGGCTTTTTGACAAAAATTGAATATGACATAGTTGTGGAAAAATTCATTTATTTCTGAAGTTTTCAAATTTATTAGCAAAACTATTTTTTTTGTACTTAAATATCGCAAAATATACAAAACAACGTCAGAGATTGTGGTTTGAATGTGGAACAACTTTTTAGCTAAAAACAAAGACACGTTCTGAATCTAGATTGCAAAGTACGTGCAGCATTTTCCCACGGCAACAACATACTGGTGATACATTTTCTTGAAAATAAAACTTTAACGAAACAACTACAACAAAACCGACTAAACATACAAAATTAAAAGGTATAAAAAAACAACAACTACAACAAAACAACTCCCATAAAAGAACAACAAATACAAAACAACAACAACAAAAACAAATGTTTGAAATCCATGCTCAATTTTAAATTTTCAAAGTGGTTAGAACAAATAACAACATAATAATGATGCTAAATACAGGAACAAATATTTTTCATAATTCAATACTTTAAGGGTGTCTTAAATAAGGAGATAAAGCAATTAGCAATTTTTACTTCAATACCTGTTCGACAATTCGCTTTTATTGAACATTTGAAATTTAAGCTCTGCATGTAATCTCAATGAGATTAACAATTTACCAAAATCTTTTGAAAACGCTTCAATAAAAAATACTGCGGGCACGATATCGAATTCGATTGCAACGCAGTGCGGTGGGCCCGATACCATTATGTCTATTTTGATGGTTTAACTTGACATAACGCACTTTTCAATTGAGTAAAAATCCTTTTCTAACTTTGACATCAGAGAAACGGGTTTATTTCGTGTTAAAATACAAATAGATGACCGAGTTCCGCTTACATTTTCCTTCCATTGAAAGTTCCTTTGACTGGTATTATCATAGAATACTCGTAAAAATTAACAGCACGTGCTTCTTGAATGCGAAGAACAATCTCAGTTTTTAATGCCACTGTGTTATACTGAGAACACCAAAACACCAATTTATATAAATTTTATTTTTACAGTGGAGTGTTATTTGAGGAAAATATAAGGTTTATAAATAGATCTACATACATCTAGGGACATACAAGTGTATAAACTTTCTGGTAAATATCTATCAAAATGCAGTCGAGTAACCTTGAACCCATGACAACTCGCTCAATTGTACTTTAGGTACCATAAGAAAAGGAATTCTCAGGAAAATTTTAAGCTGATAAAACTAGTTTCTTCTATTCAAACGACACTTGACATATTGTCCTTGAAACATAAAACACTTTTAGGGTTAACTTACTTAAAACAATTAAACAATAATCACAATTATTCTTTTGGTTGTTATTTTATTGGCAGTGTCAAGATGTTTTCAAATTATTTCTCTTCACAATAGAAACATGTCGCGGCTGATTTAAATAAATTGGGAATTAACACTTTTATGACAATAGAATAAGGAAGATATCACACCATGTGGATATCATTGTTTAATATAACAAACACTCCAAATAAAAGTATGTAATTAAGAAACAATTGTTCTTGTAGTAGATGTGTGTGTGTCAGACAATTGAAGTTGGTGAAATACCATCCCGCTTTATATAGAATTAAGTGGGGGGATAAACCGAAAGATTTTTGTCCTGTTTCTTATTTGATGTTAAACTCGTTTCTTGAAACACCAGTTTTCCAGAGTTGTCATTCTTGTTTGCGGTATTTTACTTTATTGAAATCTTTCCCCAGTGAAGTTTCAGATAAATTGATCCTTTATGACACATTGTCTAACAAGAGCTGTCGATAGGACAGCAACGCTCGACTATTCTTAGTGCTTGATAGTAAAAGAGCTTTGATAATGTAAAGTTTTCTAAGTTAACAAAAGGGCCAAATTTTCCTTTAAATCCATGTTACTGTTATAGGCCTTGAAGAGAGTCCTATTATGCTCTAAAAGAGGAGTTAAAATTTCAACTTGTTTCAAAGCCATAAGTCAATAGTATATGAAAATATCTGAGGTGGTATTCAAACTTTAACGTAAATTCTGAGTCAGAAAAGGGGTACAATTCTGTCAAAATGCTTGATACAGTTATCTCCCTCTGTCTACAGGTTGGGGTCATAATGGTGAACAAGTGTGCAAAGTTTCAAAGCCATATGTCAATGGACTTTGAAAATATTTGAGGTATTAAAAAAAAAAACTTAAACGTAAATTCTAAGTCGAAAAAGGGGCATAATTCTGTCAAAATGCTTGATACAGTTATCTCCTCCTGTCTACAGGTTGGGGTCATGATGGTGAACAAGTGTACAAAATTTCACAGCCATATGTCAATGGACTTTGAAAATATTTGAGGTATTACAAAAACTTTAACGTAAATTCTAAGTCGAAAAAGGGGCATAATTCTGTCCAAATGCTTGATAGAGTTTCCTCCTCCTGTCTACAGGTTGGGGTCATAATGGTGAACAAGTGTGCAAAGTTTCAAAGCCATATGTCAATGGACATAAGTGGTTACGCCGACGCCGACGCAGACGCCGACGCTGACGCTCGGGTGACTACAATAGCTCTACTTATTCTAATCGAATAGTCGAGCTAAAAATTAACGCAACAACTGAACAAAAGACAATTACTTCAAAGAGCTATTATTCTTGTGTTTTCTAGGGTATTCCTCCTCACTGAGATATATCCACTGTTGGTATATACAATATTTGCTCCAGCTATGCCGTGCCAAGATGTCCTACCATGTGCTTCCTTACGTCGCAATGTAATTTATACCTTTTCCATACTGGTCACAAACACAAATACTTTCTGCAAAACAAAACGTTATTATATTTTTAAAATGTATAATCAATTTGTTTCTTATTTCAGCGACTCTATTTAACGAGGAATTGTTTTAATACAACCTTTTTTCCCCTAATTCTGAGGCCGATAACTGATCCTCTAAGAAGACAAATTTTCGAGACTGTTATGATATAATATGTCACAACTTTAGTGATCTAAATATATTATAGTATCGTATTTTAAAAATGCTGTTTCACTGAATTCTAACTAATTATATGAATATATGAACTTGAATATAAAGATATTTTAAAATATAGTAATATCTTAACACAGCAATGTGCTTTCAAAATTTATATATATTTAGGTCCGAGTGGGAGCATCTCTGAAGTTGAGTCCGAGTGGGAGCATTTTCCATTTTTATAAAAAGAATTAAGAAAAAACTGACTTCTGAATAGAAATATTTGAAACTAATCTAGCGTAATGGGTACACATGACTCGGTTTATGTTCCGGTACGTTAAAACTAATTTTCAAGAAGGTTTTCAACCCTATTTCATATACGTTTCGGGAAAAGTCCGAGTGGGAGCATTCAGAGAAAAACACTTATCCCGTTTTCAGTCCTAAATCAGGCTATGAATCTATAAACTTTTTTTACAATTATCTCAAGTACTATAGCCATTCTTTGGTGCGCTACATGATTTTTTAATACTCTTACGTTTTCTTATAATAAAATTGTATTTTACCTTCGAGTCGACGAAAAAATGGTCCAAGTGGGAGCATTCAGCAGGTGCGCGATGACGTAGTATCCTACCATTGAGTTTGAAGATATGAGGGCTTCAGTCTCACCCTGTGTTTCCCGTAAAAAGTTAAAACATAAAGCAAATTTCTATCAAAAACTTATCGACAACAGAAAACGCTCAATTTTTACCCACCGCTTCTATGATGAATACTCCACCGCGCTGCGATGGACCCGCCGCTTCTATATAAATGCAATATTCAGGTCGCACAAAGAGTCGTGCAAATTGTTTTTTTTTTTTTTTTTTTTTTTTTTTTTTTCCTTTTTTTTTCATTTATTACATATTTCAAAAACATATAAATACAATCTTTTACATACACCATTTGTAACTAAATATAAAACATATCCATCTCATTTCAAAACACATTCATTAACCAAACAATTACTTGTTACAGCCAAAAAGCAGACATCACAGACTCAAAACAAATAACCAAACGATCAAAAACAAAACAAAAAACATTTTCCTATTTCAACAAATGATATAAGGTTGATACGACAGAAACTCCACAGAGAAAAAAAGTAAAAACAAACATTTAAAAAATTAAGAAAGAAAGAGAATAAATCTACTTAAAAAACTAACATTCTTACACTAAAAAAATCACAGACACACACACACACACACACACACACACACGCAAACACCACACACACACACACACACACACACACACACACACACACACAAGAAAAGGAGAAAAGGAGACAAGTGAATCAGTTTCATTTAATTTTTTTACGTTTTATGGTTTAATTTACATAATATTATTGTTTTTGTCATCAGTATTATTTGTTAAAGTGTTAAATAGTTTACTCCAGTTTTGTTTGTACGATTCAATTTTATCATTTGACAATGCAATTGCTTCTTCTATCTGTATCATAAGTTTTTTAAAATATCAAAAGTGGGTTTACTTCTTTGATATTTCTTTTTTAAAATGTAATATTTCATTAGAATAATGATATAATTACTATTTATATTGGTTGTAAGCTCTCCAAAAAACACTGTTTCTTTACTGGAGATTGACGGACAAGAGAAAAGAATGCAAGTTTGACCATAAATTTTGCACAATATTACACTCCCAAAATAGATGATGAAGTGTTTCTAAACTACTGCAGCAAAAATTTCACAAATTTGAATTGCATAGATTATATTTTAAAAAAGCATAGTGTTTGTTGCCGCAAGTCTATGGATAAACTTATATTGAAAATTTCTTAATGTCACATCTATAGTACATTGTAGTGGTATAGTATATATCTTATTCCAATTCAATTCTTTATCTATTTCTTTTTCCCATTGCTCTTCATTTTTATTTTTTACCTTCACATCATTTTCAAGTTGAATATTGTATAAAAGTTTATTTATTGTTTTGGATTTTTGAATTTTATTGAGAAGAGTATCTTGTTCTTCCATATAAGTTGTGTTGTTTTTTAGTTTCTCAAGGTATTGTTTTGGTATATTATTTATTAGCATAAAGTATCTTAAATAATCAGCATTTTCTATTCCGTAAATGTTTTTAAAATCATCATATTTATAAAAGGCTTTTCTCCTATAATCATAAAGATGTTCTATATAAAGTATGCCTATATCATGCCATGTTTTATAATAAACCAGTTTGTCGTCAATTTTAATACTAGAATTATTCCATACTATTTCTTTAACATTATCTTTGTTTTTATCGTGCTCATGCTGAATGTGAAACCAAGACGAAAGAACATCATTCATGAACAAATTATGTGGATATAAATTATCAATATCATTTTTTGAAAGATTACATTGGAAGATAAAATCATTTTCCATATTGCTTTATCTTGTGTTTCACAAAAGTTTCCATGAACCCTCATTATCTTTGTTTACCTTTTTACCCAGCTTGCTTTTACTGCATTAAGATAATATGTAATGTCTATCATTTTTAGTCCACCATTTTTTATATTAAGTTTTTAAAGTTTTGCGTTGTATTTGTTTCTGGTTTTCCTGCCCATAGAAAGTGAAACATCGCTTTAGTTATTTCTTTCATCTTATCATTGGATGGGTTTGCTAAAACTGAAAAAGTTTTTATCACTATTACTTTCCCCCATCAAAGAAAGCTTTCTGTGTTGCCACTGCTTTAAGCAATTGAAAAAATCTTGAAGTTTAGGTTTTAAATTTATGTTTGTATTTTTCTTGTAATCTGACGATAATAAAAAGCCTAATGTTTTTGCTGAATCAGATGTCCACTTGAATTTTCTATTTTTACAATATTCTATATTAGTATCTTTAAATAACCCGACTCGTAATATTGTTGATTCCTTTGAATTAAGGCTAAAACCGGAAATTTTATTAAACTCTGTTATCACATAGACAAGTTTTTCGAAAGACTTAACTGAACCATCGTTTACGAAAGTTGCATCATCTGCAAAGAAGGCTTATTTAATTTCTTTGTCCTCGACTTTTATTCCTTTTATTTCACTATCTTTTTCTATGTACAAGTAATTGGATAAAATTTCTAAACATACGATAAATAACGATGACGATAAAGGACATCCTTGTCGAACACCCCTTTCTATGGTAAAAGGTTCTGAGAAATGACCATTATTAACAATAATACTTGAAATATCAGTGTAAAAAAGTTTGACCCATTGTATAAAATCGAACTTTTCAAGAGTATTAAAGATGAACTGATGATTTAAACTATCAAATGCTTTTTCATAATGGCAAAGAATAATAAACCTGGGTTTTTTTTTTTTTCTTTTTGAAGATATTCAATTATTTCAAAAATCATCCTGACGTTTTAACCAATGTAACGGTTTTTCATGAAACATGTTTGATTGAAACTAATTATAGTTGGCAAAACTTTTTTATGCGATTAGAAATAGTTTTTGTTGCTAATTTATAATCCACATTAAGCAAACTTATTGGTCTCCAGTTTGATATGTCTGTAAGATCTTTTTCTGGCTTTGGTATAAGGGATATGATTCCTTGTCTTTGAAGAGTTGTTAGTTTTGATATTTGAAAAGAGTAATTAATCGAATCAAAAAAATATTTTTGATGCTATTCCAAAATGTCTTATAAAACTCGACGGTTAAACCATCAGATCCTGACTTTTGTTGTTTTTCATTTCTGATAAAGCTATTTTACATTCATATTCATTTAATATTTCTTCACATATGCATTTTTCTTCTTCATTTAATGATTTAATGTCTGTATTAACAAAAATTAGATTTGATCTTTGTGGGGCTCTGTATTTGTATAAATTTTCAAAAAATGATTTTTCTTCTTTTAATATTTGTTTTGCGTATGTAATTTCATTATTTTCTATTTTTAACTTGTGTACAATTTTTTTCTCCGCATGCTTCTTTTCTAAGTTAGAAAAGTATTTACTATTTTTTTCATTTTGTTCTATGTGAATAGCACGTGCTCTCAAAATCGAGCCATTTACACGGTATTTATAAATTTGTTCAAGTTCTTGCTTTTTAGATATCATTTCTTTATGTAATTTATTTTCATTGTTTTGTTCATTATTGTTAGTAGTTAGTATTTTTTCTTCTAAATGTTTTATTTCTTTCATCAAATTTAACTCATTTTCTTTTTCTTTCTTTTTCTTTTGACTTGCATATCGAATTGTTTCATTTCTTATTCCTCCCTTTATAACTCCCATAGAGTATTTGGATTGCATGCTATATGTATTTCTGCTATTAAGATTATAGTTGCTTTTATTTGACTTTTTGTACTTTTCATCTAATAATAAAGAATTGTTTAATTTTAAATAATAATCAAGCCCTTTTGTCATTGCATTATCATTAATTGTTAAAGTTATTAAAGAGTGATCTGTTTTATATCCGTGTGAAATATTACTTTTTGAAATGACGTTACATAGCACGTCAGATACCAAAAAATAATCTAATCGGCAATATATAACTGGTTTTCCATTTGAATGCCATGTAAATTGTCTCTTTTCAGGGTTTTTTATGCGCCAAATATCACATAAGCTACATGTTTCTAACATACTTTTTATTTTATCTCGACATTTTCTACTTGTTTGAGGTTTTCCATTTTTTTATCGATATTTGTATTTATCACTGTATTTAAGTCGCCACTAATTTTAAAACTATTGTCATCGTTTACAAGAATAAAATCTTCAAGCATTTGAAAAATATTCAAGTTATCATCATTTGGGCCATAAATGTTCATCATGGTAAACGCTTTTTCATTTATTGTTACTTCAAGTGCTATTATTCTTCCTTTTATTAGTTCTTTTTTATTCAGAATTTTTACATTACAATTATTTTTTATAAGAAATGCAACACCTTCTTTGTTTGACTTACTTCCACTGAAAAAAGACATACCTTTCCATTCATTTTTCCATAATTCTGATTGATTTGTCGAATGGGTTTCTTGTAACATATAAACAGAATAAGGTTGTAATTCAAGCCATTCAAAGAGTTGTTTTCGTTTCCTATTATTTCCTAACCTTCTAACATTTAATGTAGCTATTGTTGTTTCCATATTGAAGAAACAGGTATTACATGTATGAGTATACAACCATTGAAACTGAGTCACATATGACATTCACATAAACAAAAAATAAAAGAAAATGACAACTATGTCTATGTTTCATTTAACAAGAGGAGTGTAGATTGATCCATGTATTTGTATAATTCATAATGATTTCCTGTAGACTTTATATAACATATAACAAATTTTTATTTTATATATGCTAAGATTAGAGAGTAATTTATGATATTTGATCTTTAGCATATCTTTTCTTTTAATATTAAATTTCATATACATATGCATGCATGCACACACGTACGCACGCACACACGCGTACATACATACATACATACATACATACATACATACATACATACATACAAATATACATACATACAAATATTTATTACAAATCATATAAAAAATATACTTAATAAACCTTCCAAGAATTGTTCTTATACTTTAAAATCTTACGTAGATTTTCCTCTTTTATCTTTGTTATTTATAATTTTATCAGTGATATGGGACTAAAAAGTAAAAAGAAACAACGCTTATTGGAAGTCTAATAATCCTTAGTTTTAAATAATCTGTAAGATTCAAATAAAAGCACAAAACAGAAAAGGTATCACTATCCTTCTAAAGTGTGCCTTTTAAGGATAAAAAAGTTCGAAAACCTCAAAGACATACAAAAGGAAAAAACCATTATGTCATAGACAAAAACATAAGGTAAGTCTAAAATAAAAAGGAAAGAAAAACAACAAAGAAAAGCAAAAACAAAACAGTTACTGACACGCTTAACAAAATCTGATTGCAAACAACTTTTCAAATGGTTTCTACTTATGGCAAAGACTTATCAACATCCATATGTTTAGAAATAGGATGTAAAGGAAAATTATTCTATTTAATACACTAAGTAAGCATGATAACTTTGAAACAAAGTTTGTTCTCAATTGAAAAACATAACGCCATTACTTCAATTCACACAAAGACAATGCACATCTATTAACTATTGTAACAAAATTAAGATTTATATTTTTCTGAAAATGTTTCAACATTGTGAAAAAAGTATCACAATACAGGATGTTTATCTTTTTAATATACTTTATAAGTATACTATGCATATAGAATCAGAAGTTTCTTGTAATTAAAAAAAAACGCGCGAGTGGGTCGCGCGCCAGTCTATTTTTGTACACCACGCTAGCTGCATGTGCAAACAAAAGGTTATATAAGATGGGAATTTTCTATTTGTTTGTGTTCTTATTGGAGCTGTACAGTAGAGTTGAGTTGTAGTTTCAGTGTTTAATTTGCATTTAGACTGTTTCTAGAATATACTTATGATACATGATTTTAGTTTAATTGATTTAATTATCATTCTTCACTTGGACTTCTTTTTTATTATACAAGCATAGAGTTCTAAACGATAGACATTTTCAGTGACAGATTTCTGGTGTTTTGTTGTTATTGTTGTTGTTGTTGTTTTTTTGGGGTTTTTTGTTGGTTTTTTTTGGTTTTTTAAAGCCAGAGTTATTTCGTAACAATATCACCAAACACTATTATAAATGTATGACCGAGTGAACAGTGTACTGAAATTTTGCTCCTCCTTTAACTTCGGAACACTTCAGCTATTATTCCTAATTTGAGCTTATCCGGAGACTGACGGAAATAACCGATATGTTTCTATTGTCCGCAGATAAAATCAAAGCACAGAAGGCGCTGAATTTGTTAGGGTCTCAGAATGTCAGAAAGGTGAAGGTTGTGAGATTATAAACCAATTAGTTTGTGTATAGTGCCGCCAATGCTTTCCAGCGTTTTAATTGTAGTAAGTTGGCTATAAGACTTATTGCAACACTGATATTCATTTCAATGTTTATTTGTCTTAAACAATTTGAAAAATAAAATGAGATGCCTCAACTGGGATTTGAACTCAAGACCTATCGCTTCGTAAGCGAGCGCGCAAACCCCTAGGCCACGGTGGAGTTATATGTTAACGGCCTGAATAAAACCATATTATTCTAAATTAAGGTTTGTAACGACGCTAACTGTTGTTTAACACAGATGTAAATAATCATGCATGTATATCTATAAAGAATAAAACAATATTAGAAATCTTCGATCATTCGGGAACTATTTTGCTTGAAAATTAATGCGCCTGTCATTTGACCATCTTTACGCAGTGATCTCCCCTGAATTTTTCGGCGTTAGTGTACATATAAAGGGAAGTAACCGCTTCAAAAAAGCGGACTACTTTCGGCATTTGCAATTAACAGCATTAGGGTCTGAAATTTCGCTTCCATTATTTGTTTGGTCTGACGACCCAAACAAACAAAAATTATGTTCGTGAAGTTAGCCAGACAGTCGGAGCAGCCGGAACAGCCGGAAAATTTAGTCTAATCAGAAGTTATTACTTTTGAACAATTAAACAAATCTTCAACCGTTGCAAAAAAGACCTCTCGCATGCTTCTTTTTAAAGACACAAACTTGTTATGCTCTTTACCAGTATTATGACGTTCTACCAACGTCGTTACATTACTTTTCCCCCCGAGGAGTATCGTCCCGAGACTTGGCCTGGGAAATCATAGGGTACGGCAACTCCGGTCCAGCAGTTGTCTACATCCGAAATGTAACGGTTTAAGGCACACAAATCCTGTCGGTGAAAACGTTGCTCACCACCAAGTGTGGTTTGTGTCCTTGTATATTGGTCACATTCCCTTATGTAAATTTACCAACTTTAGTTTTGGCATATTATCATGCTCATTATCAGTATTATGAAGTTCTACCAACGTCATAACAAAGGTAGCGAAGTGTAAACAAACTATTATTTTGACTTCCATACAAAATACAAATTCACTATAATTATACAAATTGCCAACAGAGCAAAAGTAGCAGGAGAGAGTTCATGAATATTGCTAATAAGATTTTTTTTGAAACTGTAATAAGATACCAAAAATTAATCAGAATCATTGGACACATTATATTTAAAGCTGTCTCAGCAAAAACATTATTCTGAGTTTCATGAACCGATACAATAGCAGCTTTCGGTCATTTCCGTTACCATCCGGTAAATATGAGTAAAGTTACAATATTAGGGACTCAATTTTAAACAGTATAACACAAAACAAACAAAAAAATAAGTTCCACTATATTTGCCTGGTGTTTCTTGTTATTAAAGATCCTGTATGTTTTGTGATGGATATTTTTTACTGTGTGTATACCACTCTTGCAAAAGTTATATATATATATATATATATATATATATATATATATATATATATATATATATATATATATATATATATATATATATATATATATATATATATATATATATATATATAATTATGCAAATTAAACAATTTTCAAACATCGAAGAATATATAAAATGTGCACTGCAAATATTTGTGCACATTATATTTAATCAATAAATGTTATGCATTCATTTCTTATTGGAAAATTTGACTTAGAATTTATAGAAAATTAATTTCTTATTACCCCCCTTTATTTACATGAAATGTTAAATTCGGTAATATCTTTATAAATAATGCTTATTGGAACTAACAATATTGACAAATCTTAATTTGAGCATCATATTTATGAAATAAAACCATGAAAAAAATGTGTTACAGGATCTTTAAACCTTAAACAAACAAAAAAAAAATTTGATTCTTATTTGTTTAATATAGCTGTTATCATCGGACAGACCCCTGGCAAATTCGATAAATAAAATTGTAAGTACTGACCTTTACTATTTGAAGCCTTTGAATCGTTTATACACATGTATAAAGAAACAGAAACTGCGATAATCAACAGTCCAATTAAAATTGAATTTACGAGGGTACACCATAACAAAAGTGGTGTACACTTCTTTGCTGAAGGAGTAGTTTTATCTGCAAGCTCCCTTGTACCATGTTGAAGAGTTTCGTAAATGTTGTCCTGTTCAGTCCGATTTTTTAACTCCATATCTACATTCAAATTATCATACATTCCCGGTTACTATTAAAATCAAATCAAATTTATTCATTCAGTATACAAACATTAAAACGTGCATATATTTTAATTACTTAGTTCATTGAAAATTGTTATTCATAATTTCCGAACCTTGTTTAGTTTTTAAGTAGAAAATCCCATTGTGTTATTCATTGAGCACTTGGTACATGTTGCGATATCAGGAAAGCATACTTAGGTTTGCGTCTGTTTTAACTTCCTGAATAATAAGGACTGGGTTATGAATTTAGGGTAATTGAGTTATCGAAGTATACAGTTCGACTTCCGATTTTTGTGAAAAAGAGACATGATGTATTTTGTTGTTGTTGTTTTTAAGATTCATTTTTTAACACTAACATTTCTTGCATTAGTTTTTATAAACGTCAACTATTTGAACTAAAAATAATATCAAAAACCGCTTTGACTCTCATTTATGAAATGAAAAGAACTGTATACATTTATATTTTACAATCGGTAAATAACTGAAATCTAAAGAATATGATGTTTAACTGAGATAAATATCCTACTGAAATAGGATGCAATAAGTATATTTTATACATTTGTATTTCTATTAGACAATTTAAGTTACAAATGAAAATAAAGGTACAACGTACAGATGATTAAAGTGAAAAAAAATTGCTATTGCTATGTAATGTGCTATATATAAATGGTTCATCGACTTTAATGGTCCATCAACTATAAATGGTTATCAACTATAAATGATCCATCAACTATAAATGGTTCATCAACTATAAATGGTCCATCAACTATAAATGGTTATCAACTATAAATTGTTCATAACTTTAAATGGTTCATCAACTATAAATTGTACATCAACTATAAATGGTCCATCAACTAAAAGTGGTCCATCAACTATAAGTGGACCACCAACTATGTGTGGTCCATCAATTATGTGTGGTCCATCAACTATTAATGAATAGTCCATCAACTATAATGGTCCATCAACTATAAATGGTCCATCAGCTATAAACGTTCCATCAACAATAATGGTTCATCAAATTTAAATAATTCATCAACTATAAATGATTCATCAACTATAATGGTCCATCAACTATAAATTGTCCATCAAATTTAAATGGTCCATCAAATATAAATAGTCAATCAACTATAAATGGTTCATCAACTATAAATGGTCCATTAACTATAAGTGGTTCATCAACTTTAAATTGTTCATCAACTATAATGGTCCATAAACTATAAATGGTTCATCAACTATAAATGGTCCATCAACTATAAGTGGTTCAGCAACTATAAAATGGTCCATCAACTATAATGGTTCATCAACTATAAATGATTCATCAACTATAAATAGTCCATCGACTATAAATGGTGCATCAACTAAAATTGGTCCATCAACTATAAATGGTCCATCAACCAAAAGTGGTTCATCAACTATAAATGTTCCTTCAACTATAAACGGTCCATCAACTATAATGGTTTATCAACTTTAATTTGTATATCATCTACGCTGGTGTTCTTGGTAGTTTTCACTCCGGATCACGACGGTAAGCCACATTGAATTCACCAGAGCACAGTTCAACCACCGCATCGCTTTTGGGCAGGTTTTCAAGCAGTTTACCAGTACTAGTTGCCTTCACTTTCGCAAAGAACTGAAACTTCTGTACATACCAGAGTAGAGGTACAGTGCGAATGACCGTAGAAAGGATTTCATGATCAAGCATGCAACTATAAACTGTCCATCAACTATAAATGGTCCATCAACCAAAATTGGTTTATCAACTATAAGTGGTCCATCAACTATAAATGGTTCATCAATTATAAATGGTCTATCAACTGTAAGTGGTCCATCAACTATAAATGGTCCATCAAATATAAGTTGGCCATCAACGAAAAGGGGTTCATCAACCATAAGTTGTTCATCAACTTTAAATGGTCCATCAACCATGTATTGCCCATCAACTGTAAGTGGTCCATCAACTATAAGTGGTTCCTTAACTATAAATGGTTCATTTACTATAAAAGATCCGTCAACAGTAAGTGGTCCATCAACTATAAGTGGTCCATCAACTAATAGTGATTCATCAACTTTAACTGGTCCATCAATTAAAAGTGGTTCATCAGCTTTAAGTGGTTCATCAACTATAAATGGTTCATCAACCATATCTGGTTAGTCAGTCATAAGTTGTCCATCAACAATTAATAGTTTATCAACTATTAGTGGTTCATGATCTATAAATGGTCCATCAACTATAGATTGCCCATCAACTGTAATTGGTACATCAACTATAAACTGTCCATCAACTTGTAGTGATTCATCAGCTATAAGTGATCCATCAACTATAAATAGTCCATCAAATACAAGTGAACATAAACTATAAGTGGCCCATCAACTATAAATGGTCCATCAACCAAAAGTGGTCCATCAACTATAAACGGTCCATCAACTATTAATGGTCCATCAACCAAAAGTGGTTCCTAAACTATAAATGATCAATCAACTTAGGTGATAAGCGTGATAACTCGTGCCTCGGCATGTCGACACATTTCAACGCGACAAGACGTCTTCTATCATTGTTTGATGGGATAATAAAGACGTCTTGACAAAGTCTGTTTCAAGGCATGTCGGCATATATTTTTGTCAGTTATATAGTTGATGAGAATCGAGAAAAACTAAGTCAGCCTATTTCCTCTCGACAAGCCTTGTCATATCTCAGGTCTTTTGAAAATATCACGACATAACATCATTGACACTGTCGGAAAAACCTTTTTGAAGTACATGTACATTTTGGTAATACTGTTCGATAGAAGCTTTGAAAGGTAATTTGAACTGAGTATAAGTTTGTTCCTGCAGTGCATTTTGCATTTTTACCTATTTGTACTTTACTTACATATGGTAGGTTTACAACCGTAAATAGGCACATATATGTGACTGTTATACTGCCAATCACTTCGTCAATAGCAGACAAATAAACAGAATAGTATAACGTCCGTATTTTGTGTCCCTTTGCATTTTACTGTCACAAACTATGCTGAAGTATATAATTACCAGCAGTCTATCCAGCATACAAAATGTACTACATATTGTCATAATATAAAGAATTATTGATATATCTAAGAGATATTGACTGATTGATTTTCTTTAGACCGGGTGGTCAAGGATAACCTACGAAAGTGCAAGCACTTATTTCCAGTAGGATCCTTACCTTAGCAGACTCTAGAGACAGCTATGGGATACAAGGGAGTCCGGGAACCAGTCCATAGCTCTTATTGAATAGATCCATTGGTTCTTTTACATGCCCAGTGTATAGCAGCTGGTGTTGTAAAAGTTAATTCAAAAGACATATTAAAGATCGAATTAAACATCAGACTGATACACTTTTAATATATTAGCCGGAATTGTTTTCTTGATAACGTACGGTTCAAAACATTAAGTTTGTTAATGAAATCAACGATAAAGTTATATATGAAGTTAGTCAATCAGTACTAGGTGGGTGGAATTGAGCTTCCGAATAATAATTAGTCCGTTCCAATGGTCCCCGTCTATTTTATTTTAGACAAAAGTTATGAGGACATGGTCTGATACAGATGCTGTCAAGATTCTATTTGACTTCATCAAAACAATGATAAAACACGTCATGTCGAACAAATATATGTTAACATGACCACATATAAATCATTACGTACCACGGCATCTCAGCGGGTCAATTCAAGCTTCCATAAAATAGCTATTTTTGCTGGATCATAAGAAAAAAAAGGATCGTAGCAAAATGATTTTTTGTGGCTAATATTTATTCAAGAACTCGAAATAAAGAACAATGGCCGATATATGGGCTCTCTTTCCTAGCCACAAACTTATGTAATATTTATTATAATAATTATTATTATAAGTATTATCTTTATTATTATATTATTATTATTATTATTATTATTATTTATCTTCGAAACTTATGATCAATCCTTTTACTTTATACCTACTATACCTACAACGCTATGAGTCCCAACCAGGTAATGTTGAAATCAAGGACTTGATTCATTTATTTTTTAAGAAGTCCACAGGGCAGCATTTTAATTTCAAACTTACAAAATAATTAAGTACATGGAAGTGGCTACCCCTCGGAGTAAATAAAACAAAACATTCATAGCTGTTTTTTTATGTATACTTTATTCATGTCACTGATTCTAACTCATCCGATTATTGCATTTCCATTTCGTACTCTGAAATGAACAAAATTCTTGTGTTATTTAAAACAATAAGATTCTTTTTTAAAATCGACTTTTGGTCATTGTTAACCTGCCATTTAATTTCAACACTCGTCGTTATAACGAAATACCTGTCTAGCGGTCAAGTTACCGGAAGCCAATAACAAAACAAACAGTAACTGTTGACGGCCGAAAAATTCACAAGCTCAATGTGTTACAAGAGAATTTCATAAACTTATCTTTTATGTCTCACTCAAAACATGTTTTATTTCTGAAAATGATCTTTTTTCATTGTGTAAACTTTGAATTTGTCATGGGTCACTTTCAATGACTTAATTAGTGAAGATGCTTAGGATCAACTACTCAGTTAAGTATATTCCGATTTGGCTTTAATCTGTAATACAAATCTTTTTCATAGCTTTTGTCATATGCTTAAAATAAACCCATCTTAAATTCTTTATTTTGTTATTGTCACAATGACGACAGCAATTCTGATTGCAGGAAATGTGCATTTATCTTTGAGTTATATAATGAAAGTGAAATGGTATAACATGTTCTTAAGAGAAATTTCTAGTTTAAATCGCATACATAGACGCACACTGTTGCCCATGCCTACACACGGTAATCGCTATTGACCCACCATTAGCGGTAGGTACATTACGGGGACACCAGTGAGGAGAGGTTACGGTAGAAACCGTAAGGTTACGGTAATAACCGTTACTCCGCCCTCTACATCCAACATGGCTACTGTAATAACAAAAAGCAACGATGAAGCTGATAAAATGATTTTACAACTTGAAACTTATAACAGTGGCCGATTTGTGGCAAGGAAAAATAAGAAGAATGGTGTAAGCTGGGCTACGGTAAATACTTTTGCTGCTTAGTTTATTTACTGCTTTTTATATATGTTAATTTCGCAGGACGTTTCGTCCCAAAACTAAATCGGCCCAAAGACATTTCAGCCTTTTTCTATGTTAAGCAATACGTGAATTGCCGACCAATGACAATGTTTTGTTTTAATAATATTCATGTGATTCAATTTTCTTTGTAAGATAAAATATGCTCTGATAGTATCATGTTTTGCTGATGTCTTTCAGAGCTCTGGACTGATCAGTTAATGCGCATATGATGAGGCTTTAGAAAAAATGGAAGGAAATATCTAGCCGTACAGCTAGCCAGAAGTCCAAGCCATATGTGAGTCACTTACATGTATCTACCGTATATACCTACATTGGCAACCCACTATTACATGTTAACCATCTAGTCTTGAAATATCTAATTATAAATGCCTACCTACACTTCTTGGCCACTATTACCTGCTATCTAGTCTTGAAATATATTATCAGTTTAAAGATTGTTGACAGGTTATATGGCCCTATATAAACGGCTATTTGTAAATATAACCATAGCCCCTAGGCAAGGGTTATATTGCAAACAGCCATTTATATACAGCCATATAACCTTTCAGCAATCTTTATAACAAATTTATAATACAGGTAGATCTAGCATCATTTTTTAGAGAAAAAAGTTAAATTTCTTTATGAATCAACAACAGCCGTGTATATAAAACTATATAAACGTCACCATTATCCAATGAAAAGTGACGTTACAAACGTGCAGTATTATGAAATAAATAATACCTACCTACGCTGCTAGCCTACTATCAAATACCATCTAGTCTTGAAATATCTAATTATTAATACCTACCTAGTCCTACACTGATGGCCCACTATTAAAACCTATTTAGCCTTAGCATATCTCATAATTATACCTACCTGCCCTTCTTGGCCACCATTACATGCTATCTAGTTTTGAAATATCTTATCATTAATACCTACATGTACCTAGGCTACACTGGTGACCGACTATTAAATCCTATTTAGCCTTACCATATCTCATTGACTCATTATAATACCTACCTACACTGGTGTCCCAGTATTATATACCATCTATAGTCTTGAAATATCTAAACATTAATAACTATCTACACTGGTAGGCCATTATTACAAACTATTTTGACTTGAACTATTTAATTATTAATACTTACCTACATTGGTGGGCCACTCTTAAATACTATATATCCTTAATATAATTTATTTTAATACCTACATACACTGGTGGGCCCATTTTTATATACGATCTAGTCTTGAAATATCTATTCATTTATTCCTACCTACACTAGAGGCCTACTATTAAATCTTATTCAACCTTACTATACCTCATTATAAATACCTACCTACACTGGTGAGCCACTATTTATACAAACTATCTAGTCTTAAAATATCTAATCATTAACACCTACCTACACTGGTGTCCCACGATTAAATCCTATATATCATTTACATATCTTACTATAATACCTACCTACACTGGTGGGCCACTATTACAAACTATCTAGTCTTGAAATATCTTATTATTAATACCTACCTACACTGGTGGGCCACCATTACAAACTATCTAGTCTTGAAATATCTTATTTTTAATACCTACCTACATTGATTGGCCACTATTACAAACTATCTAGTCTTGGAAAGCTTATCATTAATACCTACCTACACTGGTGGGTCACTATTAAAATCTTATTTCAACCTTACTATACCTCATTATAAGTACCTACCTACACTGGTGGGCCACTATCACAAACTATCTAGTCTTGAAATATCATATTATCTATACCTACCTACACTGGTGGGCCACTATTACAAACAATCTAGTCTTGAAATATCATATTATCTATACCTACCTACACTGGTGGGCCACTATCACAAACTATCTAGTCTTGAAATATCATATTATCTATACCTACCTACACTGGTGGGCCACTTTTACAAACTATCTAGTCTTGAAATATCATATTATCTATACCTACCTACACTGGTGGGCCACTATCACAAACTATCTAATCTTGAAATATCTTATTATCTATACCTGCCTACACTGGTGGGCCACTTTTACAAACTATCTAGTCTTGGAAAATCTAATCATTTCTACCTACCCTCACTGGTGGGCGACTATTTAATTCTATTCAACCTTACTATACCTCATTATAAATACCTACCTACACTGGTGGGCCACTATTACAAACTATTTAGTCTTGAAATATCTTATTATTAATACCTACCTACACTGGTGGGCCACTATTAAATCTTATTCAACCTTACTATACCTCATTATAAATACCTACCTACACTGGTGGGCCACTATTACAAACTATCTAGTCTTGAAATATCTTATTATTAATACCTACCTACACTGGTGGGCCACTATTACAAACTATCTAGTCTTGAAATATCTTAAAATAAATACCTACCTACACTGGTGGGCCACTATTACTAACTAACTAGTCTTGAAATCTCTCATTATTAATACCTACCTACACTGGTGGGCCACTATCACAAACTATCTAGTCTTGAAATATCTTATTATTAATACCTACCTACACTGGTGGGCCACTATTAAAATCTTATTCAACCTTACTATACCTCATTATAAATACCTACCTACACTGGTGAGCCACTATTTATACAATCTATCTAGTCTTAAAATATCTAATCATTAATATCTACCTACACTGGTGTCCCACTATTAAATCCTATATATCATTAACATATCTTACTATAATACCTACCTACACTGGTGGGCCTCAATTACAAACTATATAGTCTTGAAATATCTTATTATTAATACCCTACCTACACTGGTGGGCCACTTTTACAAACTATCTAGTCTTGAAATATCTTATTTTTAATACCTACCTACATTGATTGGCCACTATTACAAACTATCTAGTCTTGGAAAGCTAATCATTAATACCTACCTACACTGGTGGGTCACTATTAAAATCTTATTTCAACCTTACTATACCTCATTATAAATACCTACCTACACTGGTGGGCCACTATCACAAACTATCTAGTCTTGAAATATCTTATTATTAATACCTACCTACACTGGTGGGCCACTATTACAAACAATCTAGTCTTGAAATATCTTAATATAAACACCTACCTACACTGGTGGGCCACTATTACTAACTAAGTAGTCTTGAAATCTCTCATTATTAATACCTACCTACACTGGTGGGCGACTATCACAAACTATCTAGTCTTGAAATATCTTATTAGTAATACCTTCCTACACTGGTGGGCCACTATTACAAACAATCTAGTCTTGAAATATCTTATTATAAATACCTACCTACACTGGTGGGCCACTATTACTAACTAGCTTGTCTTGAAATCTCTCATTATTAATACCTACCTACACTGGTGGGCCACTATCACAAACTATTTAGTCTTGAAATATCTTATTATGAATACTTACCTACACTGGTAGGCCACTATAACAAACTATCTAGTCTTGAAATATCTTATTATCTATATCTACCTACACTGGTGGGCCTCTTTTACAAACTATTTAGTCTTGGTAAATCTAATTATTAATACCTACCTACACTGGTGGGCGACTATTAAAATCTTATTCAACCTTACTATACCTCATTATAAATACCTACCTACACTGGTGGGCCACTATCACAAACTATCTAATCTTGAAATATCTTATTATCTATACCTGCCTACACTGGTGGGCCACTTTTACAAACTATCTAGTCTTGGAAAATCTAATCATTGCTACCTACCTTAACTGGTGGGCGACTATTAAAATCTTATTCAACCTTACTATACATCATTTTAAATACCTACCTACACTGGTGGGCCACTATCACAAACTATTTAGTCTTGAAATATCTTATTATTAATACCTACCTACACTGGTGGGCCGCTATTAAAATCTTATTCAACCTTACTATACCTCATTATAAATACCTACCTACACTGGTGGGCCACTATCACAAACTATCTAGTCTTGAAATATCTTATTATTATACCTACCTACACTGGTGGGCCACTATTACAAGCAATCTAGTCTTGAAATATCTTAATATAAACACCTACCTACACTGGTGGGCCACTATTACTAACTAAGTAGTCTTGAAATCTCGCATTATTAATACCTACCTACACTGGTGGGCGACTATCACAAACTATCTAGTCTTGAAATATCTTATTATGAATACCTACCTACATTGGCAGACCACTATTACAAACTATCTAGTCTTGAAATATCTTATTATCTATACCTACCTACACTGGTGTGCCACTTTTACAGACTATCTAGTCTTGGAAAATCTAATCATTAATACCTACCTTCACAGGTGGGCCACTATTAAAATCTTATTCAACCTTACAATATCTCATTATGAATACCTACCTACACTGGTGGGCCACTATTACAAACTATCGAGTCTTGAAATATCTTATTATTTATACCTACCTACACGGGTAGGCCACTATTACAAACAATCTAGTCTTGAAATATCTTATTATGAATACCTACCTTCACTGGTAGACCACTATTACAAACTATCTAGTCTTGAAATATCATATTATCTATACCTACCTACACTGGTGGGCCACTTTTACAAACTATCTAGTCTTGGAAAAGCTAATCATTAATACCTACCTACACTGGTGGGCGACTATTAAAATCTTATTCAACCTTACTATACCTCATTATAAATACCTACCTACACTGGTGGGCCACTATCACAAACTATCTAGTCTTGAAATATCTTATTATAAATACCTACCTACACTGGTGGGCCACTATTACTAACTAACTTGTCTTGAAATCTCTCATTATTAATACCTACCTACACTGGTGGGCCACTATCACAAACTATTTAGTCTTGAAATATCTTAATATGAATACCTACCTACACTGGTAGACCACTATAACAAACTATCTAGTCTTGAAATATCTTATTATTAATACCTACCTACACTTGTGGGCCACTATTACAAACTATAAAAATTTAGGTAGATATAATCACTTGTGAAAATTTCTAAAAGAATGTGTTAAAATCTGTGTTAAAACCCTCAAGACAGGAAATGTTTTATATCAAGTACTAAAATATCACATTGTGTTAATCTTACATGTAAGAGGTAATATCTATATTCCAGAGAGCTGAACAAGTTTGGTTGAAAATCATTGATGATTTTAGCAATTGTCATCAAAGAACTTCTGCTTACTGTTAAGTTTGATTATGAAACTATCAACTAACCACTTCTAAAACAAATTGCTTATTTGTGGATTTTAGGATTTCTAGGTAAGTAAATCATTTCTAAAACTAATTCCAACACCAAATGGTACAGTCTGGTACTTATGTAGGTTGGTCTTAAATGTCAAATGTATAACTTATTTCAGGATATTAGGCATTAAACCATTATACAAATAAAATGTATATTTCCTGCCCTTTCTGTCTATATATAGGTTGGCTATTACTTTCAAGAAGTTGTTTAAAAAAGGAAATGTGTTCTTTTGTATACTACATGTATAAGAAAAGAGCTGACAAAATTGGCAATCCGATATAAAATTTTGTAGGCCCTAATAATGCAACTTAAGTAATATTTCCTGACCTTATGTCTAAACATAGGTTTGCTATTTTAAAAGTTGCAGATAATGTTAAATCTATTAATTTTGTAAGAATAAGGTACAAGAAGAAAGCATGACAAGTCTGTTTTAAATAGCACTTTACCTGCTCAACTTGTGAAATAGATATTGACCTTGCTTTGAATTTAGAACCCCTAATTCAAAGTTTAGGTGAATTAGAAAATAAACTCAAAAATTGAGCTGCCAACAGTTGAGGACTTGGTAAGACTCCACGAAAGTGCAGGCGGCTGCTCTTTACTGTGACAAAGGCTAATGGCCCCATGTTCCACCAGGTTAAGGGTTCAAGTGTCTGGAAGAATGAGGGTTGCATATTGATTATTACACATGACATGTATTTAACTTATAAATATTTTGTTTCTCATGATTTTCTTTTGACATTAATTTGTTTTCTTCTTTTCAGGTCTGGTTGGGTATACAGTATGGAAGTTCTATATTAAGCGGATGTGAAAAACCAAATCAAGGGTAATGGATGACACCATCAATGAAACAGAGCAGAAATATAGCACAACTCTAACAATAATGACAATAGTGTACACAAACACAAGAAATGGATCAGCTTGAAATTAATGGATTTTTAGCAGTTTTAGATTTTTTTAAGTTACAGTTTGTTTCATAATTATGTAAATGATGTTTTAAATATTAGTCAGAACTGCTTCATTCCATTGTTATAAGGTATATGTTGTAAAATTTTGCTATTGTCAAATTTGTTACCTGTTTAAATAACTCTAATTATCACATAAACCACGGCACATGAGTGTAATAAAGCCATTTAATAAATAGAGGATATTGAATGAGTGTAGTTTGATACTAAATTTATTAAACAAGTTGAATAAAATCATATTATGCGAGGCTCTGGCGAGCATAGTATTGTTTTATTCAACGAGTTTAATAAATTTAGTATTGAATCTACACGAATATAATATTCTATTTATCACATATATAAAATAACAACAGTAAACTGCTAAAATGAGTATTTTTTCAATGACGCGCCTATAGTGTAAGGCTAACATTAGCGCACTTTAACGCTATATTCATATATAGCGTAAATGACGTCACGTCAAAGTGTTATTATAGTGTAATATCGTTTTTATTAAATGGCTTTATTACACTCCTGCGACGCGTATTATGTGATAAATCAATATTACTCTAGTGTAATAACACTTTGTCATGATGTCATAGAGTTATTGCGCGCTAATGTTAGCGTTACACTATAGGCGCGTCAATGAAAATGACTTATTTTAACTATAAGCCGTTCTCTTTTTGGGTATGTGATAAATAGAATATTATATTCGTATATTCGTATAGGTTCCATACTAAATTTATTGAACAAGTTGAATAAAACAATATTATGCTCGCCAGAGGCTCGTATAATATGATTTTATTCAACTCAATAAATTCAATAAATTAAGTATTAAACCTTAGTAACATGTACACTCATCTAATATCCTCTATTTAGGATGCTTTTTGAAGAAATTTACTGAAAGTAGCTTGTTTTTATACTGTAAATTAAAACTAATATTCATGCTATTGATATATTTTTTAAGAAACCTCTTTAAAGTTAAAGTAATGATATATGTACTTACACAAAATCAAATCCTTTTTATTATTAAAATTTTTAGCTCTTTATATATATTGATAGAAGTTAAAATTGTAGCTGTTTAACCATTTATTTTTTTTATACTGGAGACAGATAATGTGTAACAATCATAATTATTATATTTCTTTTTTGTGTGTGTTCTGACAACAGTTTTTGTGCATGCAGCAGTCTGTCCATCTGTTAGCTGGCAAATGTAAGCTTCAATATACAAATACTGTAGTAGTATGTTTTGTGCAAGGTCATTGTCCAAAGGTCAAGGTTAGACTTGGGGATATATTTGGATAACTTACTGTAAAATTCAATTTTACCATATGAGAAATTTTATATTAGCATGATATAATAATCTGTAAACACATTGTAAACATACTAGATCAACACCAAATTGAACATTTTGTCACCTCAGTGCAGTTACAGATTAACTCATTTCTGCATTAATGATAAATTGGTGTATTCTGTAAAAGATTTTGTGCTACTTCAATGTATTTCTGTTGTAAATATAAACACATACAGATTCAAACATATTCAAAGAATAGGTAACTAAATGGTCAATTAAACAACATTTTCAGACACCCCAATTACAATGAGATGTAATATTTAGCCAAAACTGTAGGTAGTAAATAAGATATATAAGGACATAATGTGATATAATAGTCGCTCACCAATGTAGGTAGGTATAATTAATTAGATATTTCAAGACTAAATAGTTTGTAATAGTTGCCCACCAGTGTAGGTAGGTATTAGTAATAAGATATTTCAAGACTAGATAGTTTGTAATAGTGGCCCACCAGTGTAGGTAGGTATTTATAATGATGTAGAGTAAGGTTGAATAAGATTTTAATAGTGGCCCACCAGTGTAGGTAGGTATTTATAATGAGGTATAGTAAGGTTGAATAAGATTTTAATAGTGGCCCACCAGTGAAGGTAGGTATTTATAATGAGGTATGTAGTATCATCGTACATGATGAACTTGAGCTGACCTATGTATAATGCTTGTTTGCGCATGCTCCGTATTTCTAGTAAATCTAAGATCACATGTTAAGGGTTTACAGAATAAATTTATATCTTGTGCTGAACACTCGTCGTGTTTTACTTTACTTCATTGTATCAACGCACTTGATTTAATTTCTATTATTAATTGTTCATGAATAAACGAACATTACAACATGGTGTCAGAGTAAAAACGTTTTATAAATAACCTGGACATACGATAAAAAAAAATTGGAATATTTATCTTAACAAAATAAAGTTACACAATTAAATTAATATTTGAAAACAAAATGGAATTATCTGGATTGTCAGTGCCCCAAATGGACTGGGAATCTTCGAATTTACCTGAAGCTTATAATAAATTCGAACGTCACGCAAAACTAATGTTTACTGGACCTTTGAAGAAAAAGTCTGAAGAAGAACAAGTTTCTTACTTTCTATTATGGATTGGTGATAAAGGGCGGGATATCCACTGCACGTGCAAAGATATTTCTGAAGACGATGCCAAAAAGATCGACACGTTCTACAGAAAATTCAGAACTTATGTGCAACCTAAGCTCAATCCAATATTTGCTAGATATAAATTCTACAATCAAACACAGGAAGAAGAAACCATCGATTCGTTCTTAACAAAATTACAAATATGTGCACGAGACTGCAGTTTTGCAAACACAGACGAAATGATACGGGACCGTATTGTATTTGGCACAAATTCTTCTAAGGTTCGAGAAAAGCTAATCAACGAAGGTGCAGAATTGACCCTAGATAAAGCTGTACAAATCGCTCAAAATATGGAATATTCCAAACAGCAATTGAGTTCAATGGCATCTGCGGCGGACAAGGACGTTCACCACGTGGCGAGACCTAGAAAACGTTTAATCCGAAGGCGGGAAAAGCCACAAGACAGGGACGAGAAAATGACCTGTTCTAGATGCGGGACAACACATCAAGAGGGCAAAACGTGTCCAGCAAAGGGGAAAACGTGCAGGAAATGTGGCAAACTGAATCATTTCCAGAAAATATGTAAATCACGTAATACTGTGAACAATATAAATTGTGAGTCGGACTTATCGAGTGACGATCAGGATTTTTATGTATGCACGGTAAATGATTTCATTACTTCTCGACCTGATTGCGCAATGGTTCAACTCCAAATTGGCCGAAAGTCCGCCCCTGTAAATTTCAAAATAGATACAGGTTCTCAATGTAACTTGATACCTCAGGAAATGCTCAAGAAACTAGATTTCAAAGACCCCTTGCTACCCTCTGATGATAGGTTATCTTCCTACACTAAAGACCCTATCCCAGTTTATGGAAAGGTCAACTTACCCTGTAAGTTCAAGGATAAGGAAATAATTGCATGTTTTCATGTAGTAGGCAGTAAATCTCCAGCATTATTAAGCTTACAGACTTCAATAGATCTGAGATTGATAAAACTGACCTATGCTATAGAAAAACAACCAGTCACGTTAGATAAACAAAAAATCTTGACTGATTACAATGACGTATTTAAAGGCATTGGTTTATTCCCAGGTACATGCAGTTTACATTTAAAACCAAAAGCTATACCTGTAATATGTCCACCCAGGCGTGTACCTGTAGCTTTACAGGACCGTTTAAAAAATGAGTTGAAGTCTATGGAGGATAAAGGAATTATCCAAAAGGTTACTAGACCGACTGACTGGGTCAATTCATTAGTCTGTGTGGAAAAACCCAGCACTGGAAAGCTGAGGGTGTGTTTAGACCCTAAAGCACTAAATGACAATATCATGAGACCGCACTACCTACCCTATGAGGACTATAGAAGACGTGACAAACCAATTGACAGGTGCTAAGTACTTCAGTGTATTAGACGCAACGAAAGGTTATTGGTCGATAAAATTGACGGACGAATCCTCATATTTGACGACATTTAATAGTCCCTTCGGTAGATACCGATATTTGCGGCTTCCTATGGGTATCAAAAGTTCCCAAGACATATTTTGTCAAAAAAATCGACGAATTCTTCGAGGACGTGACGGGCGTGACGTCAATAGTAGACGATCTTCTTGTGTACGGACGGACTATCGAAGAGCACGATGCAAACCTGACACGTGTTTTGGACCGAGCACGTGAAAAGGGTATTAGGTTTAACCCAGACAAATGTGTTATCGGCTCTCAGGAAGTTAAATACTTTGGTCACGTAGTGACAGCTGACGGTCTTAAGCCCGATCCCGAAAAAAATCAGGGCAATTGTAGAAATGAAAGCCCCAGAAAATAAGTCAGAGTTAGAAACTATTCTTGGCATGATCACGTATCTGTCAAAATTTGATTCAAAATTGGCAGAAATGGTAAGCCCTATGCGTGACTTGTTGAAAAAAGACATTGAGTTTATATGGGACAGTGCGCAAATTGACGCCTTTGAAAAGGTTAAAGTCGCAATGACTAAGGCACCAGTCTTGGCATACTATGACCCGAAAAAGCCTGTCACATTGCAAGTCGACTCGAGTGCACGTGGTTTAGGTTGCACGTGCTTACAGGACGGCAAGCCCATTGCATTTGCATCAAAGACGTTGACCCCTACAGAGAGAGGTTATGCTCAAATAGAAAAAGAGACATTAGCTATACTTCATGGTCTTCGACGTTTCAAGCAATACTGTTACGCAAGACATACTAAAGTTGAATCTGATTGCAAACCTGTAGTTTCAGTTATGAAAAAAGAAATATGTCGGGCGACCCCCAGACTACAACGTCTCTTATTACAGATTCAACAGTTCGACATAGAGGTCGTACATGTTAGCAGGAAAAGCATTCCCGTAGCGGATACATTATCCCGTCATTTTGTCAAGGATACGTATCCAGAATTGTCTGACGGACTTGACGTGCACGTGCACACGGTTATTAATAGTTTACCGGTTAGCGACGGAAAATTACAAGACCTCAGACTGTCCACACAGCAAGACATTCAGTTTCAGTCACTGAAACAAACAATTATTGACGGCTGGCCTGAATCTAGGCATGAGTGCCCGAATTCCATATTAGAATTTTGGAATCATCGGGATGAACTCTCGACTGTAAATGACATAATTTTCCGTGGTCAAACATTGGTCATTCCAAGTTCATTGCGAACTGAAATGATTAACGCTGTTCATGTAGGTCATATGGGAGTGACTAAAACGCTGAACAGGGCCAAGGATATTATGTTCTGGCCAGGGATGGTCAAACAGGTCACAGACCACGTGTTGGCATGCCCTTTATGCCTAACACACAGAGCATCAAATGTGAAGGAACCATTAAATCCCCACATTGTGCCCCAAAGACCCTGGCAACAATATTGCCGCCGACTTATTCACGCTTGACGGACGTGATTACCTTATAACTGCGGACGTCTACAGTAATTACTTTGAAGTCGATGCATTGCCAGAAACAAAAAGTAAAACTGTTATTAGAAAATTAACAATGCATATGGCTCGCTATGGTCAAGTAGAAACATTGAAAAGCGATAATGGGCCACAGTTTAGCTCAGAAGAATTTCATAAATTTGCTTCTGACTGGAATTTTAAACATGTAACATCTTCACCTGGATATAGCCAATCCAATGGTTTCATAGAAAAAATGGTCTCAATAGCCAAAAAAATCAATGAAAAAATGCCAGGAGACCAAAACAGACCCATATTTAGCATTTCTGGAATATCGTAACACACCTTTAAACTGCGGATATTCTCCCGCACAACTGTTAATGGGCAGACGGTTAAAATCCATTTTGCCTTCAACTAATGAGCAATTGAAACCATCTTTCATTAACCACAAATCTGTAAGAAAATCTCTGCAAGAAAACAAGGTTACGCAAAAGAACTATTACGATAAAAGTTCGAGGTCACTTCCCCCGCTAAACAAAGATGACTCTTGCAGGGTGCAATTTGGGAAAACTTGGAAACCAGCCATAGTTCTAAAAAAAGAAGGGGAGAGATCATACAAAGTGCAAACTGAAGATGGCGCTATTTACCGCCGTAATCGCCGCTTCATAAACAAAACGCGGGAAAAGTTCCCTATCAATACAGAGTCCTTCCCTAATATCCTCCACCAAGGTCAAGATCCTCATGATATAATCTCAAACAAAACACCTTTAAATGATACAGGTATTTCCCAGAATATTCAAAATCCTATTAGCCATGAAACAAGGTCAGGCCATGTTATCAGACGCGCAGTGGTCGAGTAGTAAAACCTAATAAACGTTATAATACCGACGAATGGAGCACTGTTAATTAATCATCCGGAATGGATAGACATTATAATGTAAAGAGAGAAAAAAAAGAGAGAACAGAAATAAAATAATAGTAATAATAATAATAATAATAAAAAAAAAACTTTGTGACTTTAAGACTATTTAAATTGTTCTCTTCAGTATGTTTAGGCAATTTTAATCATCATAATTGTTTATTATCATATACAATTTTATTAACATGTGTTGCTTATTTTTTCTTTTAAAAACAGGGATATGTAGTATCATCGTACATGATGAACTTGAGCTGACCTATGTATAATGCTTGTTTGCGCATGCTCCGTATTTCTAGTAAATCTAAGATCACATGTTAAGGGTTTACAGAATAAATTTATATCTTGTGCTGAACACTCGTCGTGTTTTACTTTACTTCATTGTATCAACGCACTTGATTTAATTTCTATTATTAATTGTTCATGAATAAACGAACATTACAACAAGGTATAGTAAGGTTGAATAAGATTTTAATAGTGGCCCACCAGTGTAGGTAGGTATTAATGATTAGATTTTCAAAGACTAGATAGTTTGTAATAGTGGCCCACCAGTGTAGAAGGGTATTTATAATAAGATATTTCAAGACTAGATAGTTTGTAATAGTGGCCCACCAGTGTAGGTAGGTATTTATAATAAGATATTTCAAGACTAGATTGTTTGTAATAGTGGCCCACCAGTGTAGGTAGGTATTTATAATAAGATATTTCAAGACTAGATAGTTTGTAATAGTGGCCCACCAGTGTAGGTAGGTATTTATAATAAGATATTTCAAGACTAGATTGTTTGTAATAGTGGCCCACCAGTGTAGGTAGGTATTAATAATAAGATATTTCAAGACTAGATAGTTTGTAATAGTGGCCCACCAGTGTAGGTAGGTATTTATAATGAGGTATAGTAAGGTTGAATAAGATTTTAATAGTGGCCCACCAGTGTAGGTAGGTATTAATGATTAGATTTTCAAAGACTAGATAGTTTGTAATAGTGGCCCACCAGTGTAGGTAGGTATTCATAATAAGATATTTCAAGACTAGATAGTTTGTGATAGTGGCCCACCAGTGTAGGTAGGTATTAATAATAAGATATTTCAAGACTATATAGTTTGTAATGGTGGCCCACCAGTGTAGGTAGGTATTAATAATAAGATATTTCAAGACTAGATAGTTTGTAATAGTGGCCCACCAGTGTAGGTAGGTATTTATAATAAGATATTTCAAGACTAGATAGTTTGTGATAGTGGCCCACCAGTGTAGGTAGGTATTTATAATGAGGTATAGTAAGGTTGAATAAGATTTTAATAGTGGCCCACCAGTGTAGGTAGGTATTAATAATAAGATATTTCAAGACTAGATAGTTTGTAATAGTGGCCCACCAGTGTAGGTAGGTATTTATAATGAGGTATAGTAAGGTTGAATAAGATTTTGATAGTGGCCCACCAGTGTAGGTAGGTATTAATGATTAGATTTTCCAAGACTAGATAGTTTGTAATAGTGGCCCACCAGTGTAGAAGGGTATTTATAATAAGATATTTCAAGACTAGATTGTTTGTAATAGTGGCCCACCAGTGTAGGTAGGTATTAATAATAAGATATTTCAAGACTATATAGTTTGTAATAGTGGCCCACCAGTGTAGGTAGGTATTAATAATAAGATATTTCAAGACTAGATAGTTTGTAATAGTGGCCCACCAGTGTAGGTAGGTATTCATAATAAGATATTTCAAGACTAGATAGTTTGTGATAGTGGCCCACCAGTGTAGGTAGGTATTTATAATGAGGTATAGTAAGGTTGAATAAGATTTTGATAGTGGCCCACCAGTGTAGGTAGGTATTAATGATTAGATTTTCCAAGACTAGATAGTTTGTAATAGTGGCCCACCAGTGTAGGTAGGTATTTATAATAAGATATATTAAGGCTTAATAGGAATTAATAGTGGGCCACCAGTGTAGGTAGGTAATTATAATTGGATATTCCAAGACTAGATATTATATCATAGATGGGCACCAGTTAAGTTGGGTAATAATAGTTAGGGAGATAAGGACTAGATGGTATGTATGGTTGTCGCCCACTTGTGTAGGTAGGTAATAATAATGAGATATATGAGGACATAAAATGATGCAATATTTAGCCACCAGTGTACGTAGTTAATAATTATAAGATATATAAGGACAAAGTATGATATTATAGTGGTAGATAATAATAATTGGCTATATGAATAGTTATTATAATAAGATTTTAATTCATTTAACATACATTCATATATTTAAGTTCAAAACTAAATACTTTATTTTAATCATGTAATGAGAGCTTGCTTTTTTATAAATGAATATATTGTTTGAGAGCGGATAATACAACTTTAATGACCATACACATTTGATAAGTACTTATAGTAGCTCCACTTATTACCAAAAGACTTAACGTCTTACTTAAATCATCCAATGCACTTAAAATTGAAAACCATGCAAAACTTGCCATAAAATACATTCATGTAATCACCTAAAAGTTTTTATTTACTTCTATTTCTTTCCTTTTTAATGTATACCGTTACATACCTTCTATTTGTGATTGCAGTCTATATGCAACATGATTTAGTTTCTGAAAACTGTTCAACACAATGTTAACACTATCGTGTATTTTTGTACTTTTAATAAAATGAAAACTTGAGATTGGTCCTTGCTATATTTGTTTAAGAATGTCAATTTTTCAATTTTGCATTTATGTGTAATAAAACTGGTTCAGGATTCAACTTGTGTTTTTGTTATTTACCATAATGATCCCTTATTATAATTTTACAAATGTTCTTGCAAACAGGTGCATGACATATATTTAGGATTGCTTATCATCCAGTGTTGACCATTTATTTTTAGGAAATATATAACAATATATTTGGATATTTTCTTAATTTACTTTGTTGTCTTTGCATTGGCTTTTGTTGTCTTTGCATTGGTTTTCCAGAATAAATTACCAGAAATTTAACTGATGACTTCATGACTACTAACCTTAAATGGTTTCTGAATCATGGGTAATAGAAAATGACAATACAATACGATATGTGCAAATTCCTAGTAAGGATATAAAAGATTACTGCTGCAACGATACTATTTTATGGAGTGCATTTTCAAAGATTGCTCCACGTAATCAAGTTAGTGACTGCTACTACAAATACGATATTTTACCAAATTTATTAATGAGGATTGTGTCATTATTTATCAAATATACTATGGAAGAAACGCTTCCTGAAAGCTTCAGGTAAGTGATTACTGCTGCAGTTATGACATCATACTAATCGTAAATAAGTGCTTCAAGAAATGAGGACAGTGATTGATACTAAAAGTATGATATTTAACCAAAATGATTGCTTCTAAAAAAATAGTACGTGCTGTTTAACATTCATGATATTATATATCAGATACATGAATTGCTTCATTAAATTAGGTAAGTAATTACTGCTACAATTAGTAGATTGTTTTCTAAATGAGTTGTTAAGGGTTGATTCATAGAAAGGGGTCAATATATGCTTATACAAATTCACATGTGACAGTTATCAAGAGAGTCTGGAAGAGGCTGTTTCTAATAGTGTTGTTTCGTTGACATTCAAAGAAAAAGTGGTGTTTTTTCTCGGAAGTTCACTTTGACACAGTGGTGAATTTCTTAAGGTTTTTTTTTGTAAAGCTGATGATTCAGAGAGTATATCTATCATTTTCGAATACCTGTATAGAAATATTTTGGGGACTTTGTCAGAATTTTATTCAAAAGACAAGTTTTTGAAAGAGGATAGTGTTGGGGCATTTTGAAGATCTCCAGAAAGCTCATTTCATTCTTAAAAGGCTGATTGGAGAAAGGCATTATAGTAGAGGGATGTTCTTGTTAGTAATTGCGCAAACTGTACAAAAGGAGGGACAAGAGATTATAGGTACTGACTATTCAGGAGTAAATATGAAATGTTGATATTAATGTAAAAATTGTATTCATTGTATTTGTGAATTGATATGTGAATTGCATGAATTGTCTACCGTAAAATATTTATTATAACTGTTTCGTTTATTATTATAGGTTCTTCCTTTATATTGCTAAATAAATATAGAACCTCATCACTGATCGTTAAATTTCTGTCACTGAACCTCCCACGTGTAAGTGATATGAGCTGCGCGCCATGACAAAACCAACGTAATGGGTTTGCGACCAGCATGGATCCAGACCAGCCTGCGCATTCGCGCAATATGATCACGATCCATGATGTCTACTTGTTATAGGGTTTGTAAGTGAACAGCAAAATAGATCATGATCAGACTGCGTGTATGCACAGGCTAGTCGATCTGGATCCATGCTGGTCGCAAACCCATTACGTTGGTTTTGTCGTGACACGGCTCATATGTCCTATTGACTTAAACTTTCTAAATCAGAGACATTTAATGTATTTTGACGTCTCTGATAACATTTAAAAGTGTTGCTCCATATTTTTTGAATGAAACACGTACATGTCCTTTAAATGATTATGCCCTATGAACACTTAGAAACACGTCTATGTTCGGTTTTATCTACTCTGCATTATGTAAAAAAATTTACATGTACAAAAGTCATATAAGAACTATTTTCGCAGCATTTTGATTTATAAATGAACAGAGTTTAATTATGACTGAATGTGTTTAAAGTTTCTCATCGTGACAGGAATGAAAAAATTTAGTAACATTACACCTTCTCACCATAAGGGCGGAGTTACGGGTTTTACCGTAACCTTACGGTTTCTACCGAAACCTCTTCTCACTGGTGTCCCCGTAATGTACCTACCGCTACTGGTGGGTCAATAGCGATTACCGCCTACACACACCCACGCACAATCGCAGGCAAAATTAATGCCCAAAGAGAAAGTAGTTTATCTTACGGGACTTCGCAAATGAAACCCTCTGGTAGATCGCACGGCGCATCATTCCATTTATATTGCTCCATGTCATATAATGCCAGACAATTTTCACCTGTCCCACTGTTCGGCTCGCCCGGTGCCCAATTAGTGTACATTTGCATTTTCACGTACTCGTCTTTCTTTATCCAAACCCACGTGCCCTCATGCGTGATGTCATTAGCTCCCAACCAAAAGTCCTTTTGAACAGGATTTGCTGACAAGAAAGTCATATTAATTAATTAATAATCGATTAAAGCGACTGTTTAAATGAGAGCCCTCGACAATCCGTGTTAGTGGAAAACAAATTATTTTCCTTCCAACATATTTTTTATATAAAACTGATATAGAGAAGATTTAAATAATATCATTTTTAACGATGTTACGATTCATTCATTCATTCATTCATTCATTTTTCTGAATATGTGAACATTCTTATGTTCTAATTCCAACAAAACTGAAAATCATGAGAAAAACAGTCACAGTTGATGATTTCTAACCCTAAAATCTGAAGTGTGACTATCACGAAGTTTACACAAGGTGAAGGTTAGTTTTAAGAAAAAAACATACGGTATTTTGTCTTCAGTTCTTTCTCAAGGAACAACTGTTCCGACTCAGACTCAATACTTGCAAGTGATCCTTCACCGTCCGCATATATTCCACAATATGCCTGAAAATACAGACGATAATTTGAGCACAAGGAAAGCAAAAGAAGGGCTGCTAACAGTGCCGGTTCAAACCATGTCAGGGGCAAGTCGTTATTTCCGTGAGCAAGAAACTTTACACTCATTGCTCAGAACTGGTTGTTTATAAGCTTATAGCTTCGCACACAATCGAGCTAAAAGGGTGTTCGTGGGCAAAATTCCAGATATGTAAAGGGTTCCTTTTGAAAATGTGAAAAAAGCGAAAATGCTAGGCATACACGTTCGCATTTTCAAAAGGAACTCTTTATATATATGGAAATTTGGCAACTGACGTCCTCATTCTACATTAACCAAATGTAACTATATTACGTTGCAGGAAAGGGGAGATAATCAAGTGATCTGGGTAACTAACCATAGCATCCCACCATTTTAAAGTGGGTGTAGCGAAGATGTGGTAACAGGAACTTTCGTGTTTTACAAAATCTATCGGACATCCTGTAGACGTCTCCCGCTCGAATCTGTCGCTCCAAACTGTAATAAAACAAACAAAAATATAAACATACTGACGAGACTTTGCAAATCTTGTTTTAATATATAGTGGGATGGTCTCATTAATGGGTTTTCTCAGGCAAATAACCAAGCAGACCGTTTACAGGATTCTGTATACTCTGTATACACTATTATTTTTAGTTTTTAACTGGTATTGTTAGAAAGTGTTGAATTTTGACCAACATTTGTTGCAGTAAACGTAACCCTTTTCAAATGACATCCCGCTATGTAAGTAAACTTATAAGGATGAGTAACTCTTGTCAAAGTTATGGAACTTGCCATACATATGTACAGAACAGAACAAACAGTTTATTCAAAATTTGTACAATAAGTACATAATCATTAGACATATACATAAATAGTACATATAATAGAACACAATGTCTTACGCACACTGGACATATCTTTCGCAGAAGCGGTGGGTTCATTGCAGCGATGGTGGAATATTGGTCGCATAAGCGGTGGAAAAAATGACCGTTTATTTTTGTCGTTAAGTTTATGGCTGAATTTTACTTCATGTTTAAAGGTTTTACTGGAAACACCTAATTAGACAGGAGTCCATATACATATATGTACTCTTTCAAGTTAAACCCTCAAAATAGACATACTTGTATCGGGCCGACTGCACTGCGTTGCAATAGAATCCACCGCCGTCTGCGTTGTAATTATTTTTTTTCAATACTTTTAAAAACAGGCTATGACAATTTTCAAAAGTTTCAAAATATTGTTGTTTTGTGAAAGTATCATACATACTTGGATGTGATGCTGGTGTATTTATGGTTCGTTTTGCACATATTTCGACGTGTCTTAGCCAAAATTAGAAATAAGTGGCGTCTTTGCGTCAAACTATACAGAAATGTTTCCATAAAATGACAATAAATTGCATCGTGTGCGTGTAACAAGTTGGAAGAGAACATATGTGGGCTCCTGTACCATAAGGTGTTTCCAGTAAAACATTAAAACATAACATAAACTTACCGACAACAACAAACGGCCATTTTTCCACCTCTTCTGTCGCTGCGAAAGTTATGGCCAGTGTGATACATATGAGCCGCGTCACGACAAAACCAACATAATGGGTTTGCGACCAGCATGGATCCAGACCAGCCTGCGCATCCGCGCAGTCTGATCAGGATCCATGCTGTTCGCTTACAAACCCTATAACAAGAAGAGAAACTGATAGCGAACAGCATGGATCCTGATCAGACTGCGCGGATGCGCAGGCTGGTCTGGATCCATGCTGGTCGCAAACCTATAATGTTGGTTTTGTCGTGACGCGGCTCATATAATATGTAAATGATGGTCATGATGGTCTTGTTGTTGTTGTTGTTGTCTTCGTTGTCTGATGATTATCTTTATCTTTAAAAAAAGCACTTATTTTTCAAACGTGCATTTTATTTCCAGCTTTTTTAATGTTGGTACAACAACGTTGCATAAATATAAATAAATGAATATGAGTAATTTATTAAGTTAATCCAAGGATGAAATTACTTCAAAAACGTGTTAATTTACCAAGCTTTTAACCAGTGATACAAAAACATGAATAAAAGTTTTTGTAATTATTCTTGAAATTTAAGTTGTTTTGTCTGGGTTTTTTTGTTGTTGTTGTTTTATTTCTTTTTGTTCCTGACTCCTTAAAGTTTTTAACATTGGCCCCGCACAAATCATATTATTTAAGATATCATAAATTGACATTTTCAATTCTAATATTGACGTTGTTTTTGTTTTTGTATTTTTTTCTATTATTATTTTTTAGGATGATCAGGATGATGGTTTACGTAGGTTGAGTGCGTGTATGATCTCAATCTCATAGAGCTATGATCATTTTATTTCGAACACTCATATTATCAACATAATTATGACCTCCCGTACGTCATTACCACCTACACGCCATTACCTCCTGCACGCCATGCACGTAAATGGATATTTACCCTTGCAAGGTTATTAAGTCCAGTGTTTTTCCCTAATAATACTTGCACATACATTCTTGTCTTTTATTCAAAATTAAAGTGTAGCTGAAATGGTTTTTTGCCCGTAAACTGACTATTTGAGCTTGACCTCCTGTGAAATACACGGAACAACTGCCCTGGAAATACACAGGGAACAACTGTCCTGGAAATACACATGGAACAACTGTCCTGGGAATACACAGAGAATAACTGTACTTGGAATACACAGGTAATAACTGTCCTAGAAATACACAGGGAACAACTGTCCTGGAAATACACAGGGGATAACTGTCCTGGGAATACACACGAAACTGTACTGGGAATACACAGGGAATATCTGGACTGGGAATACACAGGGAACAACTGTCCTGGAAATACACATGGAACAACTGTCCTGGGAATACACAGAGAATAACTGTACTTGGAATACACAGGGAACAACTGTCCTGGAAATACACAGGGGATACTTGTCCTGGGAATACACACGAAAGTGTACTGGGAATATCTGGACTGGGAATACACAGGGATTAACTGTCCTAGAAATACACAGGGAATAACTGTACTGGGAATACACAGGAGATAACTGTCCTGGAAATACACAGGAGATAACTGTCCTGGGAATACACACGGAATAACTATACTGGGAATACACAGGGAATATCTGGACTGGGAATACACAGGGAACAACTGTCCTTGAAATACACAGGAAATAACTGTACTGGGAATACACAGGGGAAAACTGTACTGGGAATACACAGGGAATAACTGTACTTGGAATACACAGGGAATAACTGTCCTTGAAATACACAGGGAATAAGTGTCCTGGGAATACACAGGGAATAACTGTCCTGGGAATACACAGGGAATAAGTGTACTGGGAATACACAGGTAATAACTGTCCTGGGAATACACAGGGAATAACTGTACTGCGAATACACAGGGAATAACTGTACTGCGAATACACAGGGAATAACAGTACTGGGAATACACAGGGAATAACTGTCCCGGGAATACACAGGGAATAACTGTACTGGGAAATGGGAATACACAGTGAACAAGGAACAAATGTCCTGGGAATACACACGGAATAACTGTACTGGGAATACACAGGGAATAACTGTACTGGGCATACACAGGGAATTACTGTCCTCGGAATACACAGGTAACAGGGAACAACTGTCCTGGGAATACACAGGGAATAACTGTCCTTGGAATACACAGGGAACAACTGTCATGGGAAAACAAGGGAATAATTGTCCTGGGAAGAACACAGGGAACAACTGTCCTGGAAACACACAGGGAACAACTGTCCTGTAAATACACAGGGAACAACTGTTCTGGTAGTAGACAGAGAACAACTGTCCTGGAAATACACAGGGAACAACTGTCCTGGTAATACACAGAGAACAACTGTCCTTGAAATACACAGGGAACAACTGTCCTGGTAATACACATGGAACAACTGTCCTGAATATATACAGGAAACAACTGTTCTGGTTATGGTAGAGAACAATTGTCCTGGAAATACACAGGGAACAACTTTCCTGGTATTACTAAGGGAACAACTGGGAATACACAGGGAATAACTGTACTAGGCATACACAGGGAATAACTGTCCTCGGAATACACAGGGAACAGGGAACAACTGTCCTCGGAATACACAGGGAACAACTGACTTGGGAATACACAGGGAACAACTGTCCTGTAAAAACACAGGGAATAATTGTCCTTGAAGTACACAGCGAACATTTGTCCTGGGAAAACAAAGGGAATAACTGTCCTGGAAACACACAGGGAACAACTGTTCTGGTAGTAGACAGAGAACAACTGTCCTGGAAATACACAGGGAACAACTGTCCTGGTAATACACACAGAACAACTGTCCTTGAAATACACAGGGAACAACTGTCCTGGTAATACACATGGAACAACTGTCCTGAATATATACAGGAAACAACTGTTCTGGTTATACATAGAGAACAATTGTCCTGAAAACACAGGGAACAACTTTCCTGGTATTACTAAGGGAACAACTGTCCTGGAAATACACAGGGAACAACTGTCCCGGTAATACACAGGGAACAACTGTATCTAATATATATACAGGGAACAACTGTTCTGGTTATACATAGAGAACAACTGTCCTGGAAATACACAGGGAACAACTGTCCTGGTAATACAAAGGGAACAACTGTCCTGGAAATACACAGGAAACAATTGTACTGAATATATACAGGGAACAACTGTTCTGGTTATACATAGAGAACAACTGTCCTGGAAATACACAGGGAACAACTGCTTGGTACTACAAAGGGAACAACTGTCCTAGAAATACAGAGGGAACAAATGTCCTGGTAATACACCGGCAACATTAGTCCAGGAAATACACAGGAAACAACTGAAACAAGAACAAGAAATAAGGAACAAGATTTTGCCATATGTATAAAGAGGATGTGTTGCGTACATCTCAACTATGTATACATCTTGATCTGAAACTTTTATGTTCAGGTTTAAATAAAGACGAGCGGGATCGACTTTCTCCCCGAGGGCATGTCTTGTCCTAGATAGTATTCTGTTTGGATTTAGAAATATCGCAAAACTTACCTAAAAATTAACGAAAAAGATACTTTTTGTTATGTGTAGATTGTTTTGTTAAAACATTAAAAAAAATCCTACCGCCATATGTATAAGAAGCAGTTGTCCAAATATGTAAACAAGCTTTGCCATGTTTGTGTCTTAACAGAAATGCCTGTCTTATCTTTGAGGACATTGCCAGACAGTTTATAAAGGTTACGAGCCATGCATGATAAGTCTGTAAATAGGGAGTTATAACCGGAAACATTCGCATTTTATCGGTATTTTCTGTCAATCTTCGGGAAAGGCTAAGAATAAGGACAATCGGAACGTCCTCGGCTATTATCTATAATAACCTCGGAGTTAATACGGAATGAATACCACGTGGTTCAAATGTAAACAGAAACAGACAGTGTAAGCTTCAATTATGTAAAGAGAATGTATATATTAGACATCCAAACGAAGATCATGTCTGTTTTAGGAACAATTATAATTGGAAATAGGTCTAACAACCATTTTTGAAAAAATATGCCAATGATATACAATTTTAAACAAATTCGACGTGGCATTTTGTTCTTTCGGTTTCTACAACCATAATAATAAATATATAAATAATGTAAATTGCTTTTGGTCTATACATAATTTATTTTAGTTCAATTGTGTAGCAAGCTATAAACACACTTTCGAATCCGTTCCTGGAACCAAATAGTACTGAGCAATGAGTCTCAAAGAAACAACGACTTGCCCCTGACTGTTTTAGAACCCATGCGGCTAGCGATCATTAGATTACTTGGCCGGCGCGTTAACCACCCGGCCATTGCTTTTGTATTTATGAATTCATTTATTTTAGGTGGATTTTTACTTGCTATATTGGAAAAAGACATGTCAAAACTCCCAGCATTAAATTACAATTTGTTTACATATTTAGTTTCTAAGCGTAGGTCAGTCCAAAATCCGCATCCGTTCTGTATGAATATACTATTGTGTTCGAGGTCCTTACCCTAAGACTGACGAAAAGGCCGAAAAGTTGCGATTGATAGATACCTAATAAGGATTATGAAAAATCGTAGAGGTGTTATGATTGGTTTTCAAAATAAAAAAAAACAGAAGGAAAAGATGGTTGAGGTAAAAATAATGATTAACCTTTTTTGGATCCTATAAAAGCACCGAAAAAAAAGCATTTGAGAAATAAAAAAAAACATATCTGGGGCATAATTGGCCTTTAACAAAGGCGAAGCATAAGTGTCAGCTTTTTTTTCCTTTATCCAGTCATTAATTTAAGATACAAGCCACCAGAAAGGCCATCAAAATCCCTCAAAGATTTACTAAGATTGTAAGAAAAGTAAGAATATTTACAACGCAAGAATGCAAGGAATGAATTACATGTCATTTACAAAAAAGACTAATTTTGCAGTATTAATCATCTTATTTTTTCTGCGTGACTAACGCAATTTGGGCTGTATTGACCTTTATTTTGTAATTTACACGAAATGATTTTCCGTTTGCAATGTGTAAATTACTGTCCCTTTTTTTCACTTGAAAATATTTTACTTTTTAATACATCTTCAAAAATTTCATGAGAATAGCACGAATCTGGAGGCATTCTCGTATTTTAAAAAGAAAAGAAAACGAACAAACATATGCAAACGATTTTATTATATGCTATTCTGCCAAAATACATGCAGGAAACAAATAAATCAGACATCTATAGCTATTTAATATATTTTAAATCGTTTATTTATATGTATTCTGGCTCATCCAACAATTTGATTTGCATCCCGTGCTCTGAAATGAACAAAACGTTCGTGTTATTTACTCCTTCCCTGCTGGAAACCAAAAACCGGACAAACCCGTCTTATATTATATACTCTGAAGAATAATACATGATTATATATGAACGTAAAAAATTGTGATAACTTGGACTAAGAAAATTTAAGAACAAAACGTTACGATTTGACTTATTTTAAAACGAATAGCAATTTAGATTATTGTTTTATTACAATAAGCTGCGACATTTGAATATTCTCAACTGAAATGGTTTTAAAGAGTTTTACAAGTGTTACATAAATAAGTGCATAATCTCAATGACACACACACAAACACAAACAAGTACACAAACACATGTTTTCATAAGTTAAATAAGTTTTGAAGTTGTTTATCTTACGGGAGTTCACAAATGAAGCCCTCTGGTAGATTGCACGGCGCATCATTCCATTTATACTGCAGGCCATCATATAATGCCAGGCAATTTTCAGATGTACGACTGCTGGGCTCGCCCGGTGCCCAATGAGTGTATTCTTGAACATACTCGTCTTTCTTTATCCAAACCCACGTGCCCTCATGCGTGACGTCATTAGCCCCCAGCCAAAAGTCTTTTCCAACAGGATTTGCTGACAAGAAAAAAAATCTCAATAAGTATAATACAGGTCATAGGTTATAAAGAAATTATCATAGCTCAGATATTTGATTGGTCAGAAATTGCTACAGAATGTACACTGACCAATGAAATTAGTCTCTAATACAAACAAACTTTTGATGTTAGCTGTTAGATTTTAACATATTTTTCTCGAAAAAAAAACTGAAAAGAAAATAGTTAAGTAATCATATAGTTCATCATCGTTATGATTCATTCATTCATTCATTCATTCATTCATTCATCTCACAAGTTATTCTTTACTTCGTCCGTCCGTCCGTCCGTCTGCACGTATGTTGCTTCATTTCATTTGTGTTGTGTTTATTTCAATCCAATTTGCTGAGAACTTACATCATTGGGTAAAATTGTCTTCTTTCTTAACATATTTAATATTTGATAACATCATGCATGACAGAGTTGTGGTCCCTTGTCCATGAAGTTTAGACTCGATGAAATGAAATTCAAATAAAGTAGGTAAGTTAGTAATTGCATTTTATAGTCTAAGTTTCATGCTTACGCACGTTCACCGACTTTACAGCCATCGGGCTACTGGTATCTATCTATCAATCTCCCTGGGGAATCTTTTAACTCCGCTTAGTGCAGCCGACACTTTAGCGCAACGGAATTATACCACCCTCGCAGGTACCCATTTACACCTGGGTGAAGTGAAGCAATCCCAGGTAAATTTCTTGCTCAAAGAAATTAGCAGTGCCCCTGGTGGGGTTCGAACCCGGGACCTCTCGATCCCTAAGCGCGCGTCCTACCACTGGACTACTGCTCCTGTCAGTCTAATTTGTTTACCTTCACGCCGGAAAAGAACCATATAGGCGAATGAATGTCTGCGTAAAAATCTGTGTAGAAACTTACGGAATGCTTTCTTCAGTTCATTTTCAAGAAACAGCTGTTCCGACTCGGACTCCACGGTAGCCAGTGTCCCCTCTCCGCCACCATATATTTCACAGTATGCCTAAAAATAATGAAAAAACAAACAAAAATAAATAAGCAAAAAAATCCCACAGTGATCGTCAGTTATAAGATGACTACGTCTGTAAGGAAAGGGAGATAAAAGGCACATTAATATGCCTCAGAAAAACAAATACATTTTTGGTTCTTCAGAAAGGGCAAACATGAATTTTATTATGTTTAAATAATGGTTTTAGAGAATGTTAGATGCTTGTTAGCTGAAGAAAGTAGCATTAAATGTGAAACAATATGTCATAGAAGTAGCAAATGTCAACAAAGTAGTATTTTTATTTCTATACAAAATTATTAAATACTTATTCACTATAAACTATTCTTATTGCCAAAAAAATCAACAAATGAAAAAGATAGTTCAGGTAATTGGCTAAGAGTAACTTTTGGATACTATATAAAAATTAAAATGCTTTTTGGAAATAAAAATAAAAAGCATTTCTGATGCATAATGGACCTTTAAAGAACCATACCCTCCAACCATTTCAAACTGGGTAACTAACCATAGCCTCCCACCATTCAAAGTGAGTAACTAACTGGGTAACTAACCATATCCTCCCACCATTCAAAGTGAGTAACTAACTGGGTAACTAACCATAATCTCCCACCATTCATTCAAAGTGAGTAACTAACTGGGTAACTAACCATATCCTCCCACCATTCAAAGTGAGTAACTAACTGGGTAACTAACCATATCCTCCCACCATTCAAAGTGAGTAACTTACTGGGTAACTAACCATATCCTCCCACCATTCAAAGTGAGTAACTAACTGTGTAACTAACCATAGCCTCCCACCATTTCAAAGTGGGTGTAGCGAAGATGTGGTAACAGGAATTTTCGTGTTTTATAAAATCTATTGGACATCCTGTAGACGTCTGCCGCTCAAATTTGTTGCTCAAAGCTGTAATAAAACAAACAAAAACATAAACATACCTGTATATCATTAACCTGCCCAATTACATTAAATGATACAAATGGAACAGTAGCGGTGGGGACTGGGGCAGTGGGGTGGGGTACGTAAGCTAAATTTACTTTACACTGTTGCAATATACCTTTAATTTCTTTAATATTTACAACCATTTTCTTTTTTTTCACTTTGCTCGACCGGCAACTGAGTGAGGAAATTTGAAAATCGTCAACTCATCTACAAAATTCAAATCTTTAAGGAAGTGGTTTTGCCCTGTGAAAAGTGTACATGCAAGCGAAAGCATCCGAAGGAAGAAGGAAGAAGAACACAGAAACTGGTAGCGTTGTTTTAGGGAATTTTACCTTTTTGTATTTTATAGACTGGAATGAACCCATATATCAATATATCAAGACCGTTTGCTCCTCAACGCTATGGGTTCGAATCCCACCAAGAACTTCGGATTCTTTCATGTAAGTAAGCTATCCATCTAGGTTACGGACATCGGTGGTTCTACTTAGGTGCCAGGTTGTACCTAAAATGATGCAGGAAACTGAGGTCTTCCTTCAGCAGTAAAGCCGGAAACTCCATATGGCATCTACTATGTTAGTTCGAAGAAAAACTAAGCATACAAACAACATACATAACAGGAACAAGTATTCGGTGAGGAGGCATCATAGGTTTGATGTTTGTTATAAAAATATATTTTGCAAGATCAATATATGCATTTTGATCGGCATATAACTAGTTATATGTACACATAGCTCATTCATTTTTTCATGATGTATGGTACATGTATGTGCATACTGTATAACGTACATATATATCATAATTACCACTCCTTATAGCACATGTTCAGCTTTACTTACAAAGGTAGAAAAACTAATTTCTTGACTTATGTTTCGATAAATCTTAAGGGGTTTTCTTTTAGATAAGGAAAAGCTTGTAAAGGTATAGACCAATAAGATCACAATATTTGATTAACGTTTGGCATTTTCATTATTCAATTGGAAACCATCATTATAGAGTTACCTAGGTAATATTACATGTAGTAAGTCAAAGTTTGCACAAATGAAATGCAGTGTCCAATTTTACTATGCATATATCAAATCATTTGTGTTTCCATTGTTTGATAGTTTTTTAGAATTTTTATTTTTAGATAATTATTTTATCATGGTTTCTTACTAAAAATGAACGTGCACGCGTGTGATCTCACGGGCTTTCATAATGTCAACATTATTATTATCTCCACAAAGGTTCAACGTACTACTCCTGTTTACAAATTGAAATTAAAACGTGCACGTTTGCTCGAAGCATTTCATAAACATGTTTACAGACATGCTCTGTGGTGGTAGACTTAGTTTTAGTATTTGTTAAAAGTACGCACGTCATTCACGTACATTGATTATCTATCTCGCATTCTTTATCTTTGCAGAACACGTTTTTTTTTGTTTATTAATTTTAGTGCTTAATTTTGAATCTTATATTTCCATTTTCCTATGTAAATTCTTATATTCGATTAAACTTAATGCGTAACTTAGTCACATATGTGTAGATTCTTATGGATATAATGAAAACTTTCTTACTGCTACATATAAGAAATAGTTGTCCTAAAATGTACACAAGTTTCGCCATGTTTCTGTCTGAACAGTAATGACTGCCTTATCTATAAGGTCATAGGTCATTGCCACCGTATTTTAAAGATAGCTTCAATTTAGGTTAATACATCCATCAAGACTTCTTGAATGTTCGACTTAATTGAGTTTAAAGTCGCATTAAGATTGTTAAGATTACCATGTATCCGGCTACCCGGGTTCGAGTCCCAGACGGTGCATAATCCCGAATCCATTTCTACGGTCATTCACATTGTACCTCTGCTCTGGCATGTATAGAAGTTATCAGTTCCTTGCGAAAGTGAATACAACTGGTACTGATAAACTGCCTGGCTGTTTGCCCAGGATCGATGCAGACACGAAACTTGGCTCAAATATTTTGCCTACCGAGATGATGTACAGAAGATATTTAGTCAGCTTTTTTGGATCACGGTCAAGGTCATATGATTGAGCCTGCGTTTTTGTGTCCGCTCCATGTCTCCCACATTCTTGGAAGGATTTTCACGAAACTTGGCTCAAATTTTCAGCACACCGAGACGAGGAAACGTTCAGTTAAGTAAAACTGTACTATAAGAACTCGTTCAACTTTGCAGCTGTGTTGCTACAAAAGTATCTTGCTGTCCTTTGGACTGCCTTGTTATCTTTTTACACCATATTTAGTAACACCCTGCTAGATTGCCTAGCCAGCTTATTTAGAAACGCCGTGCTAGATTGCCTAGCTAGCTTAGCATTCCAGCAGAGCATTTTTACACTGTATTTAGTAATGCCCTGCTAGATTGCCTAGCCAGCTTAGCATTCCAGCAGAGCATTTTTACACTATATATAGTAACGCCCTGCTAGATTGCCTAGCCAGCTTAGCATTCCAGCAGAGTATTTTTACACTTTATTAAGTAACGCCCTGCTAGATTGCCCAGCTAGCTTAGCTAGCCAGCTGCTGAGCATTCCAGCAGAGCATTTAAACACTATATTTAGTAATGCACTGCTAGATTGCCTAGCCAGCTGAATATTGCAGCAGAACATTTTAACACTATATTTAGGAATGCCTCGCTAGATGCCCAAAACAGCTGAGCATTGCAGCAGATCATTGACTTCCCTATATTAATAGAAATGCCTTTTTGCTTAGTTCACTGTTCACTAAACAACAGTCCAGGAAATACACAGGTAACAACTGAAACAAGAACAAAAAACAGGGAAGAAGATTTTGCCTGATGTGTTGCGCACATCCCAACTATGTATACATCTTGATCTGATGCTTACATGTTCAGGTTTGAATTAAGAAGAGCGGGCTCGACTTTCTGTCCGTGGACATGTCTTGTCCAAGATAGTATTCTGTTTGGATTTAGAAATATCGCAGAACTTACCTAAAAATAACGAAAAAGATGCTTTTTGTTATGTGTAGATTGTTTTGTAAAAGCTTATAAAAAATCTTACCGCCATATGTACTAGTAATAAGAAGCAGTTGTCCAAATATGTAAACAAGCTGTGCCATGTTTGTATCTTAACTCTTGTGCCAGACAGTTTATAAAGGTTACGAGCCATGCATGATAAGTCTGTAAATAGGGAGTCGCATTTTATCGGCTCTTTCCGTCACAATAGGGACTACGATGGGATACCAGGCCGACCACAATTGCTATCTAAAACAACCAACAACTCAGAACAGAAAAATATATACAAATTTATTTACAGAAATGAATATTATAAATGAAAAATGATTGTATATGATAAACTACTATGATAAGTCACTGCACAAACAAACACTATCAACGTATCTCAGTCTATTTCTCCCGTAAAGTTTCTGTCATGATGTTTCAATAAAGTGGTGGCGTTGTTAAACAAAATTCGTCACAATGGCGGGCGTCTTGTATAAAATCTTATCAAGCGTAACTGTACTTCCTACAGTGTTGGCACAGTTGATAGGATCCTGAACAAGGGCATGCGTCACCCTTTAGCCATGGACATACGTGTGGAGGGCCCGTGTCATCTTCGGGTGTGTCCTCAAATAAGAAGCTACAAAGTATAAAACATGGTAAGTTCCATGATAATCAAACATAAGGGTATAATAAAGTCCCTTGGAAAAGACTCGACCTTTTGTCGGTTTCCAATAAAATAACGTGCTTCTTTGAATAAACAAAATGTCCACTATAGTACACCATACATTCCGTGGAACAAAAATTCAATCACATCCGCATAATACTGCGTTGCAAATATATTCAAATATACGCCACATAATAACCACCAATAAATAAACGTCTTCCAAAATCATGCCACTGAAGATCCTTCTCTAGAGATACGTTAGTTTTGATACGTTGTATTTACTTATAACAAAAACTGATGATAAATGAAATGAAGTAAGATGATAACGCAAATTAAATTGATTGAAACAGATCATTACGATACTGCAGCATTTTACATAAAGTTACACAAATACGGTAGAACCATAATAAATTATTTATGAATATATATATCTATAAAATATTCATGGCTCTTATACAATTACAATATAATTAAAACTTCAATTAACATACATCAATTAACATGTCTCGGTATAAATTTGCAATAGCGAAACACTAGAATAAAAAGAGTTTTTAAAATTTAATCTGCAAAAATTTAGAAAACAATAAATTACTGCCAAATAACCAAACCTGAATCAAATAAACTATAATTCTAATAGAAAATAGTATTTTATGAAATAGCAAAAATTTATGAAACAAAATCACTAGAAAATTAAATTTACCTTGTACAAGCTGTAATTTTATGACAAATATAATTTGTCTGTCACCGTCATAGTGACCTGTATAACGTCCAGTGCATTGCAATATGTCACTTAAAATTTAGTCAATATATAGCAAACTACTGAGTACTGAGCGGGAAAACAAATCGTGCAAAACATGAAAAATCGATTTGCACGAAATAAAGCTGGGACGGCGGGAAAAATAGTTATGTAAAATAAAGGCCCGTCCTTCAAATACAGACATAATACATATATCTGGTTCATAAAACAAAAATGTAACTTTCTTATTACTGAAAGGATTTTTGTGAAATAAACGGCAAAATGTTTAAATTGATACATGGAAATTTATGCAAACCATAAAAATACTCTAAATAATAATTTCACCCGAAAACTCTAAATTAAACAAAAGATGATGCAATCTCACATCAATGAATATAGAGTAAAAATGAGGTTCGGCGTGAAAATATAATGCAAGATTTTACAAACGTACTTTCACTTTGTGACATTTACGCCCCCCTTTAAATAAGAAAATTGATAAATTTTCTTTAAAAACAACAAAGTGAAAACGACAAATTGCAAAAGTGTAAGTAGAAATACTGTACACCATATTTATAACCACCATAAATACTACACTACACTCTACATTATACCCTGCTTAAATAATCTGCACCTATGTTTTCTCTACCTGGGATTGCTCTAATCCTCATCCTGTATGGCTGCAAAAGCAAAGACCATCTCATTATTCTAGAGTTACTTAACTTTGCCTTGTTAAGATACAAAAGCGGCTGGTGATCTGTCTCTAGAATAAATTCCTTACCAAACAAGTATCTGTGAAATTTAGAAATTGCCCAAACAATACCAAGGCACTCCTTCTCTATTACAGAATACTTCTGTTCTCTTGGTAACATCTTTCTACTGGCATAAGCTACTGGAAATTTCTCCTCACTTTGTTCTTGAAGTAATACAGATCCTAACCCACAATCAGAAGCATCAACTCTGAGAATAAATATCTTGTCTAAATCTGGTAATTTCAAAATAGGCGGACCGGTCAAACTAGCCTTAAGAGTCTGAAAAGCCTTTTCCTGACTTTCACCCCATTCAATACGATTTGGTTGAAACTTTTTTGTCAAATCGGTCAACGGAACAGCAATGGCGGCAAAGTTAGGGATGAACTTCCGGTACCAAGACACAACCCCTAAAAATTGCCGGACTCCTCGCTTAGTCGTGGGTCTCTCGGTCTCCTGAATTGCCTTGACCTTACTGAGAACAGGTTCAATGGACTTACTACCTCCTATCATATGACCTAAACATTCCAATTTTTCAAAACATATGAAACACTTGGACGGTCTAGCAGTAAGCCTAGACTCTCTTAATTGGGTAAATAACTCATACAATGCATTGATATGCTCTGGCAATGTGACTGTATAGACCAAAATATCATCTATAAAACTATCTGAGTGATCTAAATCTTTCAAAACCTTTCTCATCAGTCTACAGAATGTTGCAGGGGCATTGACTAAACCAAAGGGCATTTTCCGGAATTGAAAAAGTCCCGACGGGATTTCAAATGCGGTCAAAGGTTTTGCATTGTCAGACAAAGGAACTTGCCAGTATCCTTTACTAAGGTCAATTTTCGAAAAATACCTGTATTTTGATAATTTCGAAAATATCTGTTCCATATTGGGCATCGGTTCCGCATCAAATACCGTGCACTTATTGATCTGTCTAAAATCAATACAGAACCTTATCGTGTTATCCTTTTTCCTGATAAGGACAATTGGACTAGAAAACGGAGCATTAGAAGGTTCGATAACTCCCAACTCTAGCATTTTATCAACTTCTTCCTTTACTATCTGCTGTGAGTGAAAAGGAATAGGATAACCCTTAGTCCTTACCGGTTCTGACGTAGTCAACTTAATGTCATGCTGAACTAATGACGTATTTCCGGGTATATCTGTTAAAACATCTGAAAATTTCTTTAACAAGGTTGCAATCTGAGTCTTACAATCTGTTTGTAAGTCAGGATTGACCTGAACATCTTTATATGTCTCTGAACCTTTCTTCAATGGACATAACAATATGTCACTATCATCTTGGTAACTTGTTTCTAAACTATCATCTTCCTCTAATCTATCATACCCATTTTCCGCTTCTACAACAGCTGCACTTACCTTTGCCAATGCACCTCGTTCTGGTTCGAAATTTCTTTCAACATACTCCTTCAGCATATTGGCATGGAAAGTTTTGATCTTATTGTTACCTATGTCTATCCGATAATCTAATTTGTTCACGACCTCGGAAACTACAAATGGACCTTTCCATTGTAACAACAACTTTTGCGTTTTGTAGGTATAAGAACCAGTACTTTACTTCCCTTCTTAAAAGTTCTATCTCTAGCTTTCCTGTTGTAATACTTTCTATACCTAATACTGCTCTTCTCTAACTCCTGCTGTGCTATCTTACATGTACTTTCTAGTCTTTCTTGCAAATCAACTACATACTGATAAGTTGTCTTAACTTCGTCATTCTCTGTTTTTCCTGACCATAACTCTCTCAAAATGGTAATTGGACCTCTTATACTACGTCCATATAACAATTCAAATGGCGAGAATCCTAAACTCTCTTGTGGAACTTCCCGATACGCAAACAACATAGCATTCAAATACTTATCCCAATCTGTAGGTCATTCACTACACATCCGTTTCAACATCTGCTTTAAACTACCATTAAATTTCTCCACTAAACCATTACACATCGGATGATACGGTGTTGTTGTTAACTGTCTAAGAGACAGCAACCTACTAACCTCATTCATAATTTGTGAAGTAAATTGTGATCCACAATCTGTAAGCATTTCCTCTGGAACACCTAATCTACTATACATGTCAACTAATGCTTCGGCTACTCTTTCAGTCTCTATACTAGGCAATGCAATTGCTTCAGGATATCTGGTAGCATAGTCTACCATGGTCAAAATATATCGGTTCTTTCTATCAGTCATAGGTTCGATCGGACCAACAATGTCAACGGCAACTCTCTTAAAAGGAGTATCAATCAACGGCATCTTACCTAAAGTTACCTTACTTATTCTACCTTTAGAAATAGTACGTTGACAAATATCACAAGACTGACAATATCGTCTAACCTCTACAAGAACACCTGGCCAATAAAACTCCCCAAAGACTCTATCACTTGTCTTCCTAATACCAAGATGTCCCTCCAAAAGCGAGTCATGCGCTACTTTTAACACAGTCTCCCTAAGATCCTTAGGAACTACTAACTGCCTACTTACGTCACCATTTCCTGCCGTAAACTCTCTAAACAACATCTTATTCCTGATCTGAAACTTCACTTGCCCTTTACCTCTACAGTTTCTAACAGTACCTTCCTCTGCTTTCTTTCTACATCCATCTAATGAACTATCTGCCTGCTGCTTCTCTACAAACTCTACATTAGTGATGTCTAAAATCTGTGAAGGAACTTTAAGTCTTCTATGAGCTTTAACTTTACTCTGCGATCTTGTTTCTACTGCTGAAGCTAACTTACCAAAATTTGGTTCTACAGCACCCTCTATGTTACCGATAATTACATCATTTGTAGGATTATCTACACATAGTGCTTCTACAGTACCCCTGTAATACGGACAATCAAGATCAATTAACGCCATGTCTAATCTGTGCTCACTACCATCAATGTACTTACATCGTCTGGACTTCCCTAACAATTGATTTGCATTTACCAAATTCCTTCGTACTATGACACATGTACACCCAGTATCTCTCATTGCAACTATAGATTTACCATTACATATACCTCTAGTTGTCGGACATGAATTTATAGTAACTGTACCCACGTCTTCAAAATCCCCAAGTTCTATCAAACTACTACCACTATCCGATCTCGGCATCGAAATTTTCGAATCTACATCTCTATCTCTTCCTCTACCTCTACTCCTACCTCTAAAACCTCCTCGCCTTCTATTACCCTGATAACTATTATCATTCTTACTTGGATTCATTGAGTTCGGTTCTATGTCTTCCGCTGCGTTAGCTTTATTTGTAGCCTTATTTCTACAGAAAAATGCTGTATGCCCCTAAACGAGACCACAAGATGTGCATTTATAACCTTCATACTGCTGAGATGCTCTACCTCTATTTACCAGTCTATCGTTACCTCTTTGCATACGATAACTACTACCTTGATTTCTATCTACAGGTCTACTCGGCAGTGCATAAGGCTTAGCTCTTTCTTTAATTCCATGATTCACTACATACTTCGGACCTCCTCTAGTCTTGGCAAACAAATCTGCATCTTCCGCTACTTCACGGGCTGAAAACAACTTCTTACTACTAAGGTTCTGATATAGTTCTCTATTGCAGATATCTAAAATTGATCCCTTACTATGAAGTCTAACAACTTTTCATAAGTCTTCTCCACCTTTACTCAATCTTAACCAACCATCTAAGTATCTAGAAATTCTAGCTAGGAACATAACAAAAGTCTCATTTTCACGGGGCCTTTCAGTCCTAAACTTCTTTCTTATACCCATCATCAGTCAACTCAAACTGCCTTAACAAAGCATCTTTTCAGCTTATTCATAATCCGTCCTATCTTCTAATGGAAGCCTATCAAATACCTCCCTAGCAGTACCTTTTAACAGAAACGGTAAGTTTTAGATGACCACATTTCATGTTTCCCCAATTCTGAGCAGGACGCATAAGTTTCATAAACAATTCAAATACGCATCCATAGAATCAATCTTTTTTTCGTCAAATGGTGTCATCTTAACCTTAACCTTACCTACACTCTTCTTACCTAACATATCTCTAACTCTATCTTCATCTTATATTCTGTATCTAACTTCCTAGCTTCTGCTTCCTCCTTCTCTCTTTCTAACTGACGAGCATAATCTAACTTCTCCTTTGCAACACTAGCCTCATTACTTAACTTCTCTTTTTCCATTCCTATCTCTTATTTCTAACTTCGTCCCTAGAAATCGTGGACTTCATAATCTAAACTTCTCTTTTGCTAACCTAGCTTTCTAATTCTAACCTATCTTTCTCAGCTTCTAAACGTTCCTTCTCAGCTTTCTAACTTCTCTTTTGCTAACCTAGCTTCTAATTCTAACCTATCCTTCTCAGCTTCTAACCTTACTATGTCTTTTCTTCACGCTCCCTGGCTTGCTCCTCTTTAACAAAGTTTCTCAAAGCCTCATCTGTATACCCTAACTCCTTTGAACCTACCTTCATCAACTCATTTACACTAGTCATCTTGAACTTATTATGTATATTTCCTACACTGTAACACTACTACAACAACAACTTAGGTACAAGTAAAATCTTACCGTGAGGTTTAGAACAATGATATCAAAGTATCATTAAAGGGTAACACTACAACCCTTAAACACAACACGCTATATTCACTTAGTGCAATCACGGTGCACTATAACACTACACTTCAGTGTAACACCATATAATTAAACGCATTTATCACTCTAGCGCTATAATCAAAATGTACCTTCACTGTACACAGTACTAAAATAAACAATGTATCTATATATTCTAAACACTATACCTCACCACTACAAACACTAAAGTTTCAAACACATCTAAGTATCTCACTAAGGTTGTATGATAATAATCTTAAGTGTACAGTAGACAGTTGGCAATAATTAAAACTGTTCAAAATACTTTAAACTTCAAAGTCCAAACTACGACCCAAAACACAATGTCGCGTAGCACTTTACCCCACAGTGCAAAAATAAAAGGTATATGGCCAGTTTCAATATACTACAAGACACAAAGTAAACACAAAGTAAAATTGTAAATGACACAATAAATTAAATGTTCACCTAGATAACAGACACAGTTTCTTTATCTAGAAAAAGTACACAAGGCGGGTAGTACCTTACATTGCAGAGTGTATGTGTGTATATGTACTTCCGGTGTTTTACCGAAAGGTCACTTTCAGATTACAAAACTGGTGTCTCATCATAAAGTGACACCTAAAAAGGAGGAAAATGGAACGAACTCACCCTAAACGTCCAAACGTCCACTGTCGGGTCTGTGTGGCTGTTATAACCTCTCAGCTGGATAGCTGTCACACACACAAGTCCGTTTCATTTGTCACGGTATCAATCTGAAATGTTAAGAAATTATAATCACACTAAATATAAAAAAAATAATTAAAAGTGATACACAATTTAACTACCTTTAAGTAAACTAAATTTAACTTTTGATTGTAAATAAAATTTTTACTTAAAATAAAAACCAAAGTTTCTAGTGTTAGCTATATAACCTAGCTGCAGTAAAATGAGTGTGGTTTGTTTCAAATAACAACTCTAGTCAACCGGTATCCAATCACGTCGAGTCACCAAATGTCACAATAGGGACTACGATGGGATACCAGGCCGACCACAATTGCTATCTAAACAACCAACAACTCAGAACAGAAAAATTAAACAAAATTTATTTACAGAAATGAATATTATAAATGAAAAATGATTGTATATGATAAACTACTATGATAAGTCACTGCACAAACAAAAACACTATCAACGTATCTCAGTCTATTTCTCCCGTAAAGTTTCTGTCATGATGTTTCAATAAGTGGTGGCGTTGTTAAACAAAATTCGTCACAATGGCGGGCGTTCTTGTATAAAATCTTATCAAGCGTAACTGTACTTCCTACAGTGTTGGCACAGTTGATAGGATCCTGAACAAGGGCATGCGTCACCCTTTAGCCATGGACATACGTGTGGAGGGCCCGTGTCTCTTCGGGTGTGTCCTCAAATAGAAGCTACAAAGTATAAAACATGGTAAGTTCCATGATAATCAAACATAAGGGTATAATAAAGTCCCTTGGAAAAGACTCGACCTTTTGTCGGTTTCCATAAAATAACGTGCTTCTTTGAATAAACAAAATGTCCACTATAGTACACCATACATTCCGTGGAAACAAAATTCAATCACATCCGCATAATACTGCGTTGCAAATATATTCAAATATACGCCACATAATAACCACCAATAAATAAACGTCTTCCAAAATCATGCCACTGAAGATCCTTCTCTAGAGATACGTTAGTTTTTGATACGTTGTATTTACTTATAACAAAAACTGATGATAAATGAAATGAAGTAAGATGATAACGCAAATTAAATTGATTGAAACAAATCATTACGATACTGCAGCATTTTACATAAAGTTACACAAATACGGTAGAACCATAAATAAATTATTTATGAATATATATATCTATAAAATATTCATGGCTCTTATACAATTACAATATAATTAAAACTTCAATTAACATACATCAATTAACATGTCTCGGTATAAATTTGCAATAGCGAAACACTAGAATAAAAAGAGTTTTTAAAATTTAATCTGCAAAAATTTAGAAAACAATAAATTACTGCCAAATAACCAAACCTGAATCAAATAAACTATAATTCTAATAGAAAATAGTATTTTATGAAATAGCAAAAATTTATGAAACAAAATCACTAGAAAATTAAATTTACCTTGTACAAGCTGTAATTTTATGACAAATATAATTTGTCTGTCACCGTCATAGTGACCTGTATAACGTCCAGTGCATTGCAATATGTCACTTAAAATTTAGTCAATATATAGCAAACTACTGAGTACTGAGCGGGAAAACAAATCGTGCAAAACATGAAAATCGATTTGCACGAAATAAAGCTGGGACGGCGGGAAAAATAGTTATGTAAAAAAAGGCCCGTCCTTCAAATACAGACATAATACATATATCTGGTTCATAAAACAAAAATGTAACTTTCTTATTACTGAAAGGATTTTTGTGAAATAAACGGCAAAATGTTTAAATTGATACATGGAAATTTATGCAAACCATAAAAATACTCTAAATAATAATTTCACCCGAAAACTCTAAATTAAACAAAAGATGATGCAATCTCACATCAATGAATATAGAGTAAAAATGAGGTTCGGCGTGAAAATATAATGCAAGATTTTACAAACGTACTTTCACTTTGTGACACTTTCCGTCAGTCATAATTATTATAAATTCAAGTTTCAAGTTTTTATTTCAACTAGGCCCATATGGGCCTCAGTTTTATAAACAGTAAAATTTCACAAACAAATGAGCATTAACAAAACAATAATACAGATGTGTAAATGAAACAAACAATCGGAACGTCCTCAATAACCCCGGAGTTAATACGGATTGAATATCACGTGGTTCAGATCCTCAATAATGTGAAACGAATGTATTTATTTGACATCCAAACGAAGATGAAGTCTGAGGGGCCTCCATGTCCGAGTGGTTAAGGTCGCTGACTTGAGATCACAGGTCCCTCACCGCTGTAGGTTCGATCCTCACTCGGGTCGAAATCTTTCAAGTGAGGAAGCCATCCAACTGGCTTCGGTGGTTCTACCCAGGTGCCCGCTCGTGCCTGAAATAATGCCCGGAGGTGCACCTGGGGTCTTCCTCCACCAATAAAAGCTGGAAAAAATCGACGAAAAAATATCGGCGGGACGCTCTAGGATGGCCCGACTTGAGTGTACGATCGCCCATATGGGCTTTCCGGCGGCGACCTTAAATAAACGCATTTAAAAAAAAAAGAAAAAAAAAAGATGAAATCTGTTTCGGTACAATTATGACTGGCAATAGGTCTGAAAACCATTTTTGATTTAAATATGCCCACTGATGTACAATTTTTTAACAAATTCGGGTTGGCATTTTGTACTTTCGGTTTCTACACTATATAAATAATGTATTGCTTGCTTTTGTTTCTATAATTCACTTATTTTAGGTGGACATTTACTTGATATATTGAAAAAAGACTTGTCAACATCTCTCAACATTAAATTACTACATGTATTTGTTTACATGTTTAGTTTCTTGGCATAGGTTAGTCCGTATTGTGTTCGAAGTCCTTATCCGAAGACTGACGAACCGGGCCGAAAAAGTTCGATTGATAATAAGGATTATGAATAATGGTCGAGGTGTTCCGATTGATTTTCGAGCTCAAAAAGCAACAGAAGGAAAAAGAAAACAGGCTAATTAATGAATAACCTTTTAGGATCCTACAAAAGTACAGCAAAAAAGCATATGAACATTTCTGGGGCATAAAAGGCCTTTAACAAAGGCGGACCATATAGTGTCATTTTTTAAGAAAAGTAAAAAATATTTACAATGCAAGGAATGAATTGCATGTCATTTACGAAGAATGTCTGATTTTGCAGTATTTATCATCATATTTCTACTGCGTGACTAACTAAATAATGGCTAGTTTGAATATTTTGATCTTGATTTGGTAATTTACGTGGAATTATTTCCAGTTTTGCAATGTGTAAATTACAGTCTTTGTTCACTTGACAATATTTTACTCTTTGATACATCTTCAAAAATTTCATCAAAATGAATCTTGAAGCATGCTGCTTTAAAAAGAAAAGAAAACGAACAAACATATGCAAACGATTATATTATATGCTATTCTGCCCAAATACATGCAGGAAACAAACAAATCAGACATCTATAGCTATTTAATATATTTTAAATCGTTTATTTATATGTATTCTGGATCATCCAACAATTTGATTTGCATCCCGTGCTCTGAAATGAACAAAAAGCTCATGTTTTAACTCCTTCCCTGCTGGGAACCAAAAACCGGGCAAAACCGTCTTATATCCTAAGAACAAAACGTAACGATTTGACTTATTTTAAAACGAAAAGCAACTTAATTGCTCTAAATGAAATGTGTATCTATATTTAGATTATTGTTTAATTACAAAAAGCTGGGATATTTGAATACATGTATTCTCAACTGAATTCGATTTTAAGAGTTTAGCAAATGTTACATAAAAGAAGTGCCTAAATTCAATGACACACGCACAAACGCACGTGAGAGCACGTATACAAACACATATTTTCATAAGTTAAATAAGTTTTGAATTTGTTTATCTTACGAGAGTTCGCAAATGAAGCCCTCTGGTAGATTGCACGGCGCATCATTCCATTTATACTGCAGGCCATCATATAATGCCAGGCAATTTTCAGATGTACCACTGCTTGGCTGACCCGGTGCCCAGTGCGTGTATTCTTGAACATACTCGTCTTTCTTTATCCAAACCCACGTGCCCTCATGCGTGACGTCATTAGCCCCCAGCCAAAAGTCTTTTCCAATAGGATTTGCTGGCAAAAAAAAATCTCAATAAGTACAATACAGGTCTAAGGTTATAAATCAAACTCCTATCTCAGGTATTTGATTGGTCAGAAATTGGTACAGAATGTACACTGACCAATGAAATTCCTGAGATTTGAGACAGAACTCAGAAAAAAAATGTTTTTGTAACCTAGAGTCCAGACCATTGTGTTTTTAGAAAGTTTAATGGAACGATAGTGAATCAAGTTGTGTCTTGTACAAATTTAGATCTTAGCTGTTAAATTTTAACATATTTCTCTAAAGAATTAACAAAAAAAATAGTTTAATAATCGTATGATTCATCCTCCTTATGATTCATTCATTCATTCATTCATCTCATAAGGTATTCTTTGTTTCGTTCGTCCGTCTGTCGTCCAAAATTTATTCGTTTGCGCGTTTGTGGCTTAATTTCATTTTTTGCTGTTTCAACCTATCTTGTTGAGAACTTACACCATTGGGTAAAACTTGGCTCCTTTCTTAAAGATAGCATCATGCATGACAGAGTTGTGGCCCTTGTAGGGAAAAATAAATCATATTGGCCTCTTCTGCATAACAACAATTATTTGATATGAATCAAACTTGGGCAGATTTTGATTATTTTCTCAATGGAACCTGATCCAATCCTGCAATACGAACGTTTGCCTCTTTTAAGTGCATAAACAGGCATATAAATGTATTTTACCTTGTCTGCATAAAAATCTTTCATTCATATCAAATATAAACCAAACATGCACATTGCTTGAATAACTTGTAGTTATTGCTACGTTTTTAAGCAGCTTGGTCCAAATATACGTAAAAGGGTGAGTACCCATAAGACAAAAATAGGCACAAGGTTTTTGTCTTTGTTAAATTTTAAAGTTCAAAATCGGACCACTTGATTGCACGCTAGAGTGAACTTATAATTCGACTTTTAATTACCTTGATCGTGACTTTCTCTAGTAATTATTCTAGGGGTCATTATGGTTGAAATATTTGGACAATCTTATGTTAAACCTCAACACTTAATGTGTAAAACTAAAAACGTTTGAAGACCTATCCATGAAGTTTAGACTCGATGAAATAACATTCAAATAAAGTCAGTCTGGTTTGTTTACCTTCGCACCGGAAAAGAACCAAACGGGCGAATGAATTTCTGTGTAAAAATCTGTGTAGAAACTTACGGAAAGCTTTCTTCAGTTCATTTTCAAGGAACAGCTGTTCCGACTCGGACTCCACGGTAGCCAGTGTTCCCTCTCCGCCACCATATATTTCACAGTATGCCTAAAATAATGAAAAAAAAAATAATAATAAATAAATAAATAAGCAATAAAACCCCCACAGTGACCGTCAGTAATAAGATGACAACGTCTTTAAGGAAAGGGAGACAAATTAATAAATAATTCTTTAAAGGCCCATTATGCCTCAGAAATGATTTTTATTTTTATTTCTGAAAATATTTTAATTTTGGTGTACTTATATAGTATCCAAAAAGTTACTCATTGTTAATTACCTGAACCATTTTTTTCTTCATTTGTTGCCTTTTTGTCAATAAGAACAGTTTATAGTGCATAAGTATTTTGTATGGAAGTCAAAATACTACTTTGTTCACATTTTGCTATTTTTATGAAAAATTGTTACACATTTATCCATTTATTGCTACTTTCTTTAGGTATCAAGCCTCTAACATTCTCTAAAACTATTATTTAAACATTATAAAACTCATGTTTGCCCATCATGAAGAACCATTAAAAATGCATTTGTTTCTGAGGCATAATGTGCCTAGTACTGTATAACTAACCATAGCTTCCCACCATTTTAAAGTGGGTGTAGCGAAGATGTGGTAACAGGAATTTTCGTGTTTTACAAAATCTATTGGACATCCTGTAGACGTCTGCCGCTCGAATATGTTGCCCAAAGCTGTAATAAAACAAGCAAAAAATAGTTTCCTTAATATAAGAATATGCTTTAGATTTTGTTATTTTTAAAGTATTATTTTATCATGGTACGATTGAAGTCGCACGTGTGTGATCTCACAGGTTTACTAATTTAGAGTATTCATAATGTCAACATTATAATAATTATCTCCTCAAAGGTTCAACGTACTACTCCTGTTTACAAATTGAAATTAAAACGTGCAATTTCGCATGAACCATTTCATAAACATGTTTACAGACATGCTCTGTGGTGGTAGACTTAGTTTTAGTAATTGTTAAAAAGACGCACGTCATTCACATACATTAATTATCTATCTCGCATTCTTTAATCTTTGCAGAATACGATTTTTTTTTTGTTTATTTTTTAGTGCTTAATTTCGAATCTTATATTTCCATTTTCCTACCTAAATTCTTATATTCGATTAAACTTAATGCGTAGCTTAGTTACATATGTGAAGATTTTTATGGATATAATGAAAACTTTCTTACTGTTACATATAAGAAATAGTTGTGCTAAAATGTACACAAGTTTCGCCATGTTTCTGTCTGAACAGTAATGACTGCCTTATCTATAAGGTCATAGGTCATTGCCATCGTATTTTAAAGATAGCTTCAATTTAGGTTAATACATCTTCTTGAATGTTCGACTCAATTGAGTTTAAAGTCGCATCATGATTGTTAAGATTATACATGTGACTGAAGGCGTTGGGCGCCCCTCCGAGCATTATTTCTCAGACCAGCGAGCACTTGAGTAGAACCACCTTACATGAAAGAATACAAATTCCCCATCAAACTTAGATCCCGCAGCGTTGACTGGCCAGTGGTTGTGTCGTATAAAGACCTTTTGTGGGTAGCGAGTTAGAATCTAACCGTCTAATGGTCAGCTGTATTGCTACAAAAGTATCGTGGTAGTGGATATAGCTGTCCTTTGTACTTCCTTTTTATCTTAACAATGCCTGGTAAACGTACTATTTTATTTTTTTTAAAGAAATAAACTTATAAAATTGAAAACTGAAATCTCAACAAATATTGTTAGCCATAACTTCAGTCGGCCTTACGACCACGATCATTTTCTGGAGGGAAAGACCCACGATGTCGAGTTTGATATACTTAAACTGTTTAAAGGCGTGATAAATAGTTTGATTAGACATAGAATAAAAGATCTCCATTCTCATCTGTTGAGTTATGAATTCATCGCATGAAGACAGACGACCCTTAATCACACGACCCTCAGAGCTATGGTTTTGCAGATATTTGCTATACAACTCGTGTAAGGCCAACTTTGACGTCATGGACATAATTTGCTCATGGACATAATTTGCGTGAACAAACTTGTTAAAAAACAGCTTAAAATGTTTCATTTTAAGGTAGCTCGCTACTTTCCAACCGAAATTTGACAATATCTCAGATCTTGATGATTTTTGGTATACAGACATGTAGATATGTAAGCTTTACTTCTGCAGCATTATTTTATAAATAAACAGCGTTACTATGACGTCAAAGCGCCCTCTATCGGTGACGGCGAAAGTGCGTCTTTTTTATCAATAAACCGGTCTGTTCTTATCAATTTTCATCCGATTTCCTTCATTTTAATTTTATAGTGTTCAGTAAATGTATGTTTTTGTAACGATGTCTTTCTTGAACATTTGCTTAATACTCTGCGATTCTACGTTATTTTCCCTCACGTTCTGACGTCCATATTTGATGCAAATATCGCGCGATATCGCAATAAAGATTGTGAAATAATAAAAAATCAACACGGTGAATTTTGCTATAATTTTTTTAACATGTAGTGAAGTCATTAAAGAAAATCTTTATGCAATAAAAATATAGGGTCAACGCGTAGGATATTTTTGCTATTACTATTTGAATATAAAATAAAGGGTGAGTAAAACGTAATGATTTTGGTGACGTCAAATATTTTTCTCAAGGAAATTTTCACGACTTTTCCGATAAATATCATACTGGCAGGAATAAAATGTGTGAAAACCATTAACAACAATAGTATTTAGACATGTTCCGTAAAAATGTTTTTTTTAAAAGTCCTGTCAGAGATGCCTGCATTTCGATGAATATCTTCAAATATATACATGTACAACAATTCAGGGTAAAACTGTCTGCAAAAGTTGGTATCAATCTCTGAAAAACTGCAACGAATGGATATAAATACCTCATGTACTGAAAGACAATTCAGAACATTGAAAAATATAATTAAAAGGTCACCTAAGTGGAAATTATAAAAACAAAATTTTGCAAAGAATATCAGAAAAAGAGAATGAACAGGCTGGTGCAGTCGCAATGTGTATCCCGGTACAAACTTCCATATTATCATATGTAACAATTTTGAATTGTATAATTTTTATATCAGTAAGTAGGAACAGAGACATAGATAACATCTATGTCTCTGGTAGGAAATAAATCCAATTTACGTTTCAAAAATATATGATCAACTGGAAGTAGCAACGATTTGTACGTAAGTCATGATTCACTGGTAGTCTTAATTATATTATAAAATCTAGCAGTCATTTAATTCAAAAATTTCTACACGTATAAAAATTTATTTATTGACAGCCATCAGTTATTCTATTTTCTCTCGCAGCTAAATATCCTGCACTAAGCGTGGGACTCAGATTTAAAGCAGGAATCACGCTCTCATGCTATGGCTTTAATTTCTCACGTATTTCACATATAATTACAGATATTCTTATTTATTTTAAACTAGCTGACTCGCGGTATGCGTTTACTAGCGCATCTTTGAGGCGACCTGAAGCCGCGACCATTTCTCGATTAGAGGCGAAAGATCCGTTTATTTATTTTGCATATTAAATACAGATTCCCTTGTACTGAAGGCGATTATGTAGGATTCTCAATTTGTGTGATTATGGTTGTGGGAGAAGCTCGTTTGTCTGCACATAATGCAGTGCTATGTAGAGCCTATCAAAATAATGAACTATGCATTTTATGTTTTATATCTTCTTATTTTTTTTAATATTGGGTTTAACGCCGCTTTCAACAGTATTTCAATTATAGCGGAGGAAATTTAACGAAACCAGTGTTTCTCACAGTATCAACTTCTCTTTGGAAATGAATGACAGGAGTCCGAGGTGGACCTTGAAACATTTCATTCACAGTAAACAATTCTAAAGGATAATACGCAGTACAATACGCAGTCGTGTCTCGAATCCATGCCTTACGAATTCTGCGTAAGACCTCTTTACCGATTACAACGTGGCAACAGAAGAATATTCAAAGTTAAATACCTGATTATGATCTCCCTTAATAAGGGAGAAGTTCACTTTATTGTTTACATCATGAACACGTGTTTTTGGTGTGTGTTTTGAGGTTGTTTATTTTTTTCTTGTTTTTTTATTTTTGTTTTAAAGCAAACTGTATTGTATTAAAAAATGAACAAGATAACGTCAACATAATACATTATTCGTATTCAGTGGTAACAAATGTTGCACAAGTTATTTAATAATTATATTTTGTATTTAATTAAAATATACAGTATAACCTTTACAGAGAAATGCCCTTTGTTGCCTAGAGTGGTTGCCCTACAGAGGTAAAATGTAGTGAGCTCTTTAGAAATAAATAATACTTTGAGCCCGCTATGTTATACTGTTATGAAAAGCGGTAATGAATCCGAGTTGAGTAATGGTTATATTGGGTGTTTCACATTCGAGTCTGCAGTTGCGAATATGCTTATATATTTTTATTCAGTATGATTTTGCTTCCGTTTGTCACATAAGTGCTCATTTTCTAATTATCATGACATTTTAATTAGATTATAATTATATAATCTATGTATTGCACAGACTTAAAAATGGTAAGCAAAAATAAAAATAAAATAAAGGTTTTTTTTCTTGTACAGTTTGTTTTTAAATATTCTTAAAGGGACTCCACTGAGGTTGAAAAGCCAAACACATAACATTTGAATTTCTTACAAAAATGACCTGGGGCACTTTAAACAGAAATATATGCGAAGATAGTTAAGAAATATACTTTGAAATAAATTGAAAATCGTATTTTTATGCTTTTGTTAGCCCGATTTGGGTGAAAAGCGTTTAAACGCTTTTCATTTTGAATAATTATTCTGGAAAAACGAAGTGCGCGAATGCTCTGAAATTTTGCACAAAGATTAATGGTCTAACCCTACATCAAATGGTACATTTATCTGAAAAAAATATTTTCAGTTCCATCATGTCAAAAAACCTCAGTGGAGTCCCTTTAACATATTTGAATTTTATTTATCACTTATTTCGGCACATTTGTATGCATATCTATTTTAATTGTATTTTTACGATGTGTTTTGACACACGAGGCTCGTCTGCCTTTATGTGATTTTTATGAAAGTGTTTAAAAGCTGAATGTAACGTAAAATAAATATTCTACGGGTATAAGATAAGCAAACTAATATTCTTACTTCATTCATACAGCAATATGTTTATCTTATTTTTTGCGCTGAAACTAGTTAATTCATATAATAATATAAACACTTTAACAACATCACATTATAAAATTAGAATTAAAAGATGTATGAGACAGTGTCCTGCAAATAAGGAAAGTATTTAAAAAGGGATTGTCGGATTAAACATTGTAAATGTGCTCATCTAGCACATGCTTTCAATGAGAAAATAATCACAATTTAAAAAATATACATTTCATCAAGTCCCTGTGATGTTTATACTTACTATCGTAATGTCTGACGTAAGAAAATTGTTATTTGAACTCCAACATCTATTAACGTCACCAAAAGCATTACGTTTCACTCACCTTTAATTTTATTTTAAAACAGTAATAGCAAAATATCTTACGCGTTGACCCTTTATTTTTATTGCATAAATATTTTCCTTCACTATCTCACTACACGCTCGGAAAATTCTAGCAAAATTCACCGTGTTGATTTTTTTTATTACACAATCTTTATTGCGATATCGCGCGATATTTGCATCAAATATGGACGTCAGAACGTAGAGAAAAATGACGTAAAATCACAGACTATTGAGTAAATGTTAAAGAAAGACATCATTACAAAGACATTCATTTACTGAACATTATAAAATTAAAATGAAATAAATCGGATGAAAATTGATAAGAACAGACCGGTTTATTGATAAAAAAGACGCAATTTTGCCGCCACCGATAGAGGGCGCTTTGACGTCATAGTAACGCTGTTTATTTATAAAATAATACTGCAGAAGTAAAGCTCACATATTTATACGTTTGCATACAAAAAATCATCAAGATCTGAGATATTGTCATATTTCGGTCGGAAAGTAGCGAGCTACCTTAAATATCATATCACTTATAACCTGACCCATGTAAAACTATCTTGTGACATATGGGACAGTGTCTGAATTCTTCATAGATGCAAAGTAAGTAGACAACATATCTAAGCTGTTGTTGGATTTGTTGTTTCGTGAAAGATTTATTTTCAAAACATTTTACATTTAAGATCTATTTCCGGTCCCTAGATAATTATTCAATAATTCAAAACATTTTTATCAAATTGGTAGAGTTTCGTACAAAGTACATTCGAATCAAGTTTCAGTGGCTTCTGAAATTTATTTAAATGAAAATTTTAAGACAGCCAATTAGCACGCTCTGCTTTGGTGATGCCATATGATTGGTCAATCAAAATAACTACTTGCAATTCTAATTGGCCACACCGACTGTCTTTAAAAATCAACTATATAGAGAATCTACAACTTGTGATTCTGACTCTTCTCTCTTCCTCTCGGTACGTGTAGGTCGTAGAGAAGACACAGGGCATCGGCAGAAGATTTGAAGACTTGGGACGCGTTAAAGATCGAAACTTGTACTGCCTACGTCCTGACTAAAACCGAGGGGAGTGGGGTCGGGTCGACGAGGATGGTGTGCTAGGGTGCGTTAGCAAGGTTAGACGGCTTGACGGCAGGCCATTTGCTGGCACAAACAGCCCTTTTCAGGGCTACCTTTTCATATTATCACAGGTTACTGTACAATTAGGTTCTCATTGACTGCCGTACAGTGCTTTACTTTTGGCTCAAAATTCATATCTTTTAATACTCCGTGGAAATTGCATGGAGGTAAATTATCAACACTTCTAAATTATCTCTTTAAGGGCATGACTGGTGACATGTCCGGGGTCCGTACTCGACAGCGACAGCTGCATTTTATGCCCTTATGGGCGGATGAACCCTCATTCAGCATTAACTACACACACACATGATTCTGACTTACACCGACTATATCCTTATATCAACTAACATATAGAAGGAGAAATACGATATTCGAGTTAAACGGACTTAGGCCAACTGGGGGAATTAAAACTATGAAATAACTGCATCTATGAAATAACAAACGATCAAAACTTAGTTTCAATGTCATATTTATTTTTACAAAATAGACCATACAAATTATAGAATATTTCAATACAAGCATCAACATAAACTTATAATAATCAACATAAAATGCTTGTGACATAACAATATGTTGTTTTAAACAATATTTGGAAAGTAAAGTTATTTTATGTGAAGGGTTTAAAGAAAGCTTAGAGTATTAAAAAAGGTTTATATACACAAGACATGGAAATCTGGCGAATATCTTACACCGCTAAGACTGAAGATATTTGTTTTTGATACATGTCCTTTGTTACATAATATTCCTAAATTTGTTTTATAAACATGATCACCTCAATATGTTCAAAATTTCCAGTTTCAATATTTCAATGTTGAATTCTGCCAGTGCTAGGGGTGTGGGTGGTAGGTTGCAATTACCACTATATGGCTATTCATGAGCAGGCCTAAATACACAGAGTCTGCTGAATATTTTCAGTTTTGACGATTTTGGTGTTCTCCCATATATTTTTTCCTATTCACACCAAAATATTGTATATTAATTGCATTGGTCTTAAAATAACAGCCTTCAGATAAAGAAAGAGCCTGTGTCTTTCTTGACAAATTAATAGTGGATACACTTAAATTAACACTTGTGTAACGGGAAAATAAATACGGGTACATGTACTAGTATTTTGTAAGTACTATTTATTAAGAGGTTGTTGAAAGGACAAGTTGGACTTAAATTGCAAAGACTATAGTCTTGAGAAGATTTTGTCTAAATCTTGTATAGCTGTTAGCATTCATTAACTGATGTAGTTTAAAGCTTAAGTCTAGCACTAGAGCAAAGTATATACAATAATATTCAACAAAACCTTTCATTTTCTTAAATTTTAATACATATTTTGTACAAAGGTTTTAGCATACCTGGTATATTGTTAACTTTTCTGTAAATTTCTGCACATTTTCTATTATGATTATTGCCATAGTAAATCAATACCATAAATTAATCGGCATGCTTGTTTAGAATTTTCATGAAAATTAATTATTAAATTGATGTTATTTTCCATTTTATCATGATTTTTATCCATGTTTATTTTTCTTCTTTATTTTCTGAATAGAATCAAGTTTTCTTTTCACCCTTCACATTAAATTGGCATAGAAATAAGCTCAATTAGTAATTGGTTTTAAGTTCTTCATTTCATAACTCATTTTTACAGATGAACAAAACTTCAGAACATTTATGCACTTAGATTGATTTAAGAAAATACATTTATTACAATGAACTTGAAACTCTCAGATCGTGCAGCACTGTGGAGAAAGATCCCTAAAAAGTTATCAAAATCAAGGTAGCAGTCAAAACTTATACCATTTTTTGTGAATGAACAAAATGCAAAAGCTTAAAACATATTGGGAACCGGTCTGAAATCCTGATATCTGGTTGGTTGATGCTGAACACAGGTTTGAAATTGACCAATGAGAAAGATCAGTCACCAGACTGGTGCAGATTATTCTATTTTACTTGTGCAATCCTTTAGCATAAATATCTATAGAAAATTGAAACATAATATTACTACTTTTTATTTTTTACTCAGCTGCATTTAACTTTAAACCTGTTGAAATTGTGTACTTCACTGAGTAGTTGCATAGTTTTATGGTGGCTAATGGTGGCTGACTTGTCGCATGTCCTATTTTTGCTCTGCCGTGCACCAGACCAAAACATCACAACACCAGACCAAAACACCACAACGTGACCACTTTGTCTACTTTCGCTCCATAGGGCACTAGGCGAAAACACAAAAATATGACAAAGTGATCACTTAAAATAGGACATGGCATAAATCAGGCACCATAAAGTTTAGATATATCAGGAAACACTTTTGTTTCAGCATGGTCTTTCAAACCCTGGTTTCAGTAAAAAAAACATCCATAACATGAAAAATACCACTCCTGTTAGAAAAGTTTAAAAGTTGTTGGTTATATCAAATGGCAATAATACAGTGTATGTTTAAAAAATAACTTACAAAAAGTCGATTATTAATCATTATAAGACATTTTTGAAATATGTTAATAGTGTATATAGAAGAAAAGGCTTGCAGTGCAGCTAAGGTGAACTAACATATTTGCTAAAGAGCTTTCAAAAAGCCATAAAGATATTGAAGATGTTTTGCTAGACTTGAAGTTACATTTTTTAAGTTTTAAGCGCCAGTGGCCATAATGACAATTAGACCTATGCAATTACATTGTAATTACCAAGTTGAATTTTTTCATATTTTTCATTTGAATGATGAGAAAGTTCCAATTCAAAGCAGGGAAAGTCACATTTTAGTAATATTAACTGAAATATTAACTAAAATACAGCAATACAGGTGTGTTGTATTAAACACATACCATACGTTTTACATTGCTTAATTACTGTTTATGCTTTTACAGCTTCCAAAAATTATTTTGAAAGAATAATCTGAAATTTTGCATGTAAGTCATAAATATATTCCTACTCTGACCTTTTGTTTTGAATAACAATAGATTTAACCACAAACATTAACAAGTGGTCTTTTGTTAATCACATAATTAGAATTACACAAGTCAGGGATTTATGCATAATACATGTAGTTCAAACCTATATTGAACTGCACAAAAATCTTGTTTTGACCTTTGGTCATGAACTTTAATAGGGTCAACTGTAGAAAACATTGACATTTATAGCCGTGCAGTATTGGTGTGCTGCAGTATTGCTACTAGCAGGCCACTTTAGTATAAAACCACATACAATTCTGAGTATTGTTCTAAGAAAAAGCTTAATCACAAAAATACAAAATGTAGGAACTTGGGAATATGACATGCTACTTGGATTAAAACCCATACAATGTATCTCAGACAATTATTGATATTGGATAAATTCTGTGTTTTTCATTAACATCTATACACCAAACATTACATTTACCAGTAATGTATCAGTCCATGAGAAATCATAATATAGGATGAAATTCACACTAGATTTTAAACTGAAAAACCACAATAACTATGTGTTCAAAACCTCAAGTAATTTCAAGTTTAAGTTCAGGAAATAAAATACATTTAAAAACAGAGTACAAATACTTGGTTTCAATTATAATGAATTACCTTTTTTATTTTTCTAAACCCATTATTTCAAGTGTTAAACATTAAAGTTTCAAGGCCAAATAGACCCCCAAATTTATAAAATGGATTTGTCCTGCTTTGAATTTAGAATAGTCTATTGTGATTTTAAGGAATTTCAATATCAAAATACTAAGCATACTACAGTAAAGAGCTTGGTCAGACTACTCTACAGTAAAGAGCTGAACTATATTTTCCAGTATATAGTTTAAGATACTAAAGCAGTGGAAATACATGTACTTCAAGTCTGATATCTACACAGTGGCTTCGTAAAGGATAATAAGGACATCCTATGAACAACAAAACATCTTCCAATCCCAGGAATACAATTTAAAAGTTCTATCCCATGTATTATCAGTGCCTACGCTCAATCGCATGTTCGATTAGATACATTATCAAATATTTATTACTTGTTGAAACAATGTTTATTCAAATTTCAGTAAGGATGGACAAATCTAAACATGTTTTTATTCATTTTTGTCCAATCCTTTTATATTATGATATATGTTTATTGCTCTATCATTACCATGTATAAAAGCAACAGGATGTTTGTTCACACTTAAAGGGACTCCACTGAGGTTTAAAAGCCTAAAAACGTAACATTTGAATTTCTTACATAAATAACCTGGGGCACTTTAAACAGAAGTATATGGAAAGATATTTAAGAAATATACTTTGAAATAATTGAAAATCATATTTGATGCTTTTCTTAGCCCGATTTGAGTGATTTTGGGTCATTTTTTACAATTTGAATAATTATTCTGAAATGTTGCACAAAGATTAGTGGTTTAAACCTACATCAAATGGTACATTTATCTGGAAAAAAATATTTTCAGCCCTGTCATGTTAAAAAACCTCAGTGGAGTCCCTTTAAGCTTTTGTTTTCCATTTTAGGTTTAAGATCATCAAACACTCTCTGCTGACTGAACATGGTCTGCTATTCAATAAGTACATGTACATATTTTAAGAATTGTCTCTGTAAATGATGAATGGTTTTGTCCAGATAAGAAAAATAGACAAGTCCATTTGATAACTTTAGGGTAGTATGGTTTAAAACATTGAGAACTAAATCATATAAAGCGTACATTTAAAATTTTCAGATTCTCGTAACAAAAAAATATATACTTCATAACAACTCTTGCAAACTTATAACAAATACACAGAAACTTTTTATTCAACGCACATGTTTACAGCCAAGCTATAATTATGTAACAATATAAAAATCATTCTGTAATGAAAATATTGCAATCTCACCAAGTTATATAATGGACTACATTTATGTACATGATAAATAAACAATTCACAAATACTGTACCCCACCCATCTGAAAATATTTGCAACCTTATCCCCACTATCAAATATGTGTTCAACCAAATAAAACATGTATTGAATATGTTGAACACAAATATCAGTTTTATAAAAGCTAATAATTTCTACATAGCTTTGCCAAAGGTTGCCAAATTGTAAGGAAAGAAAATGTTTGGCATCAGGAGCCATGACCCCACTGACTTCAAACTTTGACAAACTGTTACATCTCTGCAAGATTTACATTGTTTAGTTTCTGTTTGTTTGTTTTACTTTGTATGGTTAATATATATGGCAGGATCTTATATATACATTTTGAGTTTTAGTTTTACTAACATACCAGATATACATGTATAGTATATTGCTTACATAGCAATATAATGTTACAAAACAAGGTAAATTTAAACTGAATAAAAAGCGCCAATTTCTCGATAAACATATTTTAGTATCAGAACAAAAACTGTGAGTGGCTCACAATATAAAGACTAAGATGAACCCCAGTATCTGGGTACCTTTGAGAGGTTTAATTGGACTGTTGAGTCCAAAATAGGTAGCCGCCCATGCCCTAATACAGACTGGACATTACAGCAAGCTTGGACTGGCTCATATCCCTTTATAACCTGCTGAATTAGTTTGCCCTGCTTTGAATTTGAAACAGCTAATTTGTTTAATGGATTTGCCCTGCTTTGAATTTGAAACAGCTAATTTGTTTAATGGATTTGCCCTGCTTTGAATTTGAAACATTTTATTTGTTTAATGGATTTGCTTTGCTTTCAATTGGAAACCGTTAATTAGTCTAATGGATTTGCCCTGCTTTGAATTTGAAACAGTTTATTTGAAAAGTAAAGGGATTTCTTAATCAAAATTCAAAAATTGAGCTACCATCAGTAAAGAGCCTGATTAGATGGACCTTGCTCTATATCTGTGACAGAGGCTTGTCATTCTTGATTCTAGCAGGTTAAGGGTTAACTCTATTTACCTTGGTAAGTAATTATCATGGCAAAAATTCAGAGTCTGGTAAGTAATTATCAGGGCAAAAATTCAGAGTCTGGTAAGTAATTATCAGGGCAAAAATTCAGAGTCTTGGTAAGTAATTATCAGGGCAAAAATTCAGAGTCTTGGTAAGTAATTATCAGGGCAAAAATTCAGAGTCTTGATAAGTAATTATCAGGGCAAAAATTCAGTCTTGGTAAGTAATTATCAGGGCAAAAATTCAGAGTCTTAGTAAGTAATTATCAGGGCAAAAATTCAGAGTCTTGGTAAGTAATTATCAGGGCAAAAATTCAGAGTCTTGGTAAGTAATTATCAGGGCAAAAATTCAGAGTCTTGGTAAGTAATTATCAGGGCAAAAATTCAGAGTCTTGGTAAGTAATTATCAGGGCAAAAATTCAGATTCTCATTATATGTACAAGTAATTTTCATATCTCGTATAAATCAAAACTTTGTGAATTTTCATCAAATTTTTAATTAAAAAAAAATATATAAATAACATACATAATTAGAAGGTAAACAACTATTTTCTTTTCTGATTGCAAATATTCCCAGATAGGAGGTATAATTTTACTCATTATAATACAATGTTGGATAAAAAATATCAGTACAATTTTGGATATGCTTCTGTATTTTTACAGTAAAAGTTTTGTTTCTTTTATTACCATTAATTGACATCAAACAATTACAACTATTAATTAACATTGTCTCAAACATGCCTATAATAAGTGTATTCTTACAGAATATTAAAAGAACATTTATTATATGTACATCATAATCAATAATATTTAAAATATTAAGTTTAATATTTTCATAACTTTTATCCAAAAATAAAGATTAATATATATTCACAATTATTTAAAATTCTGCAAAAATGATAATAATGATTCTTAGACAATTTTCGGTTGGTTTGAGAAAATGTGTCATATACCTCACATAGCAGAAATTTTTTGTAAGAATTTCGAGAGCATGTAACCACCAGTGAAAATAATTAAAAACAACTCTTCTAAATGAGATGCCTTTTATATTCACTCAAAACAAACAAATTTGTTCTTCATCATATGTATTGTATTGACAGTATTCTATATATTTAGCATGTAAACTATATTGACATTAGCAAAAACATGGCACCAAACAATCTTGATGTCAAAAAAATCTCCATCTGTGTGTTCTTATTTATTATGTCTTTCAATAACAAATAAGGAACCATATTCATAAACGTATTTCAATTAAAATCATATACATGTTGTCTGATATGACTAATATGAGACTCATTGATTTGTTTTAACATCTCATTAAAAAGCAAAACACGAAATTCCAGTTTTGAAGAAAAATTTCCAGCAAAATTAAATGAAAAGGTCTCCATGTCAAAGATACATGTACAGATTACAATATTAAAATTATATATGGTCTTTTTTTGTCTAAGTTTCATACACAGATTTCTATATTTGGTGTTGTGATTTCTTTATAAAAAAATAAACAATATATGAGCTTTGTCACAACAAAACCAACAGAATGGGTGTGCGACCAGCATGGATCCAGACCAGCCTGCGCATACGCGCAGTCTGATCAGAATCCATGCTGTTCGCTTACAAACTCTATAACAAGTAGAGAAACGATAGCCAACAGCATGGATCCTGATCAGACTGCGCGGATGTGAAGGCTGGTCTGCATCATGCTTTTTTGTCAGCAACCCAGTAATGTTGGTTATTTGTTGTGAACGCGGACTCATATTTATAATAATAAAACCAAAAGCTTCCTATGATTTTTTGACAAAGTCCATCACATGGGTGTAGGCAGTGAAGTGATAATGGCAACAGTATCCAGATAATCCCGTACCTTTATTTTCTTAAAATCTTTTTTAGTTTTTATCACCAAAGAATAATCTTTACAACTTCATAAAGATAATAACTGAAAAACTGAAAAATACTCATGATTTTCTTACCAGGAGTACTATGTTATAGAAAAAATGGTGTCAAAACTGAACTCCAAAAACCAGTCTTAAGCCTGTCCATTTGACTGGCTGATTTTGAAGTTCAAGTAGACCAATCACAGAGCTGCATTTAAGACTGGTACCCAAACTCAAACTTGTTCCAAGAAAAACAGTTTTGTGTCCCTGTTAAGCAAAGTAAACACTTATAATTTAACTGGTATTTTCAATTTGAGAGAAATTATATGCAGAATTTTTGCAAATTATTATAGCACCATTTCAATTATAATGACAACTTTCCTTAAATTGGCTGGTCCCACGCTATTATGCAATGAACTCTGTTTTATTGACCATTTCACAAAAGTTCCTATCCCTTTGGAAATTAAGAACTTCTGCTAATTCGAGAGACATGACTTGAACAGCTTATATAAAAAGTTCAATGATCTTTTCCATCCTATAATCATATGAAACACAATGAGCATCTGAGGCCCTAAAAATGTTTCAACATAATAAAATGTGACCTTGTCTGCCAAGAAAACATACAAATTTTCAAATATCTCATATCAAATAAAACTTTTAAACAATACCATTGTTTGAATCATCATCCTTTGAAAACAATCAATTCAAATGTTTAGATTGTTTAACCAACAAATTTCTAGTTATCTTTTAAAAAAATGGCACATCAATTGTAGGTATCAGCCCACGAAAGTCATGAATTAGACTTGAAAATCTTTTAAATTTGAGCAACTATAAGTATAAAGACTGCACAGACTTACTAAATTTTCAGTAAGTACAATGTACATATTTTGAAAAAATTCCCCTAAAATGAAGTATCTAGTCCAGATTGAAAGATTTTGACATCAATTTAAGATATTTATAGAACGTCCATTTAAGATATTTAGAACGTCCATTTAAGATATTTAGAACGTCCATTTAAGATATTTAGCATGGAAAACGTCAATTGTAAGGAGGCATGCAACTTTTACATGATTGTGAGTTAAAGAGTCTGTCCTGTATACATGTACATATGTTACAGTAATGAATGATGTACAAGTGTAATATCACCATGACGATAATAATATGAGCCGCGTCATGACAAAACCAACATAATGGGTTTGTGACCAGCATGGATCCAGACTAGCCTGGGCATCAGCACAGTCTGATCAGGATCCATGCTGTTTGCTATAAGTTTCTCTACTTGTTATAGAGTTTGTAAGCGAACAGCATGGATCATGATCAGACTGCATGGATGCGCAGGCTGGTCTGGATCCATGCTGGTAGCAAACCCATTATGTTGGTTTTGTCATGTTGCGGCTCATATGGTTGACAAGTTAACCTAACCGCATTGCAGTCAAGCTGTTATTACTACTAAAACAAGCTATCACAGTGCCTGACAATCATAAATGACTTGTAAAAAAACACTACAGCATCTTTGTTCATAATCTACAATGTTTGAGAAGATACCAATTATCGTATTAACAAAACAGCTTCTACAACTAAAAATAATCTATAATGGGATAACTTGATTGCTTTGTAACTATTGGTGCACCAAAGCTGACACTATAATGATAACCATATGCTATTAAAAGGTTAAAATAGCAGAAAGTATCATTATTACATATACAAGTAATTCAATAACATAGTGAAAAGTCTTTAAAAGATCTCATTTGAAAAAAAAACAACTCTCTATTAAGGCTTGGTTAATTTGTTCTAACACACTCAAAACTTGTGACTTTGAAAGTCACGCAAAAAAGCACTCCCTTTCCTTTTTTAAACACTCTGAATCTATCTCCATCAATCCACCATTGTCATAATTCAGAACCACCCACAGGCATACGCTACTCAGTAATGCAGTTCCAGCTGTCAATATTGAAGCGTATCCAGTAAATCCAGCTATCCAATACACACAGTTGTGAATGCTGTACAAGTATTTTATATAAAGAATAAATAGAACCTTGCATACAATGGTTTATTTTAGAATGACTATGTATGCAAGATATTTCTTTGTCTAAGAAGGTAAAACATCACAGCTATTTAAAGTTGTTTATTGTCATCAAAGTATAACACAGCATTTACAGTACCTCTGTCTGCCCCCGCCCACTGATGCAGGCGGAGTTACTGGGGCAAAGTAGGCGTGAACTTTGATGTTTGGTAGTCTGGTCTGAAAAGACAGAAAAATATTAAAAATAACAAAACCTGTCAGTATTATTCTCTATATATAGTATATACTATAGTATAGTATTATTCTCAGGGCTAAATAGTAAAAAAACAGTAGGAAGTAAAAATTTACAAGTTTTTATAGGTGTTGATCAATACCCTCACACCAAGCATGACATTGAAACTAAATACATACAGCTGTGAGAACTTGCACATAAACTTGGATTTTTTTAATCACAGGGAGAAAACTGCAGCATTACAAAGCAACAAAAGTTCAATCCCTTTAGTCAAAGCTTTGCTGTTTTGACAATTGTTTTTATCAAAGTGGTATTTTTTTGTTTTTAATCTAAGGAAAACAACTACTGGGACTTTGGTATTTTATTATCTATCTTTTAATCCAAGGGAGAGAACTGTGGGTACCAACCTTTAATCTTCGTATTCCCTGTCTGGTTATAAGCTGACAATCGTAGAGTTCTATACGTTCTAGACTCTGACAGCCCATCAAGTGTTCTAGTGAGGCATCGGTGATTAACGGACAATTATCCAGTTCTAACACTTGTAATTGTTCAGTGGCACACGGGCTCGAGCCTAAATGTCTTATACCTTCATCCGTAATTAATTCACAGTGGGACAAACTCTGCAATGATTATGATAATTTTTACACTTAATTATACTTACACTTAATTATACATATTAAACCTATCTAAATGACAAAAATGAAAACGTGACCCTTTCTTCCCTGAAAACTATAGCATGAAAATAGTTTATATAATAAATTTCTATATAAAACAAGGGAAATTTAAGATAAATTTAGGAAATTTAATTGTTCTCAAATTACTCTCATTATACAGATGTTACTTTGAAAATCTTTTCTAAAATATAACCATTAAAAATTGTTACTTTTTTCTTATTTCCATAAAAAGTTTATCTTTCCATAAAAAAAGGTACTAAATTATTATCATCATTAGTTGGTTTTTTTAAGAGCCATGGCAAAAACACCATAGAACTTTTGTTTTGATTCGGTTATATGTTGCACTATTTCAGGCATCAATGGACACCTGAGTAGAACTACTGACATTCTGTAAGCTAGCTGGATTGCTTCCTCACATGAAAGTATCCAAACTCTCTGCCAGGATTTGAACCCACAGTGGTGAAGGGCCAGTGTTTTGAAGTCAATGACCTTAACCATTTGGCCACAGTCACCTCCATAAAAGAGGTAAAATAAAGTGAAACAACGATATATAAAATGTGAACTAAATTGACCATAAACCTTACTGTCTTGATGGGACAAGGACGAAGACAAAACAATATTGATTTTTGTCAGGCTTTTGCCCTTTCACTGCATACATTGCCCTAAATCAGTTGTCTAAATATACATATTTGAACTTACAAGTGCTGTTAGTCTGTGACAATAACTTCCCAGATAATTTAATGTTGAATCAGTAATCTGTATACATTCTTCTAAATCCATACGTTCTAAAGTCTGGCAATTCTGTAACACAATGTTTAATAAATCATATAAAATTATTTTTATTCAACGAGTTCAATAAATTCACTAATGAACTTACACGAATTTAATCATATAAAATTATTATCATCATTATTATTATATTGTGTAACCCTTCAAATACAGCAAGCATTCCTCCAACATAGATGTGCACAGATGTTTTTTCAATTTTACAAACAGAAGAGTGGTGGCCCAAATGGCTAAAATGTCCTGGAGTCCTGGGTTTGAGCCCTTCAGTAGATATTTATATCCTGTTTCTTAATTTCACATCAGTACTAAGCAGACTCGAGAATGATTCAAAGTAGCCGTCAGATTTCATCACAAAAAAGCAAATATAAAAAATGTTTTAAACTAAACTAAATTTATTTTGCTCGCAACATTGTCTTTGATATAGGCCACAATAAGAAAGGCCTTTGCCAACAGTAATCTTAATAACCAGTTGTTTTTTTACTTAAGAAAATCTGGTTAAAAATCTATAAAAGATACCAAAAATTATTCACCATATTTTAAACATAAAATTAATCAATATAATCATAACTGGTTTGGCTGATAAAGAAGCATGTTACCTAACTTTTCAATTTTAATTTCATCCATTTCAATTTCTATATGCCTGATGAGAAATATTTGATGTTAATGATAAGTTGCCATGCAATTCTCTAATTTCTTTCACATCAACTACGCTTATTACATAAGCAATTAATAACATCAATTTTTTTAATATGGATCGAGGGAGACTAATCCTATATGACTGATGATAAAAATGAATTACCTACCTTTGCTAAGGCTTGGAATCCATTGTCTGTGAAATGTGAACAGCAGGCAACTTCCAGAGTGCTGAAATTACAATACCTCAATAAAGAATAAATTACATGGAACTATAGAAAATATATATCATTATAGTTTTCAATAATTAATAATTTTAATACAAGACTTTGTAAACAGAGTTACTCAGTTACCAATGTTTCCTACCTAGGGGAAGTTTTACATGAAGCACACAAAAGTATTATTTCATTGGATATAGGTATGAATCTAGACTTTCAGTACCAATCTCGATAAATCCAAGACCTGCATGTGCAAAATAACTCCAATTTATGTGTCACAAGAAAAACATTTGAGTGACTTCCTAATATGATGTAAAATAATGAGGAAATATCTATGGTGATTGCTCATATATAATGTTGTAAAAGAAGTTGCATACAAAAACTTAAACCAAGTGTTATGTAGATGCCGACGCCTTTGCTAACAAACAGTTTTGTAGGATAGCCCCACTATTCTTCAAATAATAAAGAAAAAAAACCTCAAAAGGTTTTCATTCTGTTGAAGACAATATCGGCCTGAGCACATTATTCTGGGAAAATTTGGTTGAAATCCCTTGAAAATAAAAGAATTTGTTTATGCCTAATCTAGTGCTGGCCCACCTGCCAGTTGACATTTTCCAGTCCAAAAATCAAAATTTCCAGTTGGAAAACTAGTTCCTTGTTAACAATGTTCATACAGCTTTTTTTGTTTTTATTTGATAGTTAACAGACCTCTGCTATGATTTTGTAATTAAATGACAAACCTTAAGGCAGGACATCCATTGGCGACCGATACCAGTGCATTGTCGGACAGGCGTTGACAATTTGATACACATAAGAATATAAGATCACGACAATGTTCCCCTATCAATTGTAATGCATCATCTGTTATACTCTGAAAAAATAAAAACAAATTGTTCATAATCATTTTATCTTTATAGCTAATTGTTTCAAAGTTTAGGGTTTTAAGTCATTATCAACACTGTTAAAGGGTATAAAGCTATATCTTATGAAATATTTTTTTGTAAAATTTAAAAACGTTAAATTTATGTTCCTTCAGTAATCTTATTGTCATTTCTTGAAGGAGTAGTAATACAAAATATTTCTGTTATTTAATAACATACATGAAAACTTATTATTTAATAGCACCAATGAAAACTGAGTGTAAACAGAATAAAAAGTTTTGGAACAAAATACCACTAGAAAATTTATCAACATTTAAACAGGAAATTTTTTTTCTTTACTATAAACTTGAACAATTTTCTAGTTTTGAAGAAAACTGTGTCATTTTGAAAATTCTTCAATTCTGAGCACAGACAACTGACGCTACCAATCACTCAAAGAACATTTTTTTTTTCGGAAAGACAAATAGAAAATGTCATTTTTAGGCTACTTTCCAGACACATACAAGTGTTGAGAAACAAACGAAAACCTTCACAGTATTGTCTTCTCTTCACCATATTTGTAATTTTGTAAATACAATTTTTTTTTGTAGCATAATTTCAATGTATCTGTCTGACTATATGGCTAATGTAAAATTTCTGATATCTTATGAAAACTTCAACAAAACTATACCAGTAAATGCACAAGATTACAAATTAGTCCAACAAAATATTTTTTTAGTTTAGTTCCGGTTAAAGTTGTATGTGTCTGATCATTTTTTGTTTGTTTTTTTTTGTATGACTAAAACAACAATTTCATGTGTCTGACAGATTTAGTATAATTAAAATACAATGTATATTGTAAAAATTTATTTGCAACGTAATTTTATTGTGTTCTATCTGATAAAACATCATAAATAATGATTTCTAAAACCAAACATAAATATTTTTATCACAAAATTAATGACTACAGGATATGGAGTGATGATGAACTATAAAATGTTTTCCGAGTGGCGTCGTATTGTATTCACTTTCACAAAAAGTTATAAAAGCATATATCTATGAAGTATATCTTTTTCGTTATTAACAGATAAAGTATTTATTACAGACTATGAATCAGTCATGCGAAGAAAATATTTTCTGTAAGTAAGTGTTCTGTATTCACTATGACAACAAAGTGATATGGAAACTATTACATTAATCTCCTGAGGCCGACGTTTAGCTTTTATGAATTTTCCAGAAATGTTGATGGTAATATTTACAATAATATACCTCACTTGGGAACGCAAAGATGGGTATATTCAAATTAAAAAGAAATCTAAAAGCTGGCAAGTCTTTCTATATATTTTACTTTAACACTGTCTACATTGTCTTTATAGTGAAATGAGAATAGTGAAATCTATTTTTTAGAGTTTAAGGATAAATGTTTAATAAAAATTTATGCTATTTGTTAATGTTAATGTTGATTCAGATTATATTGAATTTATCTAGAAATGACACTTGGATTATTTCTTGTGTCTAATGGACATTTAACTATAATCTTTGTCTGTAAATGAGTAAAACTTGAATTGATCCAAATAAATCTTTAGACAGAGGTTGAAGAGGCAAGCAAAATTCATTAAAAATAAATTTGAAAGCAAAGGTTCAAGCGGAAAGCCAACATAGCTTCAAAAGAGTTTGTAGGCAAATGTCCATCATCATACTGTTCAAAATTTTAAGGCAAATGTCCGTACTTGTGTACTTAAGTCAAATATTTGTAGGCAATGGTCAATCGGGAAAGTCAAAGTTGTTCTAAATAGATATGCAGGATAAAGTTTAATGGAAAAAGCTGTAAATGTTTCAAATCAATTATTTTATGATTTCTCTTCAGACTCGTATCTCAAATACATCTCTACAAAGTATTTCCGTGCATACATGTATTTAAGGAGAATAAAAAAACTATGAGTATTAGGTTACAAATGATTCATCATTAACTAGATGCAGTCAATTTCAAATTCTTGCAACAAATTGATCAATTAGATTTTCCCAGCCGCAATGAGGATGTTAAAAAAGATAGAACTTTCCAGGAAGAAAATCCAATACAGTGTAGCGGGGATTATTCAAAATGTAAAAAAAAAAAGAAAGGGAAAATTGCGTAGGTCTGGACTACTTGTCTTGATAATATAGAAGATGAAATGTAGCGTTGATGAGTGCAAGAATCTTGTCTGTGTTACATGATTATTTCTTATCATTGACAAGAGGATGTAGTATTAATTTTATCAACTGTTAACTATTTCCCCCCCCCCCTGAATTTAGGCTAATGGACTCACCCTGCTATTGACCTAGGACCTGTTCATTACATTTTTAATGACTTTCAGGATTAAAGGAGTAAAATATTTCAAGGGCAGTGGTGGCCCTGTGTCTTGCATTTTAGGGACTTTCGAGATTAAAGGAGAAAAATATTTGGGGGATTGGTGGCCTTAAGTTTATTTAACATACCATTTAAGTTTGTTGTTTGTTTACTATTTACTAGTACACAAAATTAACATGTTATTGCATTTTGGAATCCCTTGTCCAAAATCCACTTACCTGACAAGAGTGCAAGTTTATTCGTCTTATGTTTTTACAATGTATTGCTATGTGGCCCACACCTACATCTGTTATCTGTAAAACATTTCAATGTTAAACAAAAAAGATTAAGATGTCTGAAATCTTCTTTTTTAAAACTATTACTCAATCTGATTAAAATCAGCTCCTAATTAACGCTACTCTATATAACCTGACAGGCACCAATAGGCACCTTCTCATGTCCTTTCAAACAGTCAATCATCAGCAAGCTTTCACAATTTTGAAAGCAATGCCGTTTCTAATTTCAACCAAATCCAATACTTCACGATTTCGAGAACAAACTTGGTGTTGTCCATAGACCGGGCAGGTCAACTGGCAAAAATGATAGACAAGTCCATTCAGGAAAAACAGCCTAGAGGTTAATTTTTAAGAGTACAAAGAAGTCATGATATGTTTAAAATGAATGATGAGCTCACTTTTAAACAATAAACAATGATTAGCTCAGTTTTAAACAATAAAATGGTATAATTTGTATTTCAGAGTTAACACTTTTATTACTCACTAGGTACGACTTTACTCACTAGGTATGACTCATTCTTAAAAAAAAAACCTGACTAATTTTTTATTACATAGCCATTAAAAAATATAAAAAATAACAAAGGGAAAATTAGCATGTTTTTTTTGTTCTTTTAATGCTGAAGGAGAATGATGTTATCTTAGAAATGCAACATTGTTTTTTTTGTATTGTAATAATCAATTGTTTGCATGTTGAAAATTTCTTGCTTCTCTGTCAGATATGAGTCATAATCACTCAAAACAAAAATCATATCTTTTGAATAATGGAAATTGTGTAAGAACCTGATTACATCCTTTACAGATAAAATCTTCGAGTTTGAGACAGCCTCGCGCCAGCGCTTCTAGACCATCGTTAGTCACGTCTTTACACCAGGATACATTGATATGTCGTAAATGATGACACCCATCACTATAATACGAATAATATTCATACAGATATATTCACAATAATATATGAGCCGTGTCAAGACAAAACCGACATAATGGGTTTGCGACCAGCATGGATCCAGACCAGCCTGCACATCCGCGCAGTCTGATCAGGATCCATGCTGTTCGCTTACCAATTCAATTACAAGTAGAGAAACTGATAGCGAACAGCATGGATCCAGATCAGACTGCGCGGATGCGCAGGCTGGTCTGGATCCATGCTGGTCGCAAATGCACTATGTTGGTTTTGTCGTGACACGGCTCATATGTATTTTATGTCTGAAGATATGTATACAACATTTGAAAGCACTAACAGAAATTAAGGTATAAAATATGAACGCTATTTATATTCTGCATTTCCCAGAAACTTATATTTTATATATTAGATCCACAAAAGGAATCAAACTTCTTTTTTTATATATTATATATTATTTGTATACATTATTATATAGATAAAAATATTTACCAAAGTATAATTCTATATATGGTATGTCAAACTGTTATAAAAGAATAATTTCTTTATTTATGGGTAACAGATTGTGACCCTCAGGACCATGTAAAAAACTAGTACTGGTGCCGACTGGTGCTGTTGTACGAGACATGGTCATAAATTTCAAACAAAACGGTCATGATGGCCCTGGATCGCTCACCTGAGATACATTTAAGTTTGGCAAAAGAAGACTATAATGTCTATGTTTGGTAATTTCTAAGAAGACTTTCAAAGATTTTATTTCTAAAGTCTAATTTTAGCTCCTGTGACCTACTGTTAAGGTTGATCAAAATTCATCTAGTGGTTAAAGATACTGTGGATAACAACTGATGACAAGAGACTGATCACGGACACACTGCCATCACAAAAGCTGACCTCTGAGCACTTTGTAGTCATGTTAGGAATATAATTTGTTGCACAGATATCTTTTCACAATACAGCATATAATAGTGCATCCCTGTATTTAAGCCTTTTTCATATTTCTCCACTTTTCAACACTTTTATATGCAAACCAAGAGTCATTATGACTTTTTAAAAATAAAGGCCAAGTTTAACATACTAAGTTTATTATACTTAGTTTATATAACGACTATTCTAACACTATCAGAATTTTTTCTATATAAACAAAGAAGGCCCGAAGAGTGCATTATTCTACAACAATGAACTCGCCGTTCTTATTATCTCCCTGTGTATTTTCACATTGAGGGCGCCATTTTGTTTGAAAAATCTGATAAATAAAAACAATTTTTTGTCGAATTTTGTTGTGAAAACTATCTAGAATGAAAGAAAATGGTCTAACTAAGAAAATGAATCTGAACACCAATATCTTTTATTCAGTCGTTAACGCTGTACAGACGTTTAAAGTATTGTTTACGTGATGTCACAATGTAGCGCCAAACAGCACGTGCAAAACAATCAAATCACGTACGCTATATTAATGTCCCAAACGAGTTAAGTTTTACATTTATTTCACTTTTAATAATTTTTATTTCACTTGAAAAATTATAGAGTGAAATAAAATTAACAAACAAAGTTTTATCAACGTTTTCAAAATGCGTTATTCTCAAAATGTTTCTACACACGGAAGATTTGACGACAGTTTTTTTCATACCACTGTAACAGCCTTTAAAGAACGTTTCTATTGGAAACTCTGAGGCGAAAACAAATTTAACCACCAAACATAAAGTCCAACATTATAATAATAATTATATTTTTTCTTGACGTGTTAGAATGGAAATAGATTTATTTGCGCATTATTGTATAATACTACGCATTTGAACTCAAACCGTGCATTATTCTACAACAATGCACTCAGAATTGATATCTATTTCCTAAATAACAAATGATGCTTACCTGATAAATTTTAGAGCTTTATCTGTAACACATAGACATGAGCTCAGATCTAGGTGCTGAAGCTTTTTACTATGTCTACCTAAACTTTCACATGTTCTGAAAAATAAATTAAATAGAAAAAAATAAATCTCGCTCATTTTCTGAAAATCAATAATAATTCCTTTTATCTACATAATTATGGTAGAATAGTGGTAAGTTTATAACAGCTGTCAACAGCGATAATGTTAGGTGCTAAAACTTATTGTTGCCAAGAAATAAAATTCCCAACTGCCATTATGACAGAATTGCTATACACTTGGAAACTGCAAGTAATTGCAACTTATTTTTGCAAAAACTAAAATAAAAGTCAATAAATATTGCTTGTTTATATTGTTAAAATTGCAATGTGACACCACTACAAAATTGCCACTTATTTTGTGAAATAAGCACACTCTCTGTGTGTAAACAAGATGTTCTGTTCAAATAAAAGCTCTAGAACATTTATTTCCGGACTAATTACATAAAAAACATTTGTCTATAAATCATGTCTGACACCAAGAACTTTATCAAAACATTCAATAAACTATAAATCATTGCTGCTACTTTTTTTCCCTCTCAACTGAATTTATCTAAGAACATGATCATGTAGGAAAACTTGCAAGCTTCTATAGAATCGGTCAGGCATGAAATATGACAACCTGATAACAGCTTTAGTGTTCTTGGGCAACAAAAAATAGTTCTGTTTCACGTCTCCCTATTTACCCTGTTATTCAAACTGCCAACCAGATAACAGCTTAAGTGTTCTTGGGCTACAAAAAAATAGTTCTGTTTCAGGTCTCCATATTTACCCTGTTATTCAAACTGCCAACCTGATAACAGCTTAAGTGTTCTTGGGCCACAAAAAATAGTTCTGTTTCAGGTTTCCATATTTACCCTGTTATCTAAACTGCCAACCGGTCCAAAAAAATAGTTCTGTTTCTTGTCTCCATACTTAATCTGTTATTCTTCTGCGAACCTGATAACAACTTTAGTGTTCTTAGGGGAAAAAAAAGTTCTGTTTCAGGTCCCCATATTTACCCTGTTATACAAACTGCCAACCCAAGACTTCTTTTTTATCAATATAATACATGTACGTAAAAAATCATTTTAAAAAGTTTTTTTTTTTTAATTCTTAATTTTTTAACTCTTTATTTTGGGGCTGTAGAAAACAAGCAGAACTATATTTTGGCCTTAAAACCAGCGAGATATTAAAGTGGTAATATTGCATGACAAAAGATATAGCTTTGTTTCAACCCTTATTTCTCCTCTTGAGTATTACATTCTAACATTAAGAACCCTAGTGAATATAATTATTAATATTTTTTAAGATTCTACCCGATAAACAGATTCATTAGGGTTTGTAATCCTTATGAAACAACATTTTAGTTGATTTTCACATGACCTCTCAATTGTTTGAACCAAATAAATGCTAGGTTAATGACAAGATCAAACTGTCAAAGATCAATAATAAGGGGTCAAGTAGACAATGTCTCATGTAGCAACACAAGGGTTAATGATACAGAAGAGTCAAACATGTTAGTTAAAACTATATCAATAGTATGAACTTTTCTTCATTGAATCTTGTTTGTGAAGGAAGTTGCAATCTTATTTAAATCACTCTCTCTCACTGCCCTTCAATATTAAGCATTATTGACAAAAAGTACATGATAATCTTTAATGTTCTAATGTTAATTTTGGAATATATGATTAAACATTATTATAAACATTAAACTTTTTCTATCAATGCACAGATCCAAAGGAGTGGGAGAGGGTTTAGGGGATCATGACCCCAATGCCTGGGATTTTACTAGTATGTCAAACCCCTTTGAGATTTGGTCATCAGCTATATTGTTTTAGCAAAAATATTGCAAAACATGGACTCATGACCTTCTCAGGAAAACTAGTAAAATGCCAAATCCCCTTCTAGAATATGCATCACCCATTGATTAAATGTTGGAACCCCGCTCTGTAAAAGTAAATCCTGGACCCATGCCTGCAATCACTTAAAGATGACTTGTATTATGATTCTAAGTATTACATGTATATCATTGTATCTTTTATATTATCACAAGGTAGATACAACATTCTTGCATAAAACTATATAAATATACTCACAGATCTGTAAGCTTTTTACAGTTATTCAGATTCAATTCCTCTATATTTTTGCATTGATCAGCAAATTTCCTAAAAATACACAAAAATCAAAATATGTAGAATATCATGATAATTTGTAAAATTCAAATTATTTATCCATGGTTATTAAAGACAGGTTTTATATTATGTCAGGCTAATTCTGAGCTGTTTGATTACTGAAATGAGGAAATTAAATAGTGACTTTGAAAGCAGATTTTGAAAGCAAGATTTGAAACAGCAAATTTGGTAAAGAAAACTTTTAAAACTATTTATAGAAAATTAAATCATTCTTCCTATATTTGTTGTTAATTTTTTTTCTCCACTTTTCTAGTATTTAATACATATCATCAAATACAGTCTTGCTATTAATATAAGATTAAGATAATATGAAAATCAAAGCAAGTATATTTTTTAATTGAAAAGACCATGAAAAAATTTTCTGTTTAGTATGAATTGATTTAATGCGGACATAAGCTCATGTTTGACAGTATCATGAAATCAATTAAGTCTCTTACCTTTTGAATGCTATTGGTAATAAAGATAATTTTACTAAGTAGTACATTGTTTCATTATTTCGTGGCTGAGTGGTTAAGGTCGTTGACTTCAAACCACTTGCCCCTCACCGCTGTGGGTTCGAATCCCGACAGGATTCTTTCATGTAAAGAAGCTATCCAGCTAGCTTATGGAACGTCGGTGGTTCTACTCAGGTACCTCTTCTGCCTGAAATAATGCACGGAAGGGCATCTGAGGTCTTCCATCACCAGTAAAGCTGGAACGTCGCGATATGACCTATACTGTGTCGATGTGCCGTAAAACCCAAAAATTAACAAAGAAACAAACAAACAAACAACAATCTTCACTTCAAAACGTTTTACAATAAATTCCCTATGTAACTGACAGAAGTCTTTGTAAGATGCTCTAATATACAGTAACAGCAACCTGTGTTAAAAAGCCCCTGTGAATAAAGACCTCCCTGTTATCAATGGCAACTGTTCTACAAAAATTCATGGATTCATTAGAATGGGTGACCCCAAAATAAAGACCACTTGTCTAGAAAGGCCATGTTAAGTCTCTCCTTTCAGTGACCTAAGTTCCAAGGTTTGACTGTACCCTTTAAGAATTATTAATGTTTTGTTCATACATAACACAGATGCTGAATTTCAAACCCATTATTTTCCTCTTTATAAAGAAAAATTCAGCATTCTATGTAAATTGCCTGTTTATTCTAACAAAACAAAATTACAACTGACTTCAAACTTCAGGCCATTCCCAAAAGTCTCATAATACTGTCAAACAAAAGACAGCCGCCATATTTTTTACTCTTTCAAATTTTGCATCTCATTCTATTTTTTATGAACACCTACTGTGGTCTCAAAATTTAAGAGTTAACATTATCATATTGATCTCTTTTTTAAATTTCATGTCAGAAAAATTATTTTATTTTAGATGTAACAATGCTGCAATTTTTTGTAATGGATTTGTCATACTTTGAATTTAGAATAATAGTAAAACCTGTAAACAAAGACCACCTAAAGGAGAGACCAAATATGGCCTTTCAGGACAAGTGGTCTCTATTTTCAGGTTACTCTTTTCCATCAAATCCATGAAATGTTGTCAAATATTAATTGATCTTTATTTAGAGGGAGGTCTTTATTTGCAGGTGATATAACACGGATTTGACTGTAAACAGAGTTAGCTTATAGCATTGCAATATTAAAATATTAAAACTGAGCCATCGTAATAATGCAACAAATATCAAGTACAGAATCTGTTAAGACATGACAGACATGCCGCTGGCTTCTCTGGCTCTATATAAAGAAGGCATAGACGAATTAGCGTTCAATTAGTCAATTTTTGCTTAGAGGTAGGAAAAATTGAAAATGGAATCAAATGTCTGTCTGCAGCTTCACATAAAGTCATATTTTTATTGCCATTACATTAAACATTCAAGTGTAAACTATAATTCGCCATTTATTGTCTTTAGGATTATCTGCCTTGTCTTTAGGATTATCTGCCCTTTTGAAATGGCATCCTTTTATGACAAAAAAATAAGTATATCTAGTATTTAGTTTGAAATTAATATCTTTAATAGTTTCTAGGAAAATGGACCCTAACAAAAAGATCAACGCCAACGCCAATGAGACCGGTCTTCATAATATGGCTCCACTTTTACTCTTCAAAAGTGGAGCTTATTAAAAACAGGTAAATCAACGCCAACAAGAGGGTCATGACAAATGCTCCATATTTTTTCTTCGAAAAGTGGTGCTTATAAAATACTTACTGTAAAGCATCATCTGTTATATTCTGACAGCCTTTCAGACTTAGAGCCTTGAGAAAACCACCACATCTCTTGGAGATGTTCTCTACCACAGGAGCCTGCAAATTAAAATATAACAATACAGTCGAACTTCGTTCGCTCGAACTCGGAGGGCCTGTGCAAATTTGTTCGAGAGATCGGTAGTTCGAGCTAACCGAGGTTGAACTATTATCACGCAGAACATAGGCATACACGTTTTCCAGCTTACATCTGTCGAATGATGAATACGGCAATATAAATGTTTTTTAGTATATCAGTTCGTCGAATACGTCATTTCTTTTAAATATAAGGTATAATTATCCCAGTGTTTTCAAATGAGTATTAACGGTACACTGTGTTAATCTATATTCATGCATATTGTAATTGGTTGAGTTCGATTGGGCAATCATTTACCTAAATTGTCCAAATATATTTAACTGTTTATTATGAGATAAATTTAATTTTAAGCAATGAATTAAAAAATATTTTAAAAAGTAAAACAAAATTTCACAGCAGCATGTATTTTTTGATATTTACTAAAAAGTATCATTCTATAGATAACTTTGTTACAATTCACGTTACATGCACCACGGCTGTAATTAAAGCCGTCCAGGTAAACATCATCTATTTATTGACTTATTTCACGAGTTATTTTTTTTATTGTTACTAAAGACGGCAAATAAACAATATAATCATAACAAGAGCTGTCCGTAAGACAGCGCGCTCGACTTTTTTATTGCTTGCCAATAAAAAAAGTTTTTGCAGTAAAAGGCAATACAAGAATCTCTGTATTTTTAAAGTGAACAATGGCCATGAGCATTAAGATATTTAGTGAAGAATTATTTTACTGAATTGTGTGATACCCTTGAACACTGCAGCAAAGTTTGAAATGTTTAAGTCAAAAGAGGGCTGGTAAGAAAGAAAAAAAAACTGAGTTGAGCCTTAAATAAATTTAATAGTATTAAACCCACTTTGAGAGAATAAGGTATTTTTACGTCACTCAGAACACCTTGGTAAATGACATAATAACATAATTTTACAAGAAATCTATGCCAAGGAAGCAGTATATATGATATATGAAATATGCATATACTACTGATTTTAATTTCAAGTACAAAAAAAGAAAAATAACTAGTTGTTTGATACCCTTGAATATTACAGCAATGTTTATATGACATAATTTATGGTAAAGTGAACAAGTGGATAGGAATGAATTTTTTTTAGATTTTTTAAGTTTTTTAGTGCTTGCCTATAATACAAAACATTGACAGTTAAGGGCCATAATTCAAATAAAATCTTTGACAGAATTACCTTCTCCTGGACATGTTTGGGAATCATGATTGTAAACAAGTATTCCAACTTTCAAATTAATATCTCAAACAGTTCAGTCAAAAAGTGGACTGGTACTAAAAACTTAACCAAGATTCTAAGTCGATAAAAGGCCTTAATTTTTAAAACAAATCCTTGACAGAGTTACCTTCTCTTGCGTACAGATGGGGGTAATGATGTGAAATAGCATTAAAAGTTTCAAAGCAATATCTCAAAGGGTTAAGGCAATAAGTGGATTTTACCCATATTCAATGTATTTTCTAAGTCAAAAAGGGGCATAATTCTGTCAAAAACCTTGACAGAGTTATGTCCTCTTGTCTGTTGATGAAGGTCGTGATGGTAAACAAGTATGGTCAGTTTCAAAGCAATACCTCCAATGGTTTTGAAATAAAGTGAGGTGGTACAAAAAACTTAACCAAGCTCAATACACTTTCTAAGTCAAAAAAGGGCCATAATTCTGTCAAAAACCTTGACAGAGTTATGTACTCTTGTCTGTAGATGGAGGTTATGATGGTGAACAAGTATGGTAAGTTTCAAAGCCATACTTGTAATACTTCTGAAATAAAGTGGGGTGGTACGAAAAACTTAACCAAGGTGTGACGCCAACGCCGACGCCGACGCCGACGCCGGGGCGAGTAGGATAGCTCCCCTTTTCATAGAAAAGTCGAGCTAAAAAACAAATCGGTAACAACACCTATTACTTTGTATCAATTAACCTTAAATTGCCTTTATTACGATCACAAGGTGTTAAAAACATGCGACGCTGGCTGACACTTTAGACATGTCGACCCGTAGCTTTTGTTGTCTCTTTGTGTTCGACCGAAAAGGTGTGACTTTCACTATATTTCTGTCGAAGGGACCAGAGATCAGGTTCGAGAGTTCGAGCGATCGGTGTTCGAGCGATCCGAGGTAGAACAATATATATTATATAGGAATTTCGCCGGGACCAGGCGATGAGTTCGAGCGAAGGGAGGTATTCGAGCGATCCGAGTTCGAGCGAACGAAGTTTAACTGTATATAAATATAATCTTCACATCAGGCTATCCTTTCAAGTTTATTTTTACTAGGACATAAATCATCTCTGGGACGCCTCCATGACCGTGCATTATAACAGGGATAAGCATGTGAATATAGACATGGTGCCAACAGAGTACTTTTAAAGTTTACTGATTTGTGTAGCAGAGTTTCAACCATTACTCCTTAAAAACTATGCAATATTAACTTATCCTTAACTTACATTAATTAACATTTCTAGGCACAAGCTAGTAAAACCAAAAAAAATGGAAGAGCAATTAAACAATGAAGCATCTGATTGGTAAATACAGATTTGAAATTGACCAATGGAATAATCCTATCTCTAGAACTGCCAGTGAAGAAATATGAAAAACCAAAACAAGACCAGTCTTCTAGCTGGTGCTAGGGGGCGTGGACATTAGTTAGCACTTGACAGTACCTTCCATGAACAGGCTCAATCAAACTGAGCCTGCAACATTTTCAATTTTGCCGTGTTGGGCTTTCTTTAGGGATTCTTATTTGTCTCTATTCCACTGCATAACCTGATTAGTTAACACAGATTTAAAATTGACAAATGGAATATAACTCTAGACTAATCTAGTCACCAAAAGCCAAAAATAACCCCAAAAAAACCAAGATGAAAATCATTGACCTCTGTCCCAGCACTACAGAACTTGACTGGTTCTCAAACTGAAAAATTGACAAATGATACACTTATATCAATAGACTGGTTGCCTATGTCTTCATTATCGCTTGGCAACCCTAGGGACAGCATTGTAACATTAAGAAAAGGTGACAATGCTAATAATTAAGGAAGAATGGTCAAAATAATGTCAAATTTACGTCTAATACGCTTTGGCTTTAAGGTAATTTGTGATCTAAATTGTCTTGGCAGAAACCTTTTGTTATACTCCTGATACTATAATTATTGTGTAATGAATACATTTTTCTGTGTTTAAGAGGTAAATAAAAGTTAATTGTAATCCTATGTCTGTCTGGAGCTTTATATAAAGTCCATGTTTTATTGTGTAACCTATCAAAACCTTTAAATCTTGTGCACAGACGTTTAACTTAAAGTACATTGTTGTTGATTTTCTATTAAGCCAAGATACCAATGAGAAAGAGATAGCAATAAAGTTAATTTTAAAAATAAGAATGGATTGAATCTCATTTGGATTTTATGATGCTGCAATAATGTGAACATTCATTTGTCCAAATATACCAAATTATTTCCATTCATGTTTGTTTGTTGGGGGTAGACATAAAGTGGATATGTCTACAATGGGCAGATTTGCCATAATTATTTCAAATATTGATAAAAACAAAATAGAAATGTATCATTTTTACTAGTAATTTTTATAGTTCTAAGAAGTTATGTAGAATGAACATTTATGTGATGAACTACTGTATGTGTTCTTCAACAAATTATGCTTTAATTCCCAGCATGCTTTAATATCAGAAAACACATGTAAAATTTTTTACTATTAATTGAATGAATTTCTAACGAACAATTTTGTATTGAATAAAACAAAATGTAAGGATTTCATTTATAAATGCAAGCCTGGGGGATTATCATCAAATATTTCCCGAGAATGATAACTGTGTGCTGGTATTTTGTCTTGTCGAGAAGTGGTTCAGTAATTGCCACCGCTCCAAGCTTTGTAAAACTTGATGAACGTTGTTTTATTCAATACTGCTCAAGATATTTTATAACAAGAATAAATCTGAAATTCTTCTCTTTTTATTTCATTTTAGGAAATCATTCAACACATTCTGTTTGAAGAAATATAAATGAAATAATAATTTCTCAACTTTGGTGTTATTGAATAAATGTTTAGACATTTCTATTTGCACATCCATTTTTTAGCACATTGGAAAAATGATTAAGACCAAAAAAAGTTTATTATATTTCAGAATCAACTTCAATCACTTTTGCAATAAATAAGATGAAAAGAAATTGGCTAGTTTCACTAAGATTTAAATTTTATCCTGTGTTAGAAATATTTGATTTTTTTTCTACAAGGAAATTCATAAAAACTAAAAAACAATATCTTTCTGAATTGCATATTAGTAATATAAATTTATACATGTATTAACTAAAAGGAAGGATACAAATTCAAAATGTGCAAGGAAGCATAAATTCTAACACCCCCACCCAGTCTTAATAAGTAAGTTAAAATGTTCATGCCTTAATCCTCAGTAAAACCGAAATAATTGCTAATCCGGAAATTTTATCCTGACCTGATGATGTCCAAATCTTACATACCTTGACATCAACCTGGAAATCAAAGAGGTCAACTCTCTGCCAGTTGCTACCATCTAGGGCAAGGAGGTTCCAGTACTGAAATAAAATAATAATATTCTTGATAACTGTTGCTTTTTTTAAATATTTCATTCTGTTATAAAAATATTATGTAGATAATATGATACAATGTAAACTCATGAAGAAGTTTACTGATATACTGGTGCCTCTAGCAATTAAAGACTTGCATACAACAGCTGCATCTAATTTGGTTGACTCTGAAGAGACCATACATTGGCCCCTGAGCTGCATTCCATAGAAAGTCTTAAGTGTATTTTATGTCCTAAGATATATGACCAATTCTAGGACTAACTTAAGACAATTTTAATAGCATTGTTTTTTATCTTGAGTCAAAGACTTTAGATTTTACATTAAATTTGTTTCCTGAGAAAAGTTCATACCCTCAAACCTGCAGAGTGTTATAATAATATGTTCATTAACCTTGGTATTCATGAACTGAAGGAGTCATTGAGGACATTTTCTTTGTAACAAAAACATGTTTCAGTAGACAAATTTCAGACTTTTAACATTGGTTAATTTCCGTCTTAAGACAGGTCCATAAACAAATTTAGGTATATAATGTCTACACAAAAGAACATAGTTACATGTTATTATATTGTTTAAAATCATTTCAACAAGTCTAAGATATACTAAGAGTAGTTTGGATAAAAATAGTATTTTTTTTTGTAAAACCATATAACTAGAAATCAAGGGGCTGTAAGTTAAACAATAACCCTTTACATCAGAATTTAAGAATATTTTGGGTTTTTCCCAGCTGATCTGGGGCTTCAAAGAAACTTTTTTTAATTACAGCTTTGAAGTAAATGCTAGTTTAACTTAATCTTTTGTGACCGGTAGTGTTCCATGAAGCTATAACAGTACATGGAAAATTAAAAACTCCATATTTGCCAAATTCCGAATAACATTCTATTGAACTAAAAAATTTTAATGCTTTCTTGAATCCTTGCCAATGATATGCTGAATATCTTCAACCAATGTGTCCATCTTTCAATCTGGACAAAACCGTTCATCATTTTTAGGATTTTTTGTTGGTAATAAATTGCCAACAGTGCAGATGATCTTGGTCTGCAATGCATCAGTAGACTTATAAAGGTAACAATGAGTCTCTTCAAACACAAGGTCTAGTGTACATTACATGCTGTATATCTTTCATGCTATAAAAACCTGTTTTTACTAGTTTTGTTACTATTTTTGAAACTAAAAATAAAAGTTGCATGATAAACCATCATCAAAACTCACAAAGTTTGGAAGAATTTTCCTATTCTGGGTTACTGGTGGAAATTATAGATAAAATATGCAAACAACATGTAGCAGCAGACTTCAGAGACGTAATATATCCCTTACGCATTTGCAAGAAATTGAAATTTTCTTACATTATACTTAATGCAAATTGAACTGGTTTATGGATATTACATAATATGATATGCATCACAATATCTGCATGATATCCTCAAACACTCTCCATCGTTTACATATTTCAAGATTCAGGATATCGGCACTTTTAAATTCATAATTGTGCACATGATGTGATTGATGTCTTACTATCACTAAGTCTAGAATTTTTAGCTAAGTAGACTATAATGACCAACTTTATCAACTGGTATAGAGCCATGTCATTGTGCACTACTGTAAAATCAGATACTTTCATGAGGCCAAAATTTTCGCAAAATCAACATTTTGGAATAATTGGCGAGATATCATGTATTCACAAATTTCTACTTTTGTTTTGTTAAAGTTAAGATACTCAGTGAACATAATTTCATGAAAATCTTCAATTTTCAAAATTCCTGAAATTCAATCCCTCACGAAAATTTTGTAATAAACAGTACACCGTAGTTTGACCATATAGTGTACCTATTGGCAGTAATTTTAGCATTTCGATATCACAACCCCACACATGAACAGTGGATTGTTCCAAATTCAAAGTAGGACAAGTCGGGTCTAAAAATTTTAAATGATATAAGGGTAAAAGACCTGGGCATAATTTTGAGCTTATATTATAATTTGATTACTGAGTCCTTAATTAATGTTAAAATTTGACAAGCACCTGGTACTCATTTAGAATTTTTTTTTTTTAAATCCATCAATTATATGACCGTAAATTCTTTTAAATTTATAACAGATCAGACAATTCTGAGCAATTTTCCAGGAAATTTAAACTGTGCTCTGAGTTCAATAATATGACCTAGGATCATCATCATTACAAGACAGACATTTTCATTCAATCCTTTTACAATATCCAGTAATCACTGCTAATATTCCTGTGGCCTCCGGGGCACAATCAACTTGCAGCATAACAGAATAAAATGTCTCATTGCTGGGAATGGTGACAATGTGACTTGTCTACAACATTTATACGAGACTGGCATTAGATCTGTAATTCTAGTAACCCAAGAATGACAAAACTGCACCATATGGTATATTATTTCGTTTTGATCCATTTTTTCCTCAGTATCTGGTATTTCCTTGTACAGAGACATTTCATTTTATTTATCTCTTTCAATACAAGGTCAGTTACAGAATTTTTTTATGAAAACAGACAAAGAAAGATTACAATGCATCATCTCAGCACACAGTTTGTACAGGGACATCCATGCTAGAGTGGTTAAAGGTCTTTGACTTCAAACCACTTGCCCCTCACTGCTGTAGGTTGAAATCCCGACATGAGCTTTGGATTCTTTAATGTGAGAAAGCTATCCAGAAAGCTTCAGTGGTTCTACTCAAGTGCCCGTTGTCATGCCTGAAATAATGCAATGAGGGGCAACTTAGGTCTTCTTCCACCAAAGCTGAAAAGTTGCCATAGGAACAATATTGTGTTGATGCGACTTAAAACCCCACCTCCTCTTCTCCCCCGTGAAAAAATCATAATGCTTTTAAATAATGCAAAGTTTAAAGAAAATTAATGCAAGTTTAATTTTCCTTGTTTGTGAATGTTAATAACTGCACTATATACCCAGAAATGTCTTTTATATACAAAAACTACAAATTTATTTTGTAATTTCTGATTTAATAACAACTATTAAACTGCAAGTCTCAGAGATAAGAAACAGTCGGGATAATCAATCCATGTTTTAATGGATGTCTCAAATGCTGTTTAAATACTGAGAAAAGTTTAATTTTGTGGTAAGTTAACACAAATTGCACATGACAGCTTCTATTCTAGAAAGTATTACTTAGGTATGGAGGTGAGTCATATCTCAATGTTTCATAGATGAAATAAAGCTATCTATTTTTTTCTTCAATGTATTAACAAAACAAATTTCCTTGCATTATATTTAGTGTTGACTTTTGCTTTCTTAAGTCATAGCAATACACATGTATTTACAGATGTTGCCTAATTTATATTATTCCTAGCCCGTTTATCAAGAAATTGCCTAACTTGGTAATATTATTCCTAACTTTGATTTGCCTAACTATATTCCACTTCAGGCATTCTCATTAATCACAGACTCCCTGTCATATCTGCAGAGATAAAGCAAATCAGTGAAGATGCTGATTATTTAAAAAATATGCCAGGAAACAAGACTACATCTTAACTATATCTAAAACATGACTTATTTCATTAATTTTTAAGACAATAAGAATGATTGTTTTACTGACAATAAGGGAGAATGTTTCACTGACAATAAGGGAGAATGTTTTATTGAAAATAAGGGGCATTGTAGGAATGTTTCACTGACAATAAGGGGAAATGTTTTTCTGACAATTAGGGAGAATGTTTTACTGACAATAAGGGAGAATGTTTTACTGACAATAAGGCAGAATGTTTTACTGACAATAAGCGAGAATGTTTAAATGACAATAAGGGAGCATGTTTTACTGACAATAAGGGAAAATGTTTAAATGACAATAAGGGAGAATGTTTAAATGACAATAAAGGATAATGTGTTACTGACAATAAGGGAGAATGTTTACTGACAATAAGGCAGAATGTTTTACTGACAGTAAGTGAGAATGTTTTACTGACAGTAAGGGAGTATGTTTTACTGACAATAAGGGAGAATGTTTTACTGACAATAAGGGAGTATGTTTTACTGACAATAAGGGAGAATGTTTACTGACAATAAGGCAGAATGTTTTACTGACAATAAGGGATAATGTTTCACTGACAATAAGCGAGAATGTTTTACTGACAATAAGGGAGAATGTTTTACTGACAGTAAGGGAGAATGTTTTACTGACAATAAGGGAGAATGTTTTACTGACAATAAGGCAGAATGTTTTACTGACAATAAGGCAGAATGTTTTACTGACAATAAGGGATAATGTTTTACTGACAATAAGGGAGTATGTTTTACTGACAATAAGGGAGAATGTTTTACTGACAGTAAGGGAGAATGTTTTACTGACAATAAGGCGGAATGTTTTACTGACAATAAGGGAGAATGTTTTACTGACAATAAGGGAGAATGTTTTACTGACAATAAGGGAGAATGTTTTACTGACAATAAGGGATAATGTTTTACTGACAATAAGGCGGAATGTTTTACTGACAATAAGGGAGAATGTTTTACTGACAATAAGGTGGAATGTTTCACTGACAATAAGCGAGAATGTTTTACTGACAATAAAGGGAAATGGTTCACTGACAATAAGGTAGAATGTGTTACTGACAATAAAGTGGAATGTTTCACTGACAATAAGCGAAAATGTTTTACTGACAATAAGGGAGAATGTTTTACTGACAATAAGGTGGAATGTTTCACTGACAATAAGCGAGAATGTTTTACTGACAATAAAGGGAAATGGTTCACTGACAATAAGGTAGAATGTGTTACTGACAATAAGGGAGAATGTTTTACTGACAATTAGGGAGAATGTTTTACTGACAATAAGGGAGAATGTTTTACTGACAATAAGGGAGAATGTTTCACTGACAATAAGGGAGAATGTTTAAATGACAATAAGGGAGCATGTTTTACTGACAATAAGGGAAAATGTTTAAATGACAATAAGGGAGAATGTTTAAATGACAATAAAGGATAATGTGTTACTGACAATAAGGGAGAATGTTTTACTGACAATAAGGGAAAATGTTTAAATGACAATAAGGGAAAATGTTTAACTGACAATAAGGGAGCATGTTTTTTCTGACAATAAGGGAGAATGTTTTACTGACAATAAGGGAGAATGTTTTGCTGACAATAAGGGGGCATGTTTAATGACAATAAGGGAGAATATTTTACTGATAATAAGGGAGAATGTTTAATGACAATAAGGGGAAATGTTTTACTGACAATAAGGGGTCATGTTTTACTGACAATAAGGGGGCATGTTTTACAGACAATAAGGGATAATGTTTTACTGACAATAAGGGAGCATGTTTTACTGACAATAAGGGAGAATGTTTTACTGACAATAAGGGGAAATGTTTTACTGACAATAAGGGAGAATGTTTTACTGACAATTAGGGAGAATGTTTTACTGACAATAAGGGGAAATGTTTTACTGACAAAAAGGGAGAATGTTTTACTGACAATAAGGGACATTGTTTTACTGACAATAAGGGAGAATGTTTTACTGACAATAAGGGAGAATGTTTTACTGACAATAAGGGAGAATGTTTTACTGACAATAAGGGAGAATGTTTTACTGACAATGTGGGAGAATGTTTTACTGACAATAAGGGAGAATTTTTTACTGACAATAAGGGGGCATGTTTTATGGACAATAAGGGGGCATGTTTTAATGACAATAATGGAAAACATTTTACTGACAATATAGGGAATATTTTACAGACAATAAGGGAGAATGTTTCATTGACCATTATGGACATTGTTTTACTGACAATAAATGAGAATGTTTTAGTTTTACTGACAATAAGGGGAAATGGTTTACTGACAATAAGGGTGAATGTGTAAAATTAATGACAATAATGGAACATATTTAAATGACAATAAGGGAAAATGTTTAAATGACAATAAGGAAGAATGTTTAAATGACAATAAGGAAGAATGTACTAGAGACATTTTAACAGACAATAATGCAGACTGTATCATTGACAATAAGGTAAGTCCTGTGTTCTTCAATATGACTTCAAGTAAAAATAATAGATCAAAATTTTGTATTTCCCTAGAACCTGAACAAACAAACAGCCTCAAGAAGTTTCAGACTTGATGAAATTGTCAAACACTTTAATTGAATGGTGAAAATTGGCACAGGAATGATTTAGAGACTAGTATTCAATCAATATATACAAGCAAGATTAAGGAAAAAGTGTGTTCTCTTGACATACTCCCTTCCACTATTGATTCCAAAACTTCTATACTTCAAGACACTTATTCTGCAACCTTGTAAGCTTCTGAGCAAAAATGACTCAATCTTTAACATTAGTCAATCATTAGTATAATCACGCAATTCTGAATCAAACATCACGTAGAAAACTATAATTGCTACTTTAAACTAAGCATTGTTATGTATACAATGTATAAAATCAACAGTCTGCTTTTTAAGATTCATCCCAAGGTAACTTCACACTTACAATGAAGACCTGAATTGGGGCTGCGTCAATTAATTGCAATTATTGTTTTATATTAGTTTTGCATAGTACCAGTTTTGCAGGAGCACGTATTGAGGAAAGCAAATTGCCAAATATGATTCAAACTAGTCTTTCTTAAGGTCCTAAGACAAAATACTTTTTGGTTTACTTTCCCACACCCCTACCAGTCAATCTTTCTTAAACAATTAATGGGATATCTTTCAGTACAGAATATTTTTTTTATTAATTTTTACTTTGAGCACATATAAGGATTAAGCAATATTGACAATGTGTTTCTAACTGTTTATTAGGGATGGCAACGAGTAACCGGTTAACCGAGTACTCGATCGAACGTCCGAATATCGGTTAACAAAATTGATAATCGATTACTCTGAAAAAAAAAATTAATTTCTACTTTTTTGCGATTAAGAAAGATTAGTTCAGAAATTCGGAAATGTACACGTATCTATATAAATACTTGTTAAATGCAATCAAAACATCCTTGCAGAGGTGTGAAAATGATATCGTAAATTTAACGAGACGATCAGCAGTTTGACACGCGTATGGGATTGACACAGTCCTGTGTCGTTTACGTCATTCGGCCTCTTATGATATTTAATCACCTTTAAATATTAGACAGTTTGTAGCCGAAACTTGTTAATTAATAAAAACGTAAATATATATACGGAATATTATGTTGTGCTACGAGCAGGCGGGTGGAAAAATTGATATCTCGCGAGACCGAAGGTCGAGCGAAATATCAATTTTCCAACATTGCGAGTAGAAAAATGCATAGGCTCAGAAAGCTTCTACAACATAATTTTCTTTTTATTATATACCTTTTCGTTTGAATTATAAATGATTTTCATTATACTACACTATAAGAAATTTCAATAAAATGAAATGTAGCTGTCAAGAAGTAAATTTATGACCGACGGATGAATACGTAATTTTTGCAAAACCGGCCACGCCTCTTATAATTTTGGTTCCCGTTTTAAATGCTACGTTTATACAAAGCTAAGATCGGAACCAATGTCAAACAAGAGGGCCATGATGGCCCTGAGGTCGCTCACCTGTATATAGCCCCCCTCCCCCGGGCCAATTTTTACCCAAGGGCTTTTATTTGTTTATTTGAACAGACTTGGTAGACACCCATAAGAAGATGTTTCAATTGCTAAACATCTAAGTTCTAGCTCATTGGGTTTTTTAAAAGAAGATTTTTTAAGTTTTTACTATACACATATAGTTAAAAACAATGACACCCCTGGGGCAGGGCGAGTTTTTACCCCCCCCCCCCCCCCCCCCCCCCCCCGCTTTTATTTGAACAAACTTTGTAGATATTTACTTAAAGATGTTTCATGCTTAATATCTAAACTCTAGCTATTTGGGTTTTTTTCAAAGAAGATTTTTAAGTTTTTGCTATACACATATAAGGAAAATCAATGACCCACAGGGCGGGCCAGTTTTGACCCCAGGGCTTTTATTTGAACATACTTGGTAGACACCCATTAGAACATGTTTCATGCTAAATATCTTAGCTCTAGCTCTTTGGGTTCTTTAAAAGAAGATTTTTTAAGTTTTTACTATATGCATATAGGGAAAATCAATGACCCCCTGGGGCAGGGCCAATTTTGACCCTAGGGCTTTTATTTGAACAAACTTGGTAGACATTCACTAGAAGATGTTTCATGCCAAATATCTAAGCTCTAGCTCTAACAGTTCTTTAAAAGAAGATTTTTTAAGTTTTTACTATATGCATATAGGGAAAATCAATAACCCCTAGGGCGGGGCCAATTTTGACCCCAGGGCTTTTATTTGAACAAACTTGGTAGACACTCACTAGAAGATGTTTCATGCCAAATATCTTAGCTCTAGCTCTTTGGGTTCTTTAAAAGAGAATATTTTAAGTTTTTACTATATGCATATAGGGAAAATCTCTGACCCCCTGGGGCAGGGCCAATTTTGACCTCAGGGCTTTTATTTGAACAAACTTGGTAGACACTCTATAGAAGATGTTTCATGCTAAATATCTTAGCTCTAGCTCTAACAGTTCTTTAAAAGAAGATTTTTAAGTTTTTACTATATGCATATAGGGAAAATCAATGACCCCCTGGGGCGGGGCCAATTTTGACCCCAGGGCTTTTATTTGAACAAACTTGGTAGACATTCACTAGAAGATGTTTCATGCCAAATATCTAAGCTCTAGCTCTTACAGTTCTTTAAAAGAAGATTTTTTAAGTTTTTACTATATGCATATAGGGAAAATCAATGATCCCCCGGGGCTGGGCCAATTTTGACCCCAGGGCTTTTATTTGAACAAACTTGGTAGACACTCACTAGAAGATGTTTCATGCCAAATATCTAAGCTCTAGCTCTTACGGTTCTTTAAAAGAAGATTTTTTAAGTTTTTACTATATGCATATAGGGAAAATCAATGACCCCCTGGGGCGGGGCCAATTTTGACCCCAGGGCTTTTATTTGAACAAACTTGGTAGACACTCATTAGAAGATGTTTCATGCCAAATATCTAAGCTCTAGCTTTTAGGGTTGTTTAAAAGAAGATATTTAAAGATTTTTCTTTCGGTTGCCATGGCAACCAGAGTTCTGCATGGAATTAAATTCTTTGAACAATTTTTAAAGGTGACCACCAAAGGAACATTCCTGTGAAGTTTGGATGAAATTGGCTCAGTGGTTTATGAGGAGATGTCATTTAAAGCAAAAGTTTACGGACAGACGACGGACGGACGGACGGACGCCGGACGAAAAGCGATCACAAAAGCTCACCCTGTCACTTTGTGACAGGTGAGCTAAAAACCCGGCACTTCCATATATGGTACCGTATTTGTCAATTTCTATCCGTTAATTGAAGCGTATTTGCATTTGCCATCAAGTTCATCCTGTAATTTAGGGAGAAAATTTATAGGTATATAAGAAATGCTGTCATTGACATTTCTTATGTTTATATTTTTATATTTCTTGCAGTCCTATTTATAGTTACGAATTCTATGAATTAAAATAGAAAACGAAAGTAGCATTCAGACGGTGTTGATATTGATTGTGTGATAAAACATTAAAGATCATTAAAAATCATCCGAGTAACCGAGTACTCGATCGGAAAAATGACCGAGTACTCGAGTATTGATTTTGGTATTCGTTGCCATCCCTACTGTTTATTAACAATATTTCCATAAAATGCAGTTGCTATTAGCCTGGGATTCAGGTGTTGATATTTTTTTGCTTATTCATAACTTACGCGCTATTTCATACTCGATCGTCATAGATAACACAACAGCTCTGGGTTTGATAGTATCAACGCCTGGGGAAACCTGCGGGGTTTCCCATGTAATTATCGACTAATGATAATCCTATTAATAGACCGATTAGCACGTGACCAACAAATTACATGACTAAATCGAAATCGAGGCGAAGATGATGAATGTTAAAAATTTGACGCCATTTACCATTATAAATTGAGTCCAGCACAATTCTCTGATGCTCACAAACTTTATCCACTTTAACTAATCACACCTGTTGATCAAATGCATAAACTTTGACAACGAGTGTTAGTTTTTAATCGGAAATGGTGTTTTGAAAACGAGGCTCCGTAACTGTTCGTTGAGCTTCGGGTCACTTCGTGGAAATTCCGTTTCTATTTTTAGAAACTAGTTTGTCGTTGCATGAGTTATCGTTCTTTAATAACACCCGTAATTTTCGGGGTGTATACCAGGTGGCGCTTCTATCGAAAATTGTATTTCCCCAGGCTGTCAATTTGCCGAACAGAAGCACATAAAAAATTGACAGACTGGAACCCAGGCTAAGTTGCTATGGCAATCTCTTGCAGTTGATAAAAATAAAGGCCATTTTATGACTGCAATAAGTTAGAATTAAATCACATAGTTAATTTTCTAATGACGCTCAGTGAAACAATTGGACAAGATGAAATTGCATACAAGATGAAACTGCAGACAAGATGAAACTGTAGACAAGATAAAATTCCAGACAAGATGAAATTATGGACAAGATGAAATTATGGACAAGATGAAATTGTGGACAAGATGGCATTGCGGACAAGATGAAATTGTGGACAGGATGAAATTGTGGACAAGATAGAACTACGAACAAGATGAAATTGTGGACAAGATGGAATTGCAGACAAGATGGAATTTCTGACAAGATGGAATTGCAGACAAGATGAAATTGTGGACAAGATGGAACTGCGGATAAGATGGAATTGAGACAAGATAGATCTGCGGACAAGATGGAACTGCGGACAAGATGAAATTGTGGACAAGATGAAAATGCGGATAAGATGAAATTGTGGACAAGTTGGCATTGCGGACAAGATGGAACTGCAGACACAATGGAACTGTGGACAAGATGAAATTGCGGACAAGATGAAATTGTGGACAAGTTGGAATTGCGGAAAAGATGAAACTGCAACCAAGATGAAACTGCCGACAAGATGAAATTGTGGACAAGATGGAATTGCGAACAAGATGAAATTGTGGACAAGATGGAACTGCAGACAAGATGGAACTGCTGACAAGATGAAATTTGGATAAGATGGAAATCCCACAAGATGAAATTAAGGACAAGATGAAATTGTGGACAATATGGAACTGCGGACAAGATGGAATTGCAGACAAGATGAAACTGCGGACAAGATGAAACTGCGGACAAGATAAAATTGTGGACAAGCTGAAATTTTGGAAAGATGAAATGTCGGACAAGATGAAACTGTGGACAAAATGAAATTGCGGAGAATTTGCTGGTCATTCTATTATCCATTTCATAACAACCAATTGAACAATTTTTTATTGCTCATCAGTAAGACCTTGTTGTTGTTGTTTTTTTCTTCTTGTTGTAATCTTCTTTTACAGATTACGAGAAACATGATAATGAAGCTATTTATGTTAGTCTTACAAATAATATTATAGCTGCCAACATTGATTTTCCTGTATGATAAATCTCCTTCACTACTGTTTTAATGTAAAACGTTCCTGCAAGAACTGTCATGTCAATTTACTCACAAGATGTGACTGTCCTTATCTCTATTTATATCTTAGTGACTTTCACAGCTAAGGAAGAATGATAATCAGGATATTAGAAGCACAGTATAACCTGAGATTGGAATACAGTAGCAGTTAGACAACAGCACTGCAGAAAATGCACTGTAGTAACATAAAAAATATGTAAATCTTTCAGTTTATAAAAATTTATTTCATATTGATTGTGATTGTAGCTATAATTAAGCTTATATATTGAAACACTCTTGAATCCTTTCCTGGAACCAACCATTACTTAGCAATGAGTGTAAAGTTTCTTGCTAAAGGAAACAACGGCTTCCCTCTGACAGGGGTTGAAATTCAAGAGGCCAGCAATCCTTAGATTACTATTATAGCATTTACCACTCGGCCACACAAAATCTTTTCAGCATGTAGAAAAGTTATTGTGGCTGACGGTTTAGTTTGCAGATTGAAACTCTTCTCTTATGGGTTTAAATCCATCTTGTCAGTACTGACAGATTATTATTTTCCAGGATCATTGATCAGTAACATTTTCCTGACACATTTCCTATCAGGAAAGAAACAAACTTTGTGCTTCCAATGGAACAAATGCTTATCCAATTAATCCTTAACAACCTAAATATCTTAAATGCATTTGTCCACCTTTCAATATGAACAAACTATTATCATTTTGGGAATTTTTTTCGAAATATGTACTGACTGAATAGCAAGCAGTGCAGACCATGATGAGATGGCATGGATGTTTTGGCTGATCTTGGTCTACACTGGTTCCATGGATAGACTCAATCACTGCAAGCAGGCTATACAGGATACTGTGACCTTCATTATTGCCACCTGTATAATAATTCAAAGCTATAGGGCAGCTAAAACATTCATGAAGTTTTAGCAGACAACTGACTTTGAACTGCTTTATTTTTAAGCTTCAAAATCTTAAAAGTATTAAAAGCATCTGTAAAGTTACAATGGGCAGTTCTAAATTCAAAGCAGGGCGAGTCTGTTATAAAAATTTATGATGAAATATTATATATTCAAGAAAACTGCTTGAAAACTCTACTTATCTTGATATCACACTTTTTTGCAGTCCAAGAAAACATATGTTTTCGAGCCTATTTGAGTGTATGACCCTTATTGGCAGGGAATCATTTCCTACACCTGCTGGTGGCAAATTCTTCTACCCATGTGACCAGTGCAGACCAAGATCAACTGGTGCATCTGATCATTGTCTGCACTACTTGCTTAAGTAAGCAGACCAGTACATCATTTTGAAATTTTTCCTTGAAAATTAGATATGATCTTATCCAGATTGAAAGATGGACAAATCCATTTTAAGATATTTAATATTAGCATGGTTACATGGTTTAATACATGTACCCGCATAAACAGTTAAATATTGTAACTGACATTATAAAAAAATAAAACTGGTCTCAAGGTTTTTTATCAATGGCGAAATCCAACAAAAAGTGCATTTGAATAAATTGCTTTAGAAGTGTTATGTTGTCGGTATATATCAAAGAGACTAATATATATGTTCATCGCTCTATATTTTATGATATACACTGACTTAAAATGTCTAAGAATATTATATTAATCATTTTACAGACAGTAAAAACATCAGTCAATCAATACCAAAATGTTCTTCCTTGAGACTTCAGTTACTTAACAGCCCGCAGGATATCAAATGAAAATTTATTTCCTGCTGCTTGTATTTCTGAAAATCAGCATTCCTGAAAACCGCTTTCGCACAATGTAAATGCGGTACAAGCAATTAAAATATTGCTCCATGCAGATGTGGACATTTGAAAGATTTGCAACGATAATGAGTAAAGCACTTCTGAATCTTTTTATAATTTATATTCATAAGCAATTATCTGACCTATTTATCTATTCAATTTCTATGCCAATTTTTTGCAAAGGACAGTCATGCACATTGCTTTAAAATATAGAATGTCTTAAGAGATTTTCTTCAAGTTGAAATTACTACATGTACTGGTCTTTTTTCATTTCTTTAGCTAATGCACTAGACATGTTAAGTGGCTTATTTGCGAAATAAAGATATTGTAACATCTTTTTGATTACACAAAAGGTGACTAAATAAAGCCATAATTCATGTTTCTGATAAAATGGAGTGAATCATTATGTTATATCCTTTTTTCAATTTTTTTCTTCTTTTTTTTTATTGCTGACACTGTTAAGGTTGTATGGCATGCAAGTAACTTACTTTACTGATATCCCTCCGTTTATTTCCGGCACAAGTGGGCATACCTTCCTAAATTTTATCTGGCTGCTTTAAACAGTAACCTCATATATATTTATTCTTGAAACAAGATTTGAACCTACAGCATTTCTTCATGACAAATGATTCCAACTTAGCTACGTTATTAACCCTACATCCACGGATTAGCCCCTTCCTGGCATATCTTCATTATTTATGTATTTATTCATGAAACCTTTTTTTTTTTTTTTGAAGAACCGAAAGAACCCAATACTAGTATAATGTTTTTTGACAATATAAGGTGAAATTAGCAATGTAAAATGGAAAATGTCATTAAAACAATAATGGTACAGTAAGTTACCATAATAATCAAACAATTAGTTGGTGATAAATCGGTTCAAGTATGACCCGATGTTGATATGTTTTTCTTCCTTACTCTTATCTTAACCGCTGTTGACTTGTTCAGTTCTTCCTCATTTCTATAAGCTTGCATAAATTCATGACCTAATATGGAATTTCATTTAAATTCCAGAATTCAAATGACTTTTTTATAACCTGAATGTATTCTTGTACGATGATGAAGCAAAATTTAAATGTCGAGGAAATAGCTGTCTGGATATCATTTTTCTCTAGAAATAACATTAAAGTAAGGATAATAATGATTTCAATATTACAAGAATAGTTTGACTATTAGTTGATACCAGGTTTGCTACTTTTAATGAGTCCATCCATAAAGAGTATATACATGTATAAATCTTTGTATGTAAACATAATCATGACATTTCAATTTTATCAATTGTTTTCCTTCTCCTCACCTTCCACTATTTAAGACCAAAGAAGGCACATTATAATTCTTAATTTCTGCATTTTCTATTTCAATATCAAAATATTTTTGATACATTTTTGTTTGTTTGTTCATAAACATGTCTACAGCTGACTATCAAACCCTGGCTGTCCTACCGGTATAGATCTGCAAATTATTGCTTTGTACAGAAATATGTCAAATTATCATCCGAGATCTATATTAACTACAAGAGCCTGGTAATCTAACTGCAGTATAAATGTCTTCTTATGTTTATTAACCATAAACTGTCTCAGTTATTTCAGGACAGCTGCACAATCAATGATTACTATCTCCTATAGATCATGATAAGTCTTTCAAATAAGCCAACGGATTTCACAGAAAATGACCCAATCTCCTAAGCAGTGATCTCCCCTTATCAGTTCTCACCACACACATTTTTAACAAAATTTTGTTAAAAAATTTTTTTTAGCTTTTGAATTTATTATTCATTATTTTTGATAATATTTTGATAAACTTATAACGAACATAGGTACAAAAAGTGAAAAATAAAACAGAAAGAGAAAAGGATGTTAAGTTTTCTATGTAATGGTTAATATCTACATTTGACTTTCATCATGTGGCGTCTGTGAAGGCAGTAATTACAATCTGCCAAGGGAGGTAATAACTGTGAGGAGTTTGAAGAATGACCATGACCATTATCAATATTTCAGCAAAATTGGTGACCAAGTTTTTTGCTCATTTCAATATTTTTTTTTTTTTTGTAATATCTGGGGTGTCAGTCCACCTGGATGACTAACCAGTATCTAAAAATTTCTCCAACATTGACATACTTATAACTATCAATTGTACATGATTTCTGTATCAGCAGTGTTAGAGACAAATGACTATTAGACACTCAATGTCCAAAATAAACTGTCGCAGAGAAATTTTGTCTTGCTCGAAAATCAAACCCCTAAATCCTCATAATGGATTACACTTCCACTGTGCTCCCAGTGAGGTAAGCAGGCATGCTAGATAACTGATTTTTTTTCTGATCAGTTTTTTTTTATGCCCTCGATGACTCAATAATCAGGATGATGAAACTACCCTGGCCAAATATGGTATGTGCTAGAGCTGTTACTTATAAGAAAGTCCTTAAAGAGATATCAAGTGCTGACTCAAAAATATCCGACATTTTGACCTTAAAGTATGACCTTGACCTTGAGGGGCACAAGGGGTACATGGATTCTGCACATCAATTTTTTGATATCCCTAAAACTGATATTAATGGACACTGACAGTTTCAAAAATGGAAGCAGGACAAGTCCATTTAAGAAATTCAGAAGGTTAAGAATTACAAATGCACTAAGTTTTTTATCACAATAGCTTACCCCTTTAGCACTGAATAAATAATTTGTCTTTCATAATATAATTATATAATTCAGTTCATCTACACTTGATACAATACCGAGACATGGTTTTCAATACCAGCATTACAGGCATACAGCAACACAATAAAATATATTGTATGAAAAATAACAAAAGAGTTCATAAAACTTTCCCCGGCCTTGGAGTATTAATCGAAGGAAGATCAATGCTTACCTAATACATTGTGTCTTTTTTTGTCCCCCCTCAACTGAATCATTAACGTTATAAACTTTCTATAATTACCGGGGAGCATGTTTCTCAATGAATGAAATTGCTGGTAATTACTGATATTAGAGCCGCATCACGACAAAACCAACATAGTGGGTTTGCGACCAGCATGGATCCAGACCAGCCTGCACATCCGCGCAGTCTGCGCAGGTTGTCTGCCCACTATGTTGGTTTTGTCATGATATGGCTCATTTATGCATTGCCTGGCCAGTATGTTGTTTAAATTCTCCTAAACAAACTGTCAATATTATAACAATTCCCCGAGGAAATGACACACATTAACATAACAGCATAACGTTTAATTGTCAGAAGAAAATGCTCTATAACCAATACTTATGCAATGAATTTTCCAACAATTCTTCTCCCCCCCCACCTTCCTCTGTAATCTTCATCCCACTTGATTCAAGTAATGGACTTGTAACATTCCACTGTCAATTAAGAAATGTAAGGATTTTAAAATATGTGTATTAATACTGAAATTTGAAGTATTCTTAAAGAGCAGACCTGGGGATGATTACATTGATCAGTAATTGATTTAATTACAATTACTTTCAGATTTTATAGTAATTGATTACAATTGATTACTCAGACTTGCCTCTGTAATCAATTAAATTACAATTACTTTGAGAAAGTAATTGATTGATAATTGATTACATTCCATGTATAACTATAAACAAAAGCTTCTTAATGCTATTTAATATATACATTATATACACAAAGGATTTCCAGCTCATCAACAGTCATCATTTTAACACACTTTTAGTTACTGTCACATCACTTTATCATATTTTAGCATTGCACTTTAGCATCATAAGTTAATGAAACCATCTATCAGTCAAACTGCATCTATCAGGACGGAAAATTTTACCCGCAACACTAAACAAACCCTCTACAGGGGCCAATGATGCAGGGATGGACCTCAGTCTTCTTGGTGTAGGTTTCATAATGAACTCTCTGCAACAGAAAATTTTAAAAGTGTCAATTGTACAGTATACTGTATACAGGTGTTAAAACAGGTGTGGAAATATAGACATATTTATTTTAACTTTTCGTCAACGGCTGAAAGATTGTTTTGAACAAAAATGGCATAATGATATAAATATTGCGTCCCGTTGTTACCATTATAAATTTTTTAAGAGTCAATTAAATCCTGAACGTTATCTTTACTGTGATATTCCAAGAAAATATATGGTTGCTCTTCAAAGGTTTTGATGTTCCTGTCACAAATTAACGATTGAAATGGGAAGACAAAATAATATACCACTACATGAAAGAATATGTTTATTTTGTTTTTACCAAAATAATGTAACTGCTATAGATTGTGAATTTCATGCCTTTTTTCAATGTTCTAAGTATAATGACGTCCGAAATAATTATCTCTATAATTGGTATTCAAATGGTACTACAATTAACGATTTTTATTCGCTGACGAGTACACAAAATGAAGAAAATATTTATAAACTATCTCTGTTTGTATATCACTTGTTGAAAAGTACCAGCTCTTGACTTATTTTATTCTAATTTTATATGTTATGCAACTACATTCAATACATGTATACACTATAATATTTATACTGTTGTGTATTTTGGGCCGGAGGCCTTTATTTACTTAAATAAAATTGAGTTGAGTTGAGTTGAGTAAAAAAAATACAGCTGTTAAAACAGGTGTGAAAACAATAAATTTTTGTATGGGAATTCAAAGAGACAATAGACTTTACAAAGAAATTATCAGGTTTTTTTACAAACACTTCAATGGTACAACAGTATCCATTATAATATAGACACATTGTCTATCACCTTCCAAATAACTGTTGCATATAATTAAAATATGGTAATAATGCATCTGACATAAATTCTAGAATATACAAAGTAAAGAAGTTATCTACATTGTTTGAAACTTTTTAAAACATGGTTTAACCAAAATATGTGAAACAAAATTTAACATACCTTTATGTGGGTAATGAAATTTGAATGTGACTTAGTGTTTCCATTTATCTTCTTAGAGCACAAGTTGCACTGTGCTGTCACATTTCCAGATGTCTCTTTAGGAAATTCAAAGACATCATAAATCCAATGATTTGACATTTTGGTTAGAATACCAGCCAAACAATGATGTCTATCTTTCAGTTAGAATTTGGTTAACTGTATGGATTAAAACTTATTTCTTCATTGTGAGTGCATGTCTTAAAATGTCTCACTTGATATTTTACTACCTTAGTTAAACTGTAACATGTGAAATAAATCATTTGAATTTCAATAGTTTCATGTAAAATCTGAAAGTAATCAATATCAATCAAATTGTAATCGTAATTACAGACTGAATTTAAGCTGTAATTGATTAATTACAATTAATGTAATCAATTTTGAGCAAGGTAATCAATTACATGATGATTACACTGTAATTATGTAATCAATTAAAAAATCGATGATTACGATTAATGATTACCCCAGGTCTGTTAAAGAGGAGAGGAAAATTGGAATTTATAGTCAAACTGCATGGATAAATGGAGGTTGGATTGGTTCTATTAGAATAGTGGCCTGCTGGCAACAACTGACTCTATCCATATAACCCAAGATCAGCAGCCTTTACATCCGTGTCATCTGATCATAGTCTGCACTGTTTGCTATTCAGTCAATATATATTTTGAAATTTTCCCTAAGAATTATGAATTGTTTTGTCCAGATTGTAAGATGGACAAGTCTACTTTATATATTTTATCAGGGTCAGGGTTACATATATAGGAAGGTAATTATTGTTGAAACTGTAAGTGATTCAAGTTTTTCAGTAAGAATTAACATTTAAAATATATACATGTTATATTCAATATAACAATAATTGTGTTATATGTGTTATATGGCCCATTAATATCTGTTATAAGCATATATAACCAAAGTCACTAGACAAAACTTATACAGCAAACAGCTAGTATCATGCAGCCATATAAACTGTAAAACGACTTTAAAGTGAATTTATAGAATAACACTGCATAAATTGTTTTTCCTTGATTAGAAATTCAAATTTTGCTGCAGCCATGTATATGAATGATATAAACATCCCAATTATCCAATGAAATTGGATGTTACAAACATGTAGTATTGATATATTCATTTAAATAATTTGTAACTATTAGCAGATACCTAGACCTGACACAGCAAAAATATTTGAGCCGTGTCACGACAAAACCAACATAATGGGTTTGCGACCAGCATGGATCCAGACCAGCCTGCGCATTCCTCGCAGTCTGATCAGGATCCATGCTGTTCGCTATCAGTTTCTCGACTTGTAAAAGGGTTGGTAAGCGAACAGCATGGATCCTGATCAGACTGCGTGGATGCGCAGGCTGGTCTGGATCCATTCTGGTCGCAAACCCATTATGTTGGTTTTGTCCTGACGCGGCTCATTCTTTCTTGTTTGTGAATAAGTCTTCAATAAAGCATTATAGATCCGACCAGTGACCACATCAATTCCAATAAGAAAGTTTGATATTTAATCCAGAAATGATTCACTTGTAAAATATTCATGATTTAATTTGTTTCGCAAATTGTGTTACTAACTTGAAAAGAGCAGATTTTAAAACATAATTCCCATGACAGTTTGGTAATAATAAATATGATTAATAATTTACTGGTATTACAAATCAATTCCTTCATGACTGGATTATTTATGTGTGTGACATCAATACTGCCCTTGGTCAAAGTTTGTTAGTATATAATACTAGTGTTTTAACTTAACCTTAGCCTGCTGAGCAGCGGCAACTAAATTCACCCACATGACCAGCGCAGACCAAGGTCAGCCTATAGATCTTTGCTTTTTTTTTAACATGGTCTGCATTGTTCGCTATTCAGTCAATACATATTTTTTAATTTTCCGTAAATTTTCCGTAAAGATAACGTTCTTGACCAGACTGAAAGATGGATATTAAGTGCCAGGGTTATACCCATTATCTCACTGATTTTGTGTAATAGACCAGTGCCCTGCTTTGAATTTGGACTTTCCACTGCGTGTTTGAGGGATCTACAAAATTCAACTGTATAGAGCCCGGTAGTCAGACTTGATACACATGCAGGCTAGCCTGGGCAAGACAAAATGAGGGATATTGTATATAAATCAATGAAACATTTAAAGTTTTAAAGTTTTCATCAAGTGTTGTAATTTTATATTATTATGTTAAGTGTTAACTTTATTATAAGCATCTATTTCCTTGGGAGATTTAAAACTGAAGTATCAGTTATATATATGGAAAGGTTTTATTAATTGTTGTCATTATTTCACAAATGTAGTCCTTCATGACATAATTTTAATGATATATAATAGTTTTCATTTGCAACATTATCTTCTTCTAAAAAATGAAAACCTGAGCGAGAAATATTTTCAATAGGAATTTTTAAGGACATTAGATAAGGAATTGATTTGAAAGTAAACATTAGGCAAATTGAAATAATAATTTCATGGCATTATGAATAAATCTTCAACAAATATTATTTTACATTGCTGTTTAGTTATAAATCTTCTGGATGTGGAGATTTCACATCATATAATCCGACATTATCAGGATCATTGGTGCCGATGATGCCAATTTATGACATCATAAACATCTTTGTAAATTATGTGTTGTATTTTGTGTTGTATTTTGTTCATAATGCCTCTCAATGGATCAAAACAGGAACTTAAACTTCTATATTTCACTCACTTTCAAACAGTGTGATATGAGTTATATCTTACCTTGGAAACTTGAGCACATCGACACAGTGTCACCACATCAAGAAATGAGAATATTCTGTAAAATATGAAACATACATAAAACATTATATACTGCCTCTCTAAATTATAGCAAATTGTATACCTCTATTAATTTTGTAAAAGCATATGTACATATTCTATATTACCAAATTTTTTCACGATTCTTGAACGCTGAAAGTTTCATAATCATTTCAAACAAGACATGTCATTATAACAGAGAAATGAATCAGAAGCTTAGCCTAGTTACAATAACCTTTGACTAAAAGCCTTGCTTTTACATAAGGGAGATTAGCTCTCAATGTGCTCTCAAATTGCTTAACATTTATGTATAATTTATTCAAAATCCATCCATGAATGACAAAATCATGGATTGTACACAACCATTATTTCATGAACATACTATGACTTTGGACATAAAAGTGTGACCTTGACCTTTGAGCTCGAGATACATGAAACATTGTCATTATTTCCAACACATTTATGGCAAGTTACTTATACATTGTAGAATAATTCACTTAGTAATTTGTCACCTTAGTGCAGTACCAGTTTAACTTCTTATATAATTTAATAGAAGTTAACCCATTACTGCACTAAGCTGATGATATTTATTACTAATTAATTGACTGAAGAAACCAGCAATGTACTTTTTATGAAAATTTTATATGAAGCCTTTTGGATGGAAAAGTATGAAAACCTTGGCCTTTGAGCAATGAATTCTCTCATGTGAGGTAGCTTTCCTGCGAGCTAGTCTACAAAAGTCTGGTGGTTCATAATCCTATTCAAGAGTGTCACCTGTGGTATTCCTCCACCAGTTTATTAAAAGGTGGGAAAAGCACCATAATTTATGGTTGCTGTTGCCAACATATATAATATTTATCGCTTACCTCAGAAGTAATTCTTTTGGTAACTTCCTGTTGATTTGAGCATCATCATCAGTAATAGAGATTTGTGAAACCTGTAAAAGAACAGAAAATATATGATTAATTAAATCGTAGATATTGTATTTTAAATATAGCACAGTGTTTTCACAATTTTCTAAGAACTAACATCTCATTCAGCCTTTTCGAAACAATCTACATATTTTACAAATCTAAAATATTGATTCTTCCACTGAGTAAACAAATCTGATTTAATGAAAATGTAAACAAAGTTAGCATGAAATATTAAATATGTCTCTGATTATATTAAATGATTCAATGATTCAATTAGAGACCTGTAAATACCTGTCTGCAAATCTGAAATATTTTATGTGCCCTTGTAACCAAACGTGACTTTGGACCAGTCTCCATAATTTTTGCACAAGTATTTTGATATTGGATTGTCCCTGAAACTTTGAATGGGCTGCATGTTCCAAATACATAATTGCACAAATTAAGGGCTATATGCAAATCCATTACACAAATTCAGCAGGTAAAAAGGTTAAGGGTCAATGGATTTATAAATTTAAAGGTCTTGACAGGCTACCTGTTAATTATGATTTTGATCATAAAACTAGAAATGTGTCGACAGGACATGGAATGCCCCAAATATTCCACTGTTTTGCCAGTCAACTGTGGGACAGCAATTTACATATGAACAACAAGGGCAAATGTATATCCCCCCCCCATCTCCCTTTAGAATTGGGGACATGAAAAACCTGATATACTAGTAAGTTACATATATCATGACGCTGAAAAAAAGTAACTTATGTATCCTCAAATTTATATACATAAAATACCAGATATACAGCAAATAACATAAAGATTGGCAAATCTTAACACACATCTTCATTACCTGTCTATAGGGGGACTCTCCCCAGTGTACAAGTGGCCAGTTTGTTCTGAACACATGGTTACAGCAGCATCCTGACATAATCTGCACTGACATGATGCTTACACATTGTAACATAACACATATGCACCACTGTGTTGACACATGGCTACATTACACAAATCTCTGATGTACATGCATAGTTAAATTACACATTGAAGTGCTGCATGTTTAAAACACCACATTACTCATGCAGAAAATTCATGGCAACATATTTCACTAATGTATTGTGTTTACAAATGGCAAATATATGCAATTTTTTGTGTGTAAACACATGCCAATAACATTATTCAAATGTTTCCGATATCACATCTCAAATGAATATATATATATCATATTTCCAAATGATAAAAATTACACATAGTTGCATTCATGTTTCAATCAACAAGATTACACACTGTATTGTCTGTATACATTTATTTCTAATTGTCTTTTCCAGCTCTTACAATTTTTCTTTTTTCTAGTAATTTGTTTTCAGTAGAATTTCTAGGAATTTGTATATTGTACACACTAAAAAACTTTCCTGAAAATGTTTGTTCATTTGAAATTATATAATACAATTTGAATCAAATAACCACTGATCACTGAATTATTTTATCCAATTTTGTTACTTTAATTTCCTTTCTAATTTCAATCGATGAATGACAATTTCATTCTCTTACTACAATGTAACGTTTCAGTAACTAGATTTTAACTTTTACAAACCTTTTTCATTAACTGGATTCCCCCGATATAAATCTGATCATTATTAATATAGGTATATCATACATTATGTAACAGCTATTATGAGATTATTATCTTTTTTAGATCATATCTGATTCTAGAAGTATAGCATTTTTTTCCTTTTCCAAAATATCTAATTCAAGCATAGCATTTTTTCCTTTTTCAACATAATCTAATTCAAGTGTCTAAGCATTTTTTCCTTTTTCAACATACCTAATTACTAAGCTATTTTTTCCTAATTCCACAATGTTCACATGACTTCATCCAACATTATGTCCATAACATTTCATCAAAATTTATGTTCACACTCATATAAATTTTCATTTATTTCCTTTTATTTCCAATACTGCTTCATTATATATTTCATCAATATATGCAAATGCAAGTTCTATCAAGATCATATAGGCTTCTCCTAATGTGTGAATTTACTTATACACACGAATATATGCTTTTTTGTAATAAGACCTTTATTACACACAATATCAAATGAATGCCTCATTAATAAATAACTCATTAATAAACAGACCCACGTTCAAAGCTCAAAGCAATACTTTACATTCTACACCAAGCTCTGAGACAAAATAATTAATGACCATACCACAAAGTTATAAAAGATGCCAATACGAAATTACACATTAACTTTTATGCAATAAGTTCCATTTTTTCCAAACATGAGGTCATTTTCTCCCGAGGGGTGAAGGTCAAGCTCATACTGTTAAGGTCACATGATGAATATTAAGCTTCTGTAACAGATAGTTAAAGAACTCAAGGGAACTTGTGTTTTAGACACTAAGCTGGCATTAAAAGTGAATAATAAACATCAATTTTTCATAAGCCTAGCAATATAACTTCCTAACATGAGAGTTCAATGTCCCTATGTTTGTTTGGTTTTTTTGAGAAAGTGACAATGTCAAGTATGGTGACTTCAAGCTTCACATCTGGAGGAAGATTTCATGTGCTTCCCTGTGCCTTACTTTTGGCACAAGCAGGCACCTGAGTAAAACCACCGACCTTTGCAAGCTAGCTTGGTATCCTTCCTCGCATGAAAAAATCCAAAGTCCCAGACGTACCAACAGGGACGAGGGGCAAGTGTTTCAAAGTCAGGGACCTTAACTAATAGTAACCTTCTGGCATGGCCAGATTTGACGCCCAAAGGCATGATTTTTAAGTCCACTTTAAAATTCAAAGCTCTTGGTTGCTATTTAAATGGCAGTGTAGTTTTTGGGGGAGAAGATATTTACGATATCTATAGGGCATAAAGCTATGACTGATGAAATATACTGTATGGATTTTAAAACTTCTTCTATATAACAATTGTGATGCACGACAGAAGACTTTCATAATGTCATCACATTTAACACCTCTACACGATGAGCTAAATGGTCAGGCAACATCATAGAGTTTCAATTATAACCCAGACTATTTCCCTCTAAATATAATAAAACTTGAGTGAATTAAAAGAATTGGAAAAATATACAAATGTATATCCCATCATACAAAGAAATTTACTGCATCTAGAATCGTGAAAATAGTAAAACAACAATAAATAACAAAGATAATAAATGAAATTATTTGAATCAATTCAATAGCTTAATTATATCATGATACATTTCTAATAAAATAGTTCCCATGGCAATCTCTGAAACATTCCATTAGAAATCCTCAATAATTACATTTTGATCAACAGAGAAATTTCAAAAGTTCGGAAAATGCTTCAAAGAAAATTTAATACAGGATATTAAAACGCTAACTGAATTAAACAAAATGCATTTGATTGCTTCATTTATCCTGCATGTTTAACATGCTATTGTAATGCACTAGAAAACAGCTAGACTCTGAATCACTGTTGAAACTAAGAAACTGCAAAGCCTTAAATGCCACCTGTCTATACAAACAAGCCAACCAGTGCACCACCTTATTCAAAGCTGCATGACTCCAGATAAACCAAAATTGTTCAACTACTGGAAATCAAACTTGAGAAAACTGTAGAAGATTTTAAATAAAATCAAAAGATTCAAGTAATAACTTATGAGTTATATGTGAGAAATGACTGATTTTGCAGTATTTAATATCACCGTTATAGACATTTCTAATGCTGTAGGACTATTTTTACATATTTTGACCTCTTGTTGGTAATTTACATGGATTGTCTAAGCACCGTGTAAATTAGTATCCATGCTCACATTACAATATTTACTTTTAATTATATTTTCAAAATTTTAATCAAAATCAGCATGAATCCTGGGACATGCTGCTTAATGTCCTTTTACTTGGGCTGATAGAGAGATAAGGCTGAAAAAAAAAAAACATTTGCCGAGTTCCAGATATCACTATTGTTATTAACACATAAATGGGTAGAATATTATTTTAGAAATGACAGTTTTTTCACAACTTCAATATCATACCTTCTTTTTGAAAATCAAGGAATTCTCTTAATTTACCATACATGTAGTCATGTATTTGTTGTATACTCTTAAAAATCTAGAAAGAAAGTGATCCATTGGAAGCATTCATCACAACAAAATTACAAGAGAATTGCGGACTCAGTTTGATTGAGTCTGTACATGAGGGATAAATCCCTCACCCCCCCCCGGCACCAGCTTGAGCGGTTCTAAATTCTAAACACTTAATAGTGCTGATATCAATAATCCCAAAGGACCAGAAAAATATAACAACACTGAAGTGAAGTATGGGGCAACTTTTTTTTTTGCCACACAGCACTTGACACCTGCTGTTGTGAAGCATAAAAATCTGGAAAGAAAGTGATCCCTCGGAAGCATTAATCAATAATCACGACAGAATTACAAGAGAATTGCAGACTCGGTTTGATTGAGTCTGTACATGAGTCTGTAAAAAAGAAATCAATATCTATGAATCAATAAACATTAGAACAAGTTAAATTACAAAAGCTTGTGGCTATTAATAGATAAACATATCACTGCAATTTAAGGTGCATTTTTGCAATCCTATTAAATAATCATCATAAACTGTACTGTACAAGAGTCCCTCTTTTACCCTACCTTCAGAGCCTTGTGGCCATATGGCGTTATTTAAACAAACCAAGCATATTAACTTACTAGTAAATTGCAGCAGTTATAATACAGAATTATAATTTTTACTGCCAGCTTCTTAATAATTGTACTTACTCAACATTAAACAACTCCAAATTCAAATCAAGACAAATTCATAAAGCAAGTTCAGTGGGACAAGTTCATTTCAAACTGAAACATTCCATTCATTATGGAAATCTTGTCCTTTGAACATTATGACTTGAACCTTAATTGAAAGGCAATTTGCAATCAATTTAAACATTCAATATGACATCCCAATATTTAAAACTCTACAGACGGTATCCCTTTGTCATTGATCACGCAACCAGAATATGCATATTTTAATGTTGGTTACAGGGTTGAAATCGATCTTCGACTGTAATAACTTTTCCCTTTAATGATAGTTTGACAATGGTCATAAAATTTAAAATTGTGGATCAGTCTAAAAACTGTAACAGATTTGTGTCACAGACTTAGTCTGCTTTGAATATAGAACAGATCAATCTTTATCATATAACTATTATCTTAATTTTAAGTTATATTAATTAAGGTACCGGTATATTAATATTTGGCAGAGAGTTACCGTATAAAGTACATGTACATGTACTTAGCTAGTCAGACTTGATGAGCAGTGAGTGAACTTCAGGTAACTCAGGCAATGTGTAGGTTAAGGTAGCCATTGTGTAGGTTAAAGTAACCAGTGTAGGTTTAGGTAACTCTGGTGTAGGTTATTAGTATCTAATGTAGGTTTAGGTAACCAGTGTTTGTTAAAGTAACCTGTGTAGGTTAAGATAACTGGTGTAGGTTTAAGTATAACCAATGTAGGTTTAGGAAACCACTGTAGGTTTGGGTAACTTAAGTGTAGGTTTAAGTAACCAGTTTAGGTAACTGGTGTAGGTTTAACTAACCTGAGTTTATGTTTAAGTAACTGGTGAAGGTTTAAGTAACCTGTTTAGGTAATTGGTGTAGGTTTGAGCAACCAGTATAGGTAACCAGTGTAGGTTTAGATACATTGCAACCTGGGGAGGTAAATTAACTGTCTTCATGCCATAACTAAATCACTAAAAATTTCCTCGGGTCCAATGGTCATACAGGAACCATCATGCCTTTATCTGTACATAACCAATAAAACGTCCCTCAAGTATGATATTTACGCAGTCTAAATCTATTATGTCAAAATTTACAGACACATCTGGCTCTATTTGTGACTGCTGGCATCATTAAGTGGACAATATCATATCTAGCACTGAATGACTTATTTTGGAGTTAAATTAATACAAGCAAATTCGTTGAATTTATATCCCCCGCCGAGTAATGGTTATTATTAACACAACAACTGAAGAAATAAGGCTTTATTTCTATATTAATCATGGCATAAACAGTTATATTCTTTGAACTTGAAGCCTTGTACCTTCAAACAAGAAGAATTTTTAAGTTTTCACTATATACATATAAGGAAAATCTATGACCCCCTGGAGTGGGGCCAATTTTGACCCCAGGGCTAAAATTTGAACAATTTTGGTAGAGGACCTATAGGTTATATCATATACCAAATATCAAAGCTCTAGGCCTTGTACTTTCAGACAAGATTTTTTAATTTTGCATTTTTGAAACTCCTTTTCTGGCCCTGTGACCTACTTATGCAACAGACCGGAACCATTTGATCAACTTTGGCAGGGGACCACCCTAGGATCATTCCTGTAAAGTTTGGTTGCTGTGCAATCATTTGTTTCTGAGGAGATGTTGTTTAAAGAAATTGCTGACGACGCACGACGACGGACGGATGGGGATCACAATAGCTCACACAGATGTAAAAACATCTTAATCTCCAGACTTCATTGCCATTTTCAAGGCATCAAGAAGGGATCTCACAATTTTCAAATATTTTTAAATGTTATTGTAACAAATCATTTTAATTCTTCTTTAATAAAAACTAGAAATGTGTCCATAGGACACGGGTGCCCCCACCGCGCCACTGTTCTGTCAATCTTATGACTCTAGGTCAAATATTTTTTGAAAAACTAAAAATCTTTTTACTAAGTAAAGGGCAAGAACTTTACAAATACTGAATAAATCCCCAAGCAAACCCCAAGTTGAAAATTGCAAATTTATACTACTGTAATTCAAGGGCAATAACTCTAACAAAACTGAAAAAAATCCACATGCAAAGTCCCAGGTTTCATAGCATCACAGTGAGGTGAATCATTATTCCTGTAATTTAGTGATGTTGATCATTATTCCTGTAAAGTTGGTCGATTCTAACTCAAGCACTCAAGGATCAAATAACAACATAATGAAAACAGTTTTTACTAAGTCAAGCGAAATAACTCAACATATACTGGATAAATCACAAGCGAAACCCCAGGAACAAACTAAATATGCTGAGCAACTTTCCAATAAGGTTTAATGACCCTATGTCAAATCCTTTTTGAGTTACATGCGACACATGTTGAAAATTGTAAACATTTTCTAAGTCAAGGGCAATAACTCTAAAAAATACTAAATAAATCCAGACGAAAATACCCAGGTGCACAACTACACATGCTGATCAACATTCCTGTAAAAAGTATCATGACTCTAGGTCAAATACTTTTTGAGTTACATGCGACACAAGTTGAAAATTACAAAATTTTACTAAGTCAAGGGCAATAACTCTAAAAATACTAAAAATATCTAGACGAAAATACCCAGGTGCACAACTACACATACTGATCAACATTTCCTGTAAAGTTTCATGACTCTAGGTCAAATACTTTTTGAGTTACATGCGACACAAGTTGAAAATTACAAAATTTTTACTAAGTCAAGGGCAATAACTCTTAAAATACTAAAAATATCCAGACGAAAATACCCAGGTGCACAACTTCACATGCTGATCAACATTCCCATAAAGTTTCGTTGAATTCCAGCCATTAGTTGCAGAGAACTACTCCGGAAACGAAATTCGGACAAAATTTTACTGAGTCAAGGGCAATAACTCTAAAAATACTAAAAATATCCAGACGAAAATACCCAGGTGCACAACTTCACATGCTGATCAACATTCTCATAAAGTTTCGTTGAATTCCAGCCATTAGTTGCAGAGAACTACTCCGGAAACGAAATTCGGACGGACGGATGGACGGACGGACGGACGGACAACGCCAAAACTATATCCCCCTCCTGATTTCATCGGCGGGGGATAATAACTACATTACAGAAATTACATTCATAGTGAACCCGAAGTGTTCCTATTTCTATTCACTGCAATGGATCAAATTTATAACTTACATTGTAAGTAACTTTTAAAATAAATGATCATATCAGCAGTTTATTATCCCCCGCCGATGGAATCGGGAGGGGGATATAGTTTTGGCGTTGTCCGTCCGTCCTTCCGTCCGTCCGTCCGTCCGTCCGAATTTCGTTTCCGGAGTAGTTCTCTGCAACTAATGGCTGGAATTCAACGAAACTTTATGGGGAATGTTGATCAGCATGTGAAGTTGTGCACCTAGGTATTTTCGTCTGGATATTTTTAGTATTTTTAGAGTTATTGCCCTTGACTTAGTAAAACGTCCGAATTTCGTTTCCGGAGTAGTTCTCTGCAAACTAATTGCTGGAATTCAACGAAACTTTATGGGAATGTTGATCAGCATGTGAAGTTGTGCACCTAGGTATTTTTGTCTGTATATTTTTAGTATTTTTAGAGTTATTGCCCTTGACTTAGTAAAACGTCCGAATTTTGTTTCCGGAGTAGTTCTCTGCAACTAATGGCTGGAATTCAAAGAAACTTTATGGGTATGTTGATCAGCATGTGAAGTTGTGCACCTGGGTATTTTCGTCTGGATATTTTTAGTATTTTTAGAGTTATTGCCCTTGACTTAGTAAAATTTTGTAATTTTCAACTTGTGTTGCATGTAACTCAAAAAGTATTTGACCTAGAGTCATGAAACTTTACAGGAATGTTGATCAGTATGTGTAGTTGTGCACCTGGGTATTTTCGTCCGGATATTTTTACTATTTTTAGAGTTATTGCCCTTGACTTAGTAAAATTTTTGCAATTTTCAACTTGTGTCGCATGTAACTCAAAAAGTATTTGACCTAAAGTCATGATACTTTACAGGAATGTTGATCAGCATGTGTAGTTGTGCACCTGGGTATTTTCGTCTGGATTTATTTAGTATTTTTAGAGTTATTGCCCTTGACTTAGAAAATGTTTGCAATTTTTCAACATCTTATGGTGGTCCCTGCAAAAGTTGATCAAATGGTTCCGGTCTGTTGCATAAGTAGGTCACAGGGGCCAGAAAAGTTGTTTCAAAAATGCAAAATAAAAAAATCTTGTCTGAAAGTACAAGGCCTAGAGCTTTGATATTTGGTATATGATATAACCTATAGCCTGGGGTCAAAATTGGCCCCCACTCCAGGGGGTCATAGATTTACCTTATATGTATTAGTGAAAACTTCTTCTTGTTTGAAGGTACAGAGGCTTCAAGTTCAAAGAATATTACAGTTAATGCCATGATTAATATATTAATAAAGCCTTATGTCTTCAGTTGTTGTGTTAATTAATAACCAGTACTCGGCGGGGGATATAAATTCAACGAATTTGCTTGTTTATTCTCTAATAATGTTATGAATTCAATTTATTATAATTGTCATTATCAATATCATGATTATTATTATTATTATTATTATTATTATTTTATTATTATTATTATTATTATCATTTTATTATTATTATTATCATCATTTTATGGATTAATTTAAAGTTGTTAAAACTGACATCTTTTCCTGAAGAAAAGGGAGATTTTGGTCCTTGACGACAGGTGAACCTTCAAAACAGGTTACCTTAATTTAATAAGTTAATTACTATAATTAACATTAATAATAACTAGCAACAATCAGAAAGAAAAATGGTTCAAGTAGTTTCTTTCTGTGTAATGTTTGATTTACACTAATACACAATCTTTGATTTATACTAGTACACAATCTTTGATTATTATCATCTTTTTCTGAATTCGTTTGGGACATTAGTATAACCACATGTGTATTTATTTATTGGAAGATAAATATTTTCCGACTGAAATTTGGTACATTAAATAGTGTTTTTTTCCTTAATGTAGTCAATAAAACACTTAAAGTGACAACTTAATAATTCAAAGAATATTAATAATACATTAACACTACTTCTGACTGGCAGAACATATTCCTAGAAATGTAAACATAATAATCAAACCAGGCAGATATCATTGCTTTATGTTCCTTCTCATAAACAGAAAAATATGTTTTATTGATTGCAAGTAGGAAAGGAATGTTTTATAGGGTTTCTGTAATAGAGTATAACACAATATAGTGAACAAAATTATCCATCTTCTTCACATAAATAATACAATTTCAATTTATTCTGATCATTTTCAAAATTTATCTGTCTGCAGGCTTTTCTATAACTTCAATATCTATATTAGAATTTCCTTAGACTTGATTTCTGCATGTACATGTATAAAGTATTCTTAAAGTATGTATGACATGTGCTGTAAGTACAATGTAAGTTAAGTATACCAATTTAGCCAGTAATGAACAAATTAATATTTGACATCCAGCATTTCTGGGCCAGCGAAATCTGATTTTGACTTACTTGTCTGTTTGATTAGAAACATATTTCTACTTGTCTGTGTTATGATATTTACAGTACAATGTAAATTCAGAAAAATTTTCACTGGTCCATATAAGTTGTGGGACAACCTGGGCAATATGGACAAATGATTCTGTAACCCCTGCCTTCCTGATCATATACATGTATGTACCTGTGCATATAAAATCGAACCATTGCATTATTTTACAACAATGCACTCAAAATTGATATCTATTTCCTAAGTATACACCATAGATTAAGATATGGGTCAAAGATGGTTTATACAACAATTAAACTACAACCACAAGAACAATTCTCGAAGAGCTTTAAATGAGGGAAACTATAATGATCTTAAGCAAGTCCGATCAAATTTGGCCCAACAGTTTTAAAATCCTTATTTGAAAAATAACAGATAGCCTTTAATCCTTAAATCTCTCATTATAAATTAAAGATCCTGTAACACATTATTTTTATGGTTTTATATACAAATTATGATGCTCAAATTAAGATTTATCGATATTGTAAGTTTCAAAAAACATTATTTATAAAGATATTACCGAATTTAATATTTCATGTAAATAAAGGGAGGTAATTAGAATTTAGTTTTCTATAAATTCTAAGTCAATTTTTCCAATAAGAAATGAATGCAAATAATTTAATGATTACCTAAAATATGTACAAATATTTGCAATACATATTTTACATATTCTTCCATGTTTGAAAATTGACAAATTTGCATAATTACATACATATATAATTCAATGAAGAGTGGTATGCAATCTCAATTACAAAACATACAGGATCTTTAAAGAACTAAACATGTCAAGGAGAGCTGAAAGGGTTTCTAGTAATATCTGGTTAAAACTGCTTTAAAAGTAGAAACAAGAGCCAGGGTAAACAAACTGTACATCTTTAAGTTTATGAACTCAACGTTTCTTCCTTGAAACTCGATACATTTACGCACTCTTAAAAAATATGTCATGTTTCAATGTTTATATCGAAATCATAGTATCCTGATGTACACAAAAAAGTCTGTCAGATTAACATTAATTGAAATACGTAACATCATTTCAAAATATTTTCAGAAAAATCGTAACTTGTCTCGTATCGAAGTATAAACAATTCTTTCCATGAAAGTATTACTACGGTAACAACAATATCTATATGTCAGAAGCTCAGTAAAGCTATTATAAAATACAAGGAAATATCATGTTGACAGTAAAATACTTTTACCAGAAATATCTCTTTTAACAATAAACCTCAACAGAAATAATAACACATCTTTACAATGAATTTCAACTGATGTAACTTCTTTACAATAACAGATGTATTATCTTTTAACAATAAACTGTTAAAACAGAAACAACATCTTTACAATAAACCTTCACAGAAATTATCTCTCTACAAATCAATGGAAATATTCCTTTAAAGGAAATAGTTGATAAGATTTAGTTTGATTGTGTTGGAACCTATAAGCTTAATTATTGAAACACTCTGGAATCGGTGAAACTTAACTTAAATACTTAGCGATGACTGTAAAGTTTCTTGCTTGAGGAAACACAGCTTGCCCCCTGACTTGGTTTGAACCCACGCTGCTAGCAATCCTTATATTGTTAGTCTTGACGCTTTAACCACTCAGTCATGCCGCGTCATATTAACAATATTAACCTGAGAAACAAGCTCTTGATAGTAAAGAAACTGAATAAAATTCACCCCTATACATTACACGAATAAGTCAACAGACTTATTTCCAGAATTAAGAACATTTTGGGTTTTTCCAAGCTTAGATCTATAGGTACAAACAAACTTTGACAGTTACAGCTTCAAAAATAAATGCAAAAGTTTGTGTAATCTATTGTGATGGGTTACGTGCACTGTGAAGCTATAATGGTAAAAGTTTGTTTGCACCAGGGGATTAACTTGGATAAGCTGGGAAAAACCCACATTTGCCGAGTTCCAGATAACATCTAGTTATAACATTATAAGAGAGGTGACTATCAAGCTTCTAATGCATGAAATATAATGTTCTGTTAAAAATGATGGGGCTTTCAAGAAGTTTATGCTTAAGAAAAAAACAATTATATGTTAATATAAAACTCTACTGGTTCACTGTGGAGACCTCCAAATCTGGATGGCCCCTAGAACACTTGATTTAGTCATTTTCATTGTTTAGTTCAGTTGTTGATAACATTAGTTGCATTTTAACCAGCAGTAAATGCATGTATCTTTAAAAAGTAATTACATGTATTAAATTGAATTTAACTTTCTTGAGCATTAATAGTTTTATGTCTGTTATATAAAATGTTCAAGTGTCGGCAATATGGCCAACTGGTTGACACGTTTGACTTAGTATTCTAATGTCTGCTATCCGCATGGGTTCAAAAGCTGTCAGGGGTAAGTCATTGTTTCCTTGAGCAAGAAACTTTACATTTGTTGCTCAGCACTGGTTCAGGTTCCAGAAAAGGATTTGAGGATGTGTCTATAAGCCAAACGAACTAAAATAAGAACTAAAATAAATTTGGACATCAAGAGTGCAATACCCGACATCTTTCACTTAAGCATTCATAGAATAAACATCAGAATTCTCAAAATTTCTATAAATGCTGTAGGAATATTATTAATTATATTTAAAATATTGAAAAACTTAAGCCATTATCTTGATTAAATTTAAGTCAATACATATCAGTCTGTTCGGACACGTGTCAGATACAAGCAGCTGAAGCTTTAAGTTTTGTATTGTTGAACATAACCAACTATAATTATAGTTTGTATTACTGTCTAACAGTGAGGACATTTTAGACAATTCTGAGAAAGCCCCAGATACAAGTTTCTAAACAACAAACTAGCTTTTGAGTTTGAAGAAGAACCTAGCTGTACGGTGTTAAATTTTAAGGTTTCTTGCCTTAACATTGTGAAATCTGAATAGAAAAATGTTCAAAAAGTGTCCGGTGGGTGGTCCCTGACCAGTAATGATACAATGATCACTATTAAACTACTGTATTTTACATATCAAGTTGATCGTTATTATCATAAAGAGTGTTAACTATTCCTCAGGCTTTATAAAGTATACTCAAGTACAAATACTTTTTTTGTCTTTTCGTTTTATCTGATCTAATTTATTTATACATTACAATAAATTATTGTGTATATCATATGAGTGATTTGCACTTTTTCATTTTAATGGTCAAATCAGTCAATTATACCTCAATTAAGATATTCCCCTTTATAAACTTTATCAACATCTAAAAACTTCTTTTCCACTGAACAATGGTCTTTTTATCTTATCTGATCTAATTCATTTATATTTAAATTATTACATGTGCATATAATAATGCTTTGCATCTTTTCATTTTAATGGTCAAATTGGTTAATTATACATTATACATAAATTAAGATATTCCCCTTTATTAACTACATCAACATTTTGAATGACCATGTTTCAATACATGTTCAGCTTTACTGCCTTTACATCTATCTTTTTTTTCATTCACTAAACAGTAAATAAAAGATCTGAAAATGATCCAATGTTTATGATTGTTTAAGACTGTAACAAAAATATATCTTTCCCTAAATCATATTACTTTCTATGAAACTTGAACACCTAAGATTTCTTTACAGTTAAACACCATTTATTAAATGCATTTATTTATGCATTAAGATTTTTATTTCAACATTCTCCCTCCACTTTAGAACAGACACATCATTAACTACATGATATACAGGTAGGTATTACTAAATACTTCACAAAACAAGTAAAGCATTCTTCTGGTGAAATATTGTATTTTATAACTATTTATATATCCCAAACTCCAGCAAGCTATTGGATCTTTCTTCCATTGATATCACTGTTGATTTTCAAAGCTTACATAATAGTCTTATAGATATTATACACATAAATTCCGGCAATTTTCACCGATATTATTAAATGGATTATATCCACAGCTGATTAGAACTGGAATGCATAAGTACAGCAGCAGACGTCAATTTGTATATCACTAAAGGGGAGATAAACAAAAACATATTCTGATACAGATTCATATAGGAAGTATATGTGACCTGCTTTTTTTAAGCTCCAGTTACTTAACACTTCTCACGACAAACAGTAAGGAATTTAAAGGCACCGAAAACGAAAATAATTACACGTAATTGTCACACACTGATCTCAGTCAATATATCCCAGAACTAGTGAACAAACTGAGTAAGCAAATAAATGGCGTAGAAGTAGCATCAGTAGTCAGTATAGCGCTACCACGACTACCACATTCTCTCTCTCTCTCGAATGCTTTCTAAACCTAATGTGATATACCCAAAATCAATACGTTCACCAATGTCTCTTATGCTAAACAAGCCTACAAACCAGTTATTCTACAAATTTTCTAAGATAAAAGCATAATAATGCAGTATTTTTTTTAAAGAGGTACTCACCTCAAACTACTTAAGGGAATAATTATAGTAGTATCTTTAACCCGTCACCACTATATCTTAATAATGGACTTGATCTGCTATGAAATCTGGGACAATCCATTCTTAATATGAGGAATTTTGTCAATAAAACGTTTAAATTAAACAGTATACCATGACTCAGTCACACAGCATGGATGTGTCATTTTAATTTTTGCCCTTTGCTTTCTAATAAATACATAAATGAATTTTCAAATATTATATTAATTTTGTGGTCATTAAATGTTTTCTTTGTGCCAAGCCTGCTAATTTTTGAAAAACGCTATTCAAGTTGATATATATAGTACAAAGTATACAAAAAAAATCAACAATTCAGTTTTTATCATGAATGCACTTTAACAATGACCCTCTTCATACAGTCAAAAACAATTTTCTATGTTTTTTCCTGGTTCAAGACCACTTAAAAACATCTATTGCATTAACGAAAAGACGAAAAGACACTTTTAAATTCAATTCCTTATTTCTTTGTATCCCTTCATTTTAGAATGTATTGTATTAGCACTCCTGGTCCAAACCCCAAAGGGTATTGTTGTTTATACTTACACACTGTCCCACACTGCCAAGTCTATGCAGGGGTTATGTTTCAGTGATATGTCTAACAGTTACCAGGGAAGGAACTTTACCATCTAACTGTCTACCAAAAGGGCGGAAATATTACCTGGGTTTTGATGCATGTGGAATTCTTCATAGAAGAGGAGTGGAGTGAGAGGGGGGAGGATAAGCAATATAACAACTGACTTGACAGGTGTATTAAACTTTTAAATATACAGTAGAATATATGTAGATATATCTGTTAGTAGGATCCTTGCAAGTTTTGGTTTATAAGAGTTTCATTGTTTTTTATACAACAGTCTAGGGATGTTGCATAATGATACATTCTTTTATACTGACTTGTCACTTTATCAATTTAATAGCCTGTTGTTTTTTTCTTGTTTTTTTTTTCTCTTTTCAAATTATGCATGTGTTTGTCACTGTATTTATTTAATATTTCTTATGTCCTAATGTCTGGATGAGAAATTAAAGCTATAAATAAGAGTCAATTATTATGGTAGATGCAAAAAATTATTAACTGAAGGTATGTATGTTTTAATACTTAATCTGCTGACACAAAAAGTGATTAGTCTTTGTACCTGAGTAAAGAGATGAGTCACCATAAACCAGTCTGATAAACCCAAACAGATAATGGACAGTTCCAAAAAATGGAAGCTGGGCAATTCCATTTAAGAAATGGTGCAGGTTACAAAATGAAAATATATATAAGTGTTGAATCATACCATGCTTATCATGTAGCATACATTAATTAACTGTTGTCCATGGGCAGGCTTAATATATAATACATGTATGTCAGACATTGAAATATTTTTTAAGCCGTCCGGTTAGCTCAATAGGTAGAGCGTTGGACTGTGAATCGGGTGACCCGGGTTCGATTCCCGGACGGCCCAGGTCATATTCGTTGCGATTGATCATGAAATCCTTTCTAAGGTCATCTACTGGTAAACTGCTTGACAAACTTCCCCAGGAATGATGCGGTAGCTGTGCTCTGGTGAATTCAATGTGGCTTAATGTTGTGATCCGGAGTGAAAACTACCAACACCACCACCATCATTGAAATATTTTCCATATTTTTATGTTTTTGGAAACTGATTTTTCTACTTACATTTTTATAACCAGTTCTGCAGTTTTAATTATGAAATGATAAAAAATGTTTTGCCTGCAATTTAGTGCTACTAGTTATCCCCTTCACGGGCACTGAAAATTCCACTTGTCTCCTTGTATTTACTTGTACACTTTGACATATTTGCATCTGATCAGGACAAGTATATAATATATATATAGCTTGTTCATAGAACAATTTTGATTCCTGCCTGGTCAAACTAAGTACATGCAAGCTAGCCTGACTTCAAATTAGTGGCTTACATTCACATGGGTTTTAAGGATCCCATTTTACTCTATTTATAGATGCAGAAGTAACATACTGTTTGACTCCGCAGCTGTTAAAAGTCACAGCTTTTTCAGTATTATTATAATAAACAAATTAAACTGCAAAGAAATTAATAGAGGAAAGTTAATCAAAATTTTCCATTGATCTGACCTCATGACCTAGTTTTGATCCTATATAACCTTCAACCTTGACCTTAGATGAAACCAGGGAGCCTTCTTGACCCTAAAATTTGTTTTAACTGTTAACAGATGCCAGATAGCCTGAATGACATACAAAAAAATATTGATGATAAAAGCTAAATTTTGATAGCTTTAATACTCTCAGATGTGTTTAAAATACAAATCCTATACACACGAAACATCTTTTTGATTTATTGAAGCATCAAGAATCAAAAGAAAAATTGTATAAAATGAGAAAAAATTTAAATTTAGTCAATTTTCATATCTATACATCATTCTGTCTATTGGGATTTGTATGTAAATACAATGAATGAAATTACTATTGATTTAATGCAACACTTTGATCTGTTCTCCTTCTATAATATAAAGTAATTAAGTAATATAACAAAATTTCATCTAACAGGAAGAGTGCTCCTATGAAAGAGTCCCTGGTTGACTACGATTCCAACGGTCCCCCACATTGGTTAGCTAGGCCATCAGTATGACTTACTTGAATTCAGTGACCTAAACTATTTAGCCATGGAGATCACAAGGGATGTCAAGAATATTGCAAGAGTATATACTAATCAAAGTAGCAGTACAACAAAATCCAATAGCAAATACCAGCTGTTAAAATGCAAATTATGCAACATTCTCTTTCTTTACATATTCAACATAAATTGTTAATCCCAAAAGATGACTCTAGTTAACTCCCCTGGCAATTCTGGTTTGCCAGAAATATACAAAATTGATATTTCTCCTTATCATGAAACAGTAAAATTTAATAATTCAGAACTTTTTTTCTATCAAAACGCATAAGAATTTAATCATTATGAAGCAGATGTGTCAATATTTAATACATGTAATACACAGTACAGCCTCACCAGGTGTTGCTTTAGATAGGTTGAATTTTCTGGGAAATCTTAATATATGGTTAAAACTGATTAAGTTGCTGATATGAGATTACTGCTCTGCAGAGGTTACACTGTAGTATCACCATTATCCTGCATGTAGCATCATCCTATAGATTACATCCTTTTTACGGAATTATAAAAAGTTGCATAGGACTCAGGGCTTTTTTTTCACAGGTTGGGGATTTTTAGCAACCCTGTCCTTAATTATGGGGCGATAATTACACAATTCATTTGCAAAAGAGGAAGAAAAACATGTTAATTCAATTTTTGGGAAAAACTGCATGGTTTTAAAGAATTTTCATTTGGGAAAGTTGCCTTTAAATGGACCCTGCTAAAAGAGGAAAAACGCCCTACAGGTATATAAGTAAAGCAAAATTTGATGGAAAGTACATATTGGTACAAATAAACTTCCTATTCCTCTTTACAATTTTTTGTTAAAATAATTGTTACCATGATCACCAGTTTCTCTTTCTGTTATTTTAGTCTGATTCATAATATCCTTTTAACAGGTGTTTGATTGAAAACTTTATCATGCAACATTTGTCTTATCAGAATAAATTAAAGGGGTGTGGATCGTCAGATAAGTGACGATCCGATCCGAACCACGATTCAGCACTTACGATTCACAAATCGAACCACAGATCTATTGTTATCAAGACACCCATAAAAACATGTACATTAGTTATAAAAAACATGTTGATTTAAAAAAAAAACCAAAAAACAATACTAAACATTAAACATATAAAATATAAACTATGACTGTTTATGTTTTTATTCTTTGGATAAGTATTTTTGTTTTGTCTTTTGAAACCAATTACTTCCCTAAGCTGAGCATCATGGTACATGGTCTCTAACCGGCAAATTATATTAGTGTAAACTTCATATAATTTATACTCAAATCGTATTTTTCTCGATTTTAAGAGTGTGAGAAACAGTGAATGTATATAAAAAAATTAGATCGCAATTCAACGATCTCTGTGATTACGAATATTCAAAATCGATTTTTTACTTTGATTCGTGATTATCTGAGTACTCGGATACTCGCCCCAGCCCTATAAATTAAACATCTGTGTTCTCTAGAATAAAAATAAGACGCCATTTACAGCTATCATGCAGGCTAATGCCTCTCCTCCAATATTTCAGTGACAATTTACAAACCATTACTTTCATTTCTCTTTTCTGACTTGTATCATTATGTATACAAACTTTTTTAAAAGTGCATCAGTATTCACTTGATAAGGTTTTATGTTAAACTGACACTGTTAATGGGAATTTAAATATAACCACTTTCAAGCTTTGTATGTGGCAGGAGATCTTAGGTATTACTTTTTGTATAATATATCATTATTTCAGACAAAGAATTACTTGAAACAATTAAGGATGTAAATCTTTGCATATAAAAAAGGGAAGCATAGTGACTGATAGCACTCAGTGCCTGATATACCAACAACAATAAATAGGAATGATACAGTTCGGGTCTTTGCCAGTGACTTACATGAATGACCATGAAGATATGTATCAAGTTTCTTCATGTGAATACCAGTAACCTTCAGTGGTTTTGAAGATAGAAATGGAAGCAAAACAATAACTTAAGGTATTTTGCAAGTTAACAAAGGAAAATAAATGAGAGTTATGGGTTTCGGTCAGTGACATACAATTATGACCTTGAACACAAAAAAGACCAGAAGAGGTTAATCAATAATAAAGTTGCATGCCAATCTTCAACCAGTTGTGAAGCAAAAAGCAGCTTATATATGTGTGCCTCACTGTGTGAAGGAAATTTCCACTTTGATGCTTACAGTCAAGCTAAAAAGTTTAAACCAAATAATAGCCACTGTAGTTAAAAAGTTACATGGTTTCTATTGAAAAGTAACTTTTAAAAATAACCAAAATAATAAGAATAACAGATTTCTGCACACATTTATTACCCTCTGACATTTGGTGCCCAACATATAGAGCTGTGAAGGTATATAATTATAGCTCCCGAGTCACTGTGAAGTATCGTATCTGCACCCATAAGAAATTCAAGGACAATAGTGGGGAGGAAGTATATTTCACAATAGTGGGGAGGGAGTATCTCACCAAATTGAACTGTTCACTCATTTGGAGGTAAAGTGTAATAGCAGCTGGAGCTAGAGATTCAGTCAGTATTTCTGGGGCCCAGGTTCAAGTCACTTTCTGGACAGGCTGCATATTTTCTTCAGCCTGTGACAATGATTTTCTTATATCACCTGAATATTGAAAAGGGGATTTGAAAATTTTTCATAATTAATATTTGGAAAATTTCAAATTACAATGAATTAACTTTCAATCAGGGTTTTTCAAAATGTCCAGTCTGAATTGTAGAAATTACATTCTTCTAATAACAAACTGGAGTCTATAAACAAACACATAGCCATTCAATAATCAAACTTCTAACCTTTTATCTTGAACCATGGAAGTTTCTGCATAAGATCAGCATTTTGTTTAAACTTTAATTTTCAAAATAAATTTTAACTTAAATCAGCCTCTTAAATCATTTAAAAATCATTAACATTTGTATTAAATTATGTGCAGAGTTGATGTGCCATTAAAAATGATAATACTGAATACTACTGAATTTTTGCATTTGTAAACCTTGCCATTTTAAAAATTATCAACATCCAGTCACATGGCAAGGAAGTATATAAACAATGCCTTTGTTTGATTTATCACACATTGATCCCTCATTATTGTATGCAAAATCTACAGAACATCTTCATTTATTCACCATGATAATGCCTCACATAAATAATTCTAGCTGAAAATTGCAGTTTACCAAAGCACTAAAGAGCACCATGTAAATCAAGATTATAATTTGATAGAAATCAGCTGATGACCTCACAGAAATTCTACCAAAACAAACAGAATATCAATCGATTGTCGGCAAAATAAACAGTGAATCCTACCTCCGATCTTGATTTATGATGGAAACCATTTTGGTGAACGTGATGGTTGTGGTTATTCATCATTTAGTAGACTGTGGTATCATTTGGAGAATGTTTTCATTGTAAATTAACAAAAAATTGGACAAAAGAAAAATAATAACATTGACAGTTCTGCCTAAATGCGTTGTAACGGGTCATTTGATTGGACGAACGTTTATGACGCAACTATTCCTTTTAATAAACAGGTGCGCTTGTAATAAATGGATTTACAGAATTTACGATAAAACAGTTTGCAGTTATGAAGATGTTACTTTTCTGGCTGTTTACATTAAAAATCTATAAAATTGACTGCATATGTTTAAGTTTTAACATATCGATCAATAAATACACAACCCTGAGGTTGCTAATTTTAACAACCAATTAAATTCAATTTGACACAATTAATTTCGGGATACATTTGTGTTCATTCAAAATATTTATGTGGCGGGAAATTTAATTTCGAGTTGGTGGACTATGATCAACACTGGAAAATTGAATATGTTGCAGGCTCAGTATGATTGAGTCTGTCCTCTCGTCCAGATCAGTAAAATAATTCTGCCTGTGTAAATAGCCCTTGAACTTATTTGCAAGTCGCAAAATTAAACTATTTTAAATTCGTTGGTCAATATCCACATAAATATTTTGTAAACGGGATATAACATTTTACCGATTAAAAAAAGCGACAAGGTACCTCGTTTTTTTTACAACACTGACACTATTATTTTTAATGATTGAAAAGGGAGATCTAAGGTCCGCCAAAACGGCAAAATAGAAACTGCTGAACATACAGTGAACAATAAGTTCTTATCTAAATATAAACTTTTAGAAGGGCTTTTAAAATGTTTCGTTTTAAAGCTGCGAAGAAGAAAAGATAACAGTTCAGTCTAGATTTGTACACATGCCTTCCCCTACAAACTAAACTTCTGTTTGTCCAAAATAGAGAGAAATAGAAAATTAAAAATGTTACACGAGCCTGTTAAGGACGGTACTACTGACAAGTGAAAGTTAAATACCGTCCACTTACCCTTATCACCGGCTAAGCAGAATTCAATATTTAACATGAAATAGTAAAATTTTGATTTTGAAAACATCCGCAGATATGAATACCATGTTACCATAGAACACTCAATGTGATACTTGACATGAAAAGCGGTGTATGGTCCAAGTTGAAGAAAATGCGTCACTACATAAAATGGAATTTTTAAAAGGAATCAGAGGCTTCTCACTTTCCCTCGGCGCTTGCACGTCGCTGAGAAGGCACAGGACATCGGCAGAAGATTTGCGGTTTGACGGGTTGTAAACTTATAAATTACCTTGTACGTTATCGGGACTGCTACTTCGTCAGCAACTGACGACAAGGCAGAGACGATGAGGATTGTGTGTTAGGGTGCGTGAGTCCCTAGCACAGATAGACAGCTTGTAAGACATGGCCTTTGCTTGGCACCAAGAGCCCTTTTATAAGGGCTACCTCCTTTCATTATTGTCTCAGCTTACTGTACATTCAGGTTCTCATTGACAGCTGTACAGTGACCTACATTTGGCTCAAATTCATAACTTTGCCTAATACTCCGTGGAAATTGCATCAATGTAAATAAACACCACTTCGTGCCTCAAAATTAGCTCTTTAAGGGCATGACTGGTGACATGTCCGGGTCCGTTCTCGACAGCAAAAGCTGCTTTTTGTGCCTTTACGTGCGGTAGACCCTCAATAAACATAGACTACATACATAATATGCTAGTCATAATCAGAATTGATTGTTAAGCAGTATGATGTAGATGTAATATAGGGATCAGAGGTTGTAAATCATGCATATCACATGCAAGCTGTCAAAAGCAGGCACCATAATTAGCCTTAGGGTGATTTTACACAGTATTAAAGTAAGGAATACTGGAACCACCGACTAGAAAAAAAGCCAGATAGAAATTACTAAAATTGCGACAAACACATCAATAAAGTCCTGTGAATTTTCTTAAAGGATTAGAAAATTACATTTATAATTGTGTAACGATAACGTTGGTTTTCCCGTTTTTGGATTTGTAGATGGATGTCTATATGGAGTTCCCCAAGTTCTATATAAGTGGATCTTTTTAATCATTTACATTGTCCATGGTATATATCAACGCCCTAGCTATTACACCATCTGCAAAACTAAAATGTTTCTCAATTTTCAATTTTACTGTATTCTGTAATTGATTATAAAACTTCCATGAAAAGATACAATCATGCCGAGCTTGTCAATTACATTTTTAAATGCACACGAAATTATTGAAAGGACTCCTTTGAACTTTTAAAAACCTCTGGTATGCATGTAAAAAAGGTTACTGTCCTGCGCATCGGTCGGATGTTCCACTATTGCTCACTTTTTTATGTGAGTGTATTCAGGGAACGTAAAAAAGTTAGAAAAACCCTATTCCCTACAATAATATTCTTAAACGTTGCATAGTTCTTTTGAGTTATTGAAAAGTTTTCCAATGCCAGACTGTAGGATCCGGTTCTTAAGTTCAAATTTACAATTTCCTGTTGTTTTCCCCATTCAATGGACACTTTCTGATAAGTTTAAGCAGTAAAATAAGTTGCACACTTATTACTTTTTATTATATATGCTCATTCTCACCTAGTTTTCCTAGTTTGTATGTGCAAGACCCTCGTTGTGTTTGCTTTTTCAGTAAAACACCGAAAAATATAAATAAATAAATCAATAAATAAATAAAAAATAAATAAATAAATAAATAAATAAATAAATAAATAAATAAATAAATAAATAAATAAATAAATAAATAAATAAATAAGAAACAGCAACCAAAAAAAAAACATGAATACAGAGATCAAGAAACGGAAAGTGACGTTCACATATCATAAGTATTAACGCTGTCCCGATAACATAGTCTTGGCACTGAAAAGGCACCATGTATAGCACCGAACAAAAAACGGGACAAACAAAGCAATGCAAAAAACAAAATCAAAACAAAAATGAGCAAATAGAAAAAAAAACACACACACACACCAAACAAAATGCAGAAAAAAATACAACAAAATAATGTTGTAATTATATAATAATTAAGGCTATTTTGACTCAGACCTTAAAAGATGTTTTGATGATGTTAGTTTTGAACCGGTTGGTCTAAGGGGCAAAACTGTTAAGATTCAGATGAAGAATTGAAATACATGAGTTGCCCTGTAATAAGATCATTTTAACGTGATAATCATTTGCAAAAACAATAAAGAAACCGTAAAACAAACCAATTGAATTTCAATAAAATGATCATGTGATTTCAACATGGACCAATATACATTTTTTTTGCATATGAAAACAAAGATAGAAGGACAGCATTCAACGAACGCATTCCCTCAACACAACCTAGCAACACAGTTTCACCGACAAGAAGTCCAGGACATTCCAGGACTCCTAACAAAAACAGGAGAGGGCACGACTTGTGCAAGTAGACTACACAATCCATATGAAAGATAGTAAATTTATTTCATTTATTATTTCAGTTTTGTGCAAACCGATTCATATATTGCCACTGATTTTTATAAGTTAGCAAAGTATAACTAAATTTACAAATTGTATTTTAGAAATGATTCGTGGTGACGCTGAATGGGAATTCTTTGTTTAGAGACAGCAACGTTTTTTTTTTACAATACTTTGCCTGATTCACAGAATAATATCCTGATTATCATGAGCAAATAAGATCAAAATATCACTACCGTCAATGAACAGACTCAATCAAACGGAACTAGAAACATTCTTAAGTTAGCCGTGTTGGACTTTCTTTAGGGATTCTGTTTTTCTCTATTTCCGACAGAGTGATTTGATACAAAATGATTTACCGTAAATAACAAACAAGTAATGTAGATGTAATGTAAATTAAGTGACAGACATGAATTCGTGCCTATTAATTAGCTTTATCAGGAAAATCACTGATACAGTACATATTTTGAAATATACATTTTCAAAGTGTCACTTAGTATCATAACATGCTGTTTTATATGACATCCATTTATGAAGTACATAGAAATATTGGATACTTATATCCTGGGACAGAAAGATACACACGAGGAAAAGTATTTAGTCGAATTCAACCTTAAACAAAAGTGACTCTTACAACTTGACTTTAAAACGCCGACAAAGTCTATAGAGTTACATCCCTTGAAAGCGGAAATTTTAAAAACAATAAACGCAAAATTTTGTTTTAATTGTCTCAGTTAACTACACAGTCTGCAGGCCTATTTTTGAAAGGGGATAAGTTGAAACATAGGATTCTGAAACCCATATATTAAGAAGTTTTTATTCTTAGGAATTGTGACAAAAAGCTTTGACGGTAATAACACCTTTCGGACCACAGACATTTCGTACAAGACAAAATTATTCGACACATTGACTAGTACTGAAACTTTGGAGACAATTTTCTAACGTCAGGTCATATAGCACTTTTCATTCAGATATGAAAATATTAACACTGTTTATGCAGTAAATGGTGGCTTTAAATCAATCATTAGTGAAATTATATATATTTTAATTGTCACCTGATGAAATATTTCAAACTCTATTTTTTCAATTGACGAGTCGAATAAACTTTTATTTGTTAACATCACTGACGATCTTTCAAACTTTATTGTTAAGTATACTAGTTGTCTGGTATTTTTATCTTCACGCACCCCCGCATGTGTCAGCTCAGTCTAATTTAACAAACAATATAAATTAAATATCAAAATACCAGATTGCACTGTTCCGTTTTCTCTTGAAGTTTGACAAAGAGAAATGTGTAATTTGTCATTGTATAAAATGTCTCTACTTAGTTCTATTTATACTGTAGGCAGTTGAAGATGGATGAACATTCAGATAAAATGAAAGCATTAGAAGAGGAGCTGAAAGATCAGCAAAACAAAGTGATCCAGGTAAATTATAACATAAAAAAGGTGATACAGGTAAATTATTATCAAAGTCAGATCAATACAAAGTATTCATGAAAATTACAACATTCTGTTCAAATAGAAATATTAAGTGATCCAGGCAAATTTTGATAATTCATATCAGATCAAAATGATCCAGGTGAATTAAAACTCAAACAGGACATTTCGGCCCCAAACCAAATCGGCCCCAGTCGAAAAATCGGCCCCTGGACGTTTCGGCCCTTTTCTGCGAGACGTTTCGGCCCCACTATAGTGTATTGCTTGATTGATTAACAACAATTTATTTAATTACAATTATGACACTTTAATTCTTTGAATAATTATTTATTATCTTTTGATCTCTTGAACCATTTAGATATACAGTCGAGACTGTCATATGTGACTTTCCAAGGGATCTTCAGAAAAAGGTCACATATGACAGGGAGTCTCTTAATACAGTCTCAAAGAAAATTAAATTTAAATATCATCTATCTGTCTATATACCATTGTGACTTAAAGAACCTGTATGTTTTGTGATAGATATTGTTACTGTGTATACGATATTTGCAAAAAAGTATATATATGGCAGTGATTTTTCTCTCTAAATTGGGAAGAGGCCTGAGCCTCTTGATTTTGGGAAAAATTATCGCTAAAATTGATGATTTGGGAAGTAAAAAAGCTGGTTTAAGTTCAGAATTTTGGGAAAACTGCATGATTTTAAAGAAAATTTCAATTGGGAAGAGGCCTTTTTTCGGAGTCTGTTATATAAGTAGGAAAATCACTGTATGGATATAATTATGCAAATAAAACAATTTTCCAACATCAAAGAATATGTAAAATGTGTACTGCAAATACTTGTGCACATTATATTTATTCAATAAATTACATGCATTGATTTATTATTGGAAAATTTGACTTAGAATTTATAGAAAATAAAGTTCTAATTACCTCCCTTTAATGGCCTTTATTTACATGAAATTTTAAATTGGGTGATATCTTTATAAATCATGCTTATTTGAAGGTACAATATTGACAAATCTTAATTTGAGCATCATATTCATGAAATAAAACCATGAAAAAATTGTGATAAATATCCATATCCAAAGCTTTTTCTGGTTTCGTATCAATATTTTTCCCGTATTAATTATGCAGCCATAGAAAGGTAAATTAAAAAAAATGCTGCCTAAAAAATCCTCCGTGGGCACTCTATAATTAAAAAAAAAAATCTAAAACAAGTCTTAACCCAGTTTACTTTATGAACATTACACACACATCGATTACATCATGCTTCTCATGAACAGACACTACGTCACTTGATACCTGCATGTATACTGTGTAATTGAGATAGAGGTGCGTAGACTTTGTTTGCTACTAGATTATAATTGGACTTAATTATTTTGGCCTTCTGGGTGTTATAATAGGTATTATTTATCTGATTAACGGACAATTAAAAGGTGTGAAAGTCGTTTAAATCAGACCAAACATTGCATTGGGACCAGACAATTAGGGTCGCTTGTTACATATGACAGGGAGTCGTTTAATTCAGACCATTTATATAGGAAAATACGTTGGGAGTACTGAAACAAGGTCAGATAAGACAGGGAGTCGTTTAAATCGGGGGGTCGCTTAGGCAGTCTCGACTGTACGTTAATGTTTTTAAAGGTGTAACAAACAATAAAGGCCGGTTACTTACCTATAAAACAAACCACTAAAACTTCTGGATTAAGAAAGTAACTTACAGTTTTTCCTTAGAATACATTATCTTTTGATCTTAATTAAACTATACGTAATTTTTTCAAAGTGTAACTAATTAACTGTTTATACTTTATGCTAATTGGCGGTATTGTTTTGTGTCTTGCTTCTTAATCATTCAAATAAAATATTATCTATATATGGTTAATAATTGTTTGTTTGTGTATTATATTTTTTCAAATAAAGTTTATGTTCTGTTCTGTTTGTATTGATTACTTTCCCCCTACTACTATAATAATCTAGTTTTTATACAAAATGATTAAATATATATATATAAATTGATTAATTTTTTTATTGAAATGCTATTAATATATCGGTTTAAAATACAGTACTTATTCTGGGGCCGATTTGGTAAAGGGCCGAAACGTCCGGGGCCGAAAGGTCTTGGGTAGTTTGGGGCCGATACGTCTTGGGGCCGAAACGTCTCAAAATCATTAAAACATCAAAACAAAGTGATACAACTAAATAAAAGCATCAAAATGAAGGAATTTAGGTAAATTGTTTCATTTACATTTAAAATGCATTGTCACTGTGTCCATTTTCTATCATTTTAAGTAAAGCCAAAAATTTGTTATATGCCAGCAGTTTAGAGCCTGATCATGGATGTGCAGGCAGGCCTGGTTCTATACTGGTGGCAAAGGTCTTGCAGCCTATGTTCCATGTACATGTGTATTGAAAGTTTTAATAAATCTGTACAATAAAACAAAATTTGTAGTATCAATACTTAGTTATAAAAACTTATCTTTTCTCACATTAGGCTGCAGAATTTGGGAAAATGCTTTTGGAGCATAATGAAGAGTTGCAGAATAAGATGGATGAAATCAGAAAGACAACTGACAAGAAATTAGAGGTAAAGTATGAACATGTATGTATACTTTTGCCTTTAACCAAGTGTAATTTTGTTTAAGTCCTTGAACTTTATAAGCCATACTGGTATTTCATTATGTCAACAATTTTAGATGAAAACAGGTGTTCTAAATATTATTGAACTGATAGAGGCTCATAGTAGAAGAAATAAGTGTATGTACATTGTCAAATGTAAAAATTGTAAATTTTGAAAAAAATTCTACACTTATTTTCCATCTAGACATACATTTAACATGACTTACGATCACTTACCCTATTCTATTTGTAAAAAAAATGATGTTTGCAAAACAGAATTCTTTTTCATTCTGACACTCGCATATGACAAAAATCACTTTTTTCCAATTATTTTTTGAATTTATGTTAAATGTTTTTTGTTTATTTTTAGTTATTATTGTAATGACTAGCCAAGTGTCTGTTTGTATCAGATATATTTTGGCAGAATATAAATATCCAACCAATACTTGTAATTTGAATTTAAAGTAATGGGAAATATCTGGTGATTATAAGTTTTCAGGGCTATTGCACACTGTTTCTGATATCCAGGTGTTTTTTTTTATACTTCTAAAGGCTCTCTTTTTCTATTTAAAACTTAAAAAAAATTGATGCTAATTTTGAAGTTGTCATTTTCTACCCATGGTATCCACATTTCAGCTGTTAGAACAAGAACGGTACACAATACAGGTGAAGTTAGAACAGAAAGCTAGCATGGAGGCCTGGTATAATGAGGAAATATCCCATCTTAAACAACAGCTAGCAGACAGACAGAGCAATCTTAGAGCAACGTTAGAGGCTGATAAACTACAGGAAGTCAGCAGGCTCAATAGACAAGTATAAATCATTTTGTTATTTCTTTCTTTTATACACGAGGCTTTACATCTCTACATTGAATTGCAGGGGTGTCTGTTGCCGAGTTGTTGAGGTCATTTATTTGAAACCACTTGTCCCTCATTTCTGTTGTTTCAAACCAGACAGGGACATTGGATTCTTTCTTTTTGTGAAGATGCTATCCAGCTAGCTTACAGAACGTTTGTGGTTCTACTCAGGTGTACATTGGTTTATCAAATAATGTGTTGAAATGCACCTGAGGTCTTCCTCCACAAGTAAAGCTGGAAAGTCGCCATATGACCTCTAATGTGTTGGTGCAATGTAAAACTCAACAACAACAACAAAAAAACAACTAAAAAAACATTGAATTACTTGTCAGGCCATACCTTTGCTGAAATTACAATAAATGCACAAGCTACAATTTGCTTAATTGAATGTTTTAGGCCATCATTTCAATGACAAATGTTGAGATTAACAATAGATTTTTATTTTGTGGGAAAAATTTCATTTAAGATCACTCTGCTTATCTGATTGGCTCCAGATAAATTGACACATACTCAATAAAATTGTTTGTGTAAAGAGCTTGGCCTCTAGATCCATAGTAAAGTGTCACATGTTGAAAATATGCCAAGAGTCATCATCAGATGTGAGTTATTTTTAGATTGATGACCTACGTGCAGACCTGGATCAAGCTTCTGTTGTAGAAGGCCAGTTAAAGCAGAAGACATCTGAGATGGAAGATTTACTCAAAGAGAGGCTGAACCAAACAGAGTCTGACATTGGGTCAAGGACATTTAGTTCATCAGAAGAAGTCAGTGTCCTGCATGAGGAGGTCGAAAACCTTCAGTTTGAAGTGGTTTGTATTTTAACAAGTTTCATGTTTTTATGTAAACTTCCACAACCGCTTAAAAAAAGGTTTTGATAGTTCTTTAAAGCTACAATACCACACATTGTAGTTTGGGCGTTTTTGAAATGAAATTTTATCTTTGGCTTGTACAATAATTTGAACTAGATGATTAATGCATGTCTTGTTTGACGATAGTACGGTAGAACAATAGTGCACTTCGTAAGTTATTTTAATCTAAAATCGATTGCTGCACAATATATCATAGAAAATTATGTCTTTATAAAGAGACAAAAAATAACATGTTTGTGTAATAGATTCTCTTTTGAACCCTGGTTTGAAAAAGGCTTAACAGTGATATGATGCACTTTTCGAAGATAAAATTACAGAAATACCTACTTTGAAACAACACAGAATTGTTTTCCCAACAATAAATAAAAGCTGAAGGCCATTTTAAAACTAAGCTAATGATATACATGTATTTACAATTCTCATACAGACCAATTTGAAGTCACAACTGATTGAGAAGAAGTCCGAGTTAAATGGTGCTGTGTCGGAAATAGAGAACCTACGAGGAAGACTTGTAGCTCGCGATGAGGAACTAGAAGACATAAAATGTCAATTCACTTCTGTGAACAATATGCTCGAGGTAAAATACGCATTTCCAAGTATTTTATCTTTTTAGCTCATCTGTTTTGAAGATAAATTCAAGCTATTATTATCGCTGCATCATTGTTGTGCAAATCCAACAACTCTTGCCTGGACTTAGAATAAAATACTTTTTCTGAACTTGATCACTTGATTGATATCCAAAACTCATAATTTTGTTATGTATTTTCTTTGAATGAAATCTTTCTTTTCGTAAATTCATACTTTATACTAACTCTTCTTATAGTAGCAAGCATTTTAGAATAGTTAATGAAAAAATTTCATAAAAAACCAACAATAGTTAAAATATAATTGTGTTTTTCAGGAAGTGAGAATGGAGAAATTGGACTTAAATTGTCAATTGGATGCACTGCGTATGGAGACAAGCTCTCATAGGAAAAAAGGCAATTCTCTTTTCTCTGAGGTATGAATGATTGCTTTTTTTATTATTTAACAATAAGTTGTTTTACATCCATGGACAGAGGAGTAATATATGTCTTGAGAAAATAAAACTTAGAAAAATATATTATAATTTAAGAAATATACATGTATAAACATTCAAATTGGTGGTGAAACTTTGAATGCATTATGCAGAACACTCAGAACTTTATTAGATACTATAACTATATAAGATACTATGAATTGCTTTTGCATCATTTTCATCTGGTGTTTTATCTGATATAAATGTGTACTTTCAGCTTGATGACAGACGTGTGGAGGCAGAAAACAAACTTATTTCTTTAACAGTAGCCAATCAAACTCTGCAAGAGAAATACAGCGTAGAAAAACAACAAAACAATAAATATAAGGTTTGAATGTAATATTGTGTTTTAGTCAAATTACTGAAAAAATGAGTTTTTTGTAAACTCTGGACACCTTTATACTATATTTCCATTGATTGGTAGTATTCTGTTGTCACCACGGTTTTTAAAAATGCACACTGAATGTTTTGAGGTCTATGTTAAGTATAAGCAACTTCTGGGTTGTTAACAGGGTTTGATTGTTGAGTCTGAATACAATTAATTGTCATAAATACAACATTTATTTTGTAAAATCTTTTTACATATTCAAATTCTGTTTTATCATGGGAGTTAAGATTTTCCAAGTTATATCTCTTACAAACTGAAGGTATTCACTAAACACTTCACAGGTATTTGCGGGGCCATACATGTTGGTCACGTGGTTTAAGTGAATCATACACATTTGTGAACGTAGAAAATGTCTGGGGCAAGGTATTTCTCCAAAACCTCTTAATAACTTGAAACTTCTCATATCCTTAGGATCATAATTGCAGGTGCTTGAGCAAGACCAATAACTCAAACAATACTTTTCTTTAAGTTGTTTCCCTTTGTGAATTTAGAATGTTAATTCCTTCAATATTGAAGCTTTTGTTTTATTTGATTTGCCATCTCTGATGATCACAAAGCTTGCTATCCATCTTACAGCTGTTGTACTTTATGCTAAATAATCCCACCTAATTCACTTCTTTGAAATAAGAGATATAAAACTGATGTGGTTTGATTTTGTAGAGACAGATATCTCAGTTACTGCTACAGATGAGCTCTGGTAGAGTAGATAGTGAATATGTAACTAACCTAGAAGCCAAGCTGGCCCAGGCTAGAACTGAACTGAAGACATTGATGGAGGAAAAATCACAACTCCTACAGAGACAGGTTTGTTTAATGACTGGTAAATGATTTCTTTGATAAATAAAAAAAATAGATATTAATGAAAAAAAAAATAAACATAGACTTTCATTACTAAAGATAACTTGTTGGGATAAATCCTATCTTCCCTGAGGCCTTTGAACAAACATTTACACAAACTTACCTTCTCTGACAGTATTTGTAAAAGAGCATTGAACAAATAGGGACTTAGACATTATATACATGTGTATAATTTTCAATCAAATATTGAACCAAAAATGAGCCACGCCATGACAAGACCAACATAATGGGTTTGCGACCAGCATGGCTCCAGACCAGCCTGCGCATCCGCACAGTCTGATCAGGATCCATGCTGTTCGCTATCAGTTTCTCTACTTGTTATAAAGTTTGTAAGCGAACAGCATGGATCCTGATCAGACTGCGTGGATGCCCAGGCTGGTCTGGATCCATGCTGGTTGCAAACCCAGTATGTTGGTTGTGTCATGGCGGGGCTCAAATACATATTGTGCTGTGTAATCAGAGGTCTCTGTTGATCAAACTTGATGGATTGTCACTTCCAGTACTTCGAGATTAGGCATTTGCTTTTGCACTATATTGTTGTATATATAAGACAGGAAGATGCTGCATTGCCATTTAACCAAAGTTTGAAGAGTTTTAATCTATACACTTTCCAGTTATTGACTTTTACACAAATAAGTTAGCCGATGGATTATAGGTTTTGAACCTTTGAAAATGATTGTGGACGTTTTAGCAACAATTAAAGCAATCTAGATAAAATAATTGCTTAATATTTACAATGAACTTCTTTATTTTGGTCAATACCAGTCTTCCTTAATGAATTAATGATATTTTGAATTATTTTTACCAATTGAAAAGATATATTTTTCATATTTTGCTAAAAAAAATTGTGGTAACTTCAGTGTTATTTTTACAGGAAAGTGAGGTAAAAGTTGTCTCAGAACTAGGTCAAGGTGAAACAGAGGATGAAGACTATAAGCAATACCTTGTTACTGTCATTAAAGGAAAGGAGTGAGTATGAATAACATCTTTCTGAAAATCTGGAAATGTTTCTAGACCTCTCCAGTTCATATGGAAGGTTTAAGACAGAGAGGAACTTTTGTGGCTGAGTGGTTAGGTGACTGATGTCAAATCACTTGTGACAATAATAATACATAGGGTTCAAATCCCATTGGGAACTTTAGAAAGTTCATTGTAAGAAAGCAATCCTATTAGTTTACTAAAGGTCAGTGGTTCTAGTCAGGTGTCTGTGTTTACTTGAGGTCTCTCTCCATGATTAAAGTCGGAAAGTCACCATATCACCTTTACAGTGTCTGTATAAACTTCACACTTAATAAAATAAATAAGTTTGTTTATTACTTGCTTTTCAGTGGTTTATAGAAATAAATCAGTGATATAAAACTGATAATTTCACTGTTTAAAACAGTGAAATTATCAATTTGATAATTTTACTGTTTTGAATTTAAGCCCACGTTATTTCAGTGAAATACCAGCGTGCACAGCACTGGGAACTAACTAAATGAAGTGACGTCGTAAATGATGTCACGTTGTATTATTATTTGATGTGCTTTTCATTCAGTATTAGGTTTAATGTCTTTAAAACATTTCTTTGCATATAATAAAATTTGTTTTTTTAGTGTAAGATCGAAATATATTTCATCTTGTGAACACCAAAAGTTCATATTTCACTTGTGGGTGCGCCACTCGTGAAATATACCTTTTGTGCTCACTCAGTGAAATATATTCTGATCTTACACTGAACTAAACAAATATCCTCTATATAAACTTCACACCAAATAAAGTAAATAAGTTAAGATAGAGACTATTGACTTGACACTCAATTACATACACAGATTGGGATAAGACTGTGTTTTGTTGAACCCTAGCTGAAGTTGTTTGATGCCACACAATCATAACCATTCCCCAGTTGAATCTTTAAATGGGAATTTAAAATCTGAAATTTTCCAGGAGTAGTTTAAACAATTTAAATATCAAACCACTAGCCTATTGGGTTTTGGTATGACTGCATAGATATGTAGGCTGTTTTGGCTGGGTACCTTGGCAGAGATATTACTTTATGCCCATTAAAGTTTGCATGCAAGGTATTTCTTCACTATCACTGAAGTCATTAACTTGAAACTTCTCGGGAATTAATTTTAGGAGTTTGATCATGACAGATCACTCAACAAATACAACCATTGATTCTTCCAAATATTTAAAACTTAAAATGTTCCTTCAATATTTAGACTTTTTTTACTAGAGTATAGTTACAACTAAAATGAAGCAGTTTACAGGTGTTTGGTCAGACTGTATGGATGGGCTTTGGTGGCAGTCATGTCTTTATTGATGACGGTCAAAGGGGGTGATAGGAATGTCCTGCAACTGTCTGTCTTAGGGAAATATCCATTGCTTTTTGGGCATCATTCTGTCCATAATCTTTGTTGAAAAAAGAAGAAAACCACTTAAACTCACATACCTTGTGGTAATTTTCATGAGTTTATGTAGAGTAATATACATAAAAAGCCCATTGATTAACTGTTGTAAAAGTTTTTAAAATAATTTGGCACAAATGATCATCATTTTGATATGATTAGGTTACACTAACAGATAAAATTTTAAAAACTCCACATTTATGTCAACTCAATAAATAATTGACTGAAATTTTAATTTTTAGGATGATCATGCACAGATTCATAACACATACAACCATTGAATTGGTCATGGTCACAGTCACATATGGAGGTTAAACGTTCCCATCCATAACTTTTTGACTTGGGGACTGTTGACATTTTTTTTTCACAAATAATTATGACAGCATGTGCAGAGCAAACCAACTAGGTTTTAATCCCAAAGGTCAAGGTCGCAACTACAGGTCATATGTTAAAAAGTCTAAAATTTGTATCTGCTATATAACTTATTGACTATCATAAAAAATGTCATATCTATTGATGTAATTTAAGTATAAGGTATGTATTCAAAAACATTATGGAAGAGATAGAGTTTTAATAGCTAACAGGGAAATATTTCTAAATTGTCAAGATGTATGTTGTGTACCTCTTTTCTAAGGGCTTGATTCTTGTAAATTGTGTTTGTTATAATTTCCACATTTCCTCTAATGACTGTTAGGCAGAAGTTTTTACTGTATCTACGTACTTAAAGAACTGTGTGCTCAATAACAAACAAAGCTAATTTAACATGTACATGTACTTGTAAATATCCTTATGCGTGATGATTTTGGAGAAGATGTTTTAACAACTTTGTTATGACAATTTTTTTCACGTCATTCTAGTGACAAATTGACATAAATCTGTGTAAATAATGAGGAGAAAATAAAGTTTCAAATGTTAGGAGCAGGTGGCACTGTCTTAATAAACAAATATAGACATTGTTTATAGAAAAGTGCATGAAAATGAAATATGGCTGCAAATTATAAAAAGTTCAAGGGCATTCTGTAGTGCAGGTAGATTACTATTGATTTTCAAATTCAATAATGATTCAAAACCTGAAAGTATGAAGGAAAACAAATCTTAAATTGTTGTGATTTGCTTAGGAAATCAGATTTAGAACAATTTTATGTTGTTATCCATAGATTAAGTACTAATTCTGATGTTGTGCTAATTCTGTGTTGTTATCAACAGATGCAGTACCTACCTCTCCACAGATTCAGTATCTGTACTGTGTTGTTTCTCCACACATAATTGTTAACTTGTCAACATGAATCAGTTGTAGAAGAGTTAGCTATATTGTTGTCATTTATATTCTTTTGGAAAAGCATGCTTTTGGCCAAATTGTGTGCATTTGAATTTATGTGTGAAGACTTTAATATCATGAGTGGAGCTAAAGGATATTAAAGGATAATTCTGGGCAAAATATCGTTTTATATACATGTATATTTTTCAACTGTATCAAGTGAGAGGATGTTTAAGGTTGCTACTTTAAATCATTTGCCCCTCATCACTGTGGCTTTGAATATCTTCAGGGACTTTGAATAAGCTAATCAAGCTGGTTTTAAGAAGGTTGGTGGTTCTACTCAATAGCTTGCTCATACCTAAAAAATAATGAAGGGGTGCTTGAGGTGTTCCTCTACCAGTAAAGTTGAAAATGGCCATTTGACATTTACAGCATCAAGGCAACTTCAAACCCTACAAAACTGAACATTACTGTAACATTTTCCAATTTCAGGCAAGAATTACAGAAGACTAAGCAGGAGCTGAACCACAAGAATCTACAGTTGCTGGACTTGAAAAGTCGAACATCAGGTCAGGATGCGAAGATTGTACAGCTTGAGGCAGAGAAAGACAAGTTGCGTAGTCACAACATGAAGCTGTCTGTCAAACTGGAGGAGTTAAGATTGAAATATGATCCAGGTACTATATTCATTAACTTACGTTTTATGCTCTTCAGAAGTGTGTTTGTTCAACCTGTCTTCTATTACATTACAGTCGACTTTCTTTATCTCGAAGTCATCGGGACCGTCCAAAAAATATTGAGATAACGAAATGTCGAGATAAACATATTATGGTTTGAACAAGGCAGAAGCTGATTTTTACAAAAGACATGTGCATACCTTATGCCAAATAAACTATGATATCTCCATGTCTTCTTTTTATAAGCCTAGTATCTCAAAGTCAATATTTAACAAAGGAATATAATATTTACCAGCGGAAATACGGGTGTCTGTGATAAAAACACAAAGTGAGGTTTACTCAGTAATGTAATACACCAAAGTAGTGAAAACATTGTTTTAGGGTAATTGATCTGGATATCCTCCCTGGTTAGTTATCGGGATTGTTCAACCGCTGTTTGATTTTTTTATGTTGTGAAACAATATTGTAACGATAACGTTTCTATACTTTCACTATTTCATTTACAGTTAAAAGTCATAATGAATTAATACTGTGTTCAAATATTTATAAAGAACGTAAAGTTCGGTCATTTTGAACATAAGTCAATCAACATGCTAATTACATTAACTTTTACAATAACAGCTCAACTTGTTACAAACATAATCATCATAATGACACGCGCAATAGAGCAATTATCGTCTAGTTTGTGTTTTTCACATGACGAAAACTATTTGTCGAGATAAACAAAGGATAATAGTGTGAAAATAACTGTAGGGGCTGAATTTTACATCGAGATACTGAAAATATCGAAATAAATATATCGAGATAAACAAATATATATAAAATCCAATATAGATAAAGAAGGAAGAAAATCGGGACTTTCAAAATTTCATCGAGATAACGAAATATCGAGAAAAGCAATGTCGAGATAACGATAGTTGACTGTACTTTAAAGTTTTCTCAACATGCCTTTGTTGACCAATATATTGTATATTCCCATAGGTCCGTTTTACTATGATAAATTGATTAATGATTAAACAATGGTGTTCACTAACAGATTATGGATATAAACCTACAAATAATTGCCCCATTTGTGTTATAACACTTGTAAGTCATGTTCAAATAATGCTTTAAGATATTCCTCTTAAAAACTCATCATCTGCCTTCTTTATTCACAGATTCAGTGAAAAAGTCTGGAGCTTTAGTTGTAAAAAGAACTGAAAAAATTCCGTTAGATGAACAGGAGGAAATAAACATCACAGAAACCACTCTTAATGAAACAGCCTTCAACCAATCTCAGATGAGTTTACATCCCGCTCATGAAAAAAACTCGCAACCATTGGCTGTAAAAGTTGACGACAACCAAAAACAATTACCAGTCACTAAAAAATCAGCATTGTCCAAGTGTATTAAAACAAAATCAGTGTCGATATCTGACGATGTCGAAGAACATGAGATTGAAAAAGATAGTGACATAGGATCAGAAAACAAGCCCGACACTAAACAGAAGGGCAGAAAACTTACGGCAGTGAAACATATCTCTAATGTCAAACCAACGATGGATGTGAATGAATGTAAAAGCCAGTGAACATATACATTTAGGGGCAAGATCTGAATCAAATAGAATGTAAATACATTTCGGAAATAACTGGAATAACAGAGTTCTTTTAATTTCTGTACATGTAGTTTGTTAATTTTTTATCTAGAATACTTGTTATTTGTCCTGGGATTTGTAATGACCAGGAAAAAAAAGAAAGTAATGTTTATGGACGTTAGTTTAGACTGCATCTACATAGTAAAAACTGGTTTATCTCTGATTTATCTTTATCAATCTTTGTCATATTTTCCAGTTACTTACACCTTAATCATTTGTTCATTCTTTTCCCATTAATGTCGGTTGGGGTGTCCATGGCCGAGTGATTAAGGTTGTTGACCTCAAACCACTTGCCCTTCACTGCTGTGGGTTAAAATCCTGCCAGGGTTTTTGGATTATTTCAGTTGGTTCACAATAATGCATGGAGGGGCACCTGAGGTCTTCATACACCAGTAAAGTTGCCTTATGACCTCTACTGTGTTGCTGTGACATAAAACTCAACCCATCATTAATGTCAAAGCTTGTTTTGGGGACAGTAAACATTAGGCCTCATTTCAACATTTATTGTGCTGATGTTTCGAGCAATAATCAACCTTACACATGTGCTAGTAAACAAAGTTTTAACTTTTTGTTTACTAGTGCTAAGGTATTCATACAATATTATGCATACACCTTTTTCTCTTTGTATCTTCTCTGTTACTTCTTGCAATATTTATAGATGTTGTCTCAATATTTAATGATTTATCTGTTAAAAAAGAGTGCTGTCACTAACTTTGATTAATCTTCAACAGCTTATACAAAAATAAATTTTTACCAATTATTTTATGAAGTCATTTATTGTTTGTTTTACACTTTTGTAATATCAATAGTGCAAAATTATTAATAGCTTAGATAAAACTACGCTTTTAAATTCACTATCAGTAACTTTACTGACGGTACATATTCATAAGACTTGAAATTTATTGAATTCTTCAATAAGCATGTTGAATTCTAACCATTTGGACAAGTTGCCAATCATTTCACTTCAAAATGGAACTATTTTAAAACTTTATCACATTGAGTAGAGAGATGATTGCATGATAAGGATTCTGTCAATTTCAATGTTTTTAGGTTTATCAAGGATGTGTCTTGGTACAGTTGAAATAGCACAACAGGCCCCAGACTTAATGAAAATCAGTGAATCAGAACATATGCATAGCCTACTATAGGTATCCAAGCTCTAATGACTCAGTGTAACACTTACATATTCAAAGACAAGGAAGAAAATCTATGCATCACCTTCAAATTTCCAAGAACTCTCCAAAGACAGAAACAAGACATTACATTTTTTTTTCAATGGCCAATTAAATAGCTAATGATTGCAAAACTAAATTTAGCCAGAACAAGTAAAAGGCAAGAATATGACCATACTTTCATGTCAGAAGATGGTCTGTGTCACAACACCAGGACACATTGCACTAAAATCCTTGCAGCTTCCTGCAACATCAAAGCTGCATTCTATTTCTTACAGGAATACAAGATCTTTCAATGAGGCAGTTTTCAGTTTAATATGCCAATGCAAGCAAATTGAGCATTAATCTGAAATTAAGTTATGTCAGACAACAGGGATCACTTCAACAAGTCTGCTACGTTTGGAATGATGTATATGAATATATTTTGAAGTAAAATGCTAGTTATTTGTTGTGAGGAAAAATATAATCAACTAACTTTGTACTTTATTTACACTATACTTGTTTATTTTCTGTTGAACCCTGCAGTGAGACACCAGGAACTTGATTTGGATCAATCAGGTACCTATACCATATAAACTCAGCTTAGTGGTTGCTAGGCAAAGATGTATTACCTACAAAATTTGAGGACAAATAAAATGGCAACAGTATGCATTCATTTTCACGTGAACGCAAGTCCAAAACACTATTCCAGCAAAATTGTAGAACATCCTGTTTTTGTGTGCTTAATATTTAACCACAGGCAGCTAAGTAAGCATTATCAACAAGCAATTATCATAGTATTGCAAGCAATCCATAAGTCCCCTACTGGTTAGAAACCCCATCAACATTCTGAAGGGCCATTGGCCATTCACTAGTGTTTCAATTTTTCTATATTTTAAGTAAATTTGTTAGAAAAGTTCTTTAAAAGTGATCACAGGAAACAGTTTTTATGAACAGACAGACAGACGGACTGAAGGACACTCTAAAGTTAATACTTGAAACATCCCTGTTACCAAAATATAACATTTTTAAAAGTAAAATTCTTAAAGAGGAGATAACTCTTGAATTAAAGATGCAATTTCATAAAAAAAATTCAGCTTTTTGACTAATCACAATTAATGTTATATTTGCCATGTTTTAAGCCTATTTGTTGCCAAGGCAACCAATATTTTTTCAAAATAGGGAGAACAGATAAGACATGCATAATCTCAAGACTGCCATCTACCCAAATGTCAAGTTTCATAAAAATATTTCTATTACTTTTTGCGTTAACACAGGATCCAGTTTATGTGTAAAATTTGCCATATTTTCAGTCTATTTGTTGCCATAGCAACCAGAATTTTCAACATAGGAAGAAAAGAAAAGACGTGCATAATCTCCAGACTGCCATCTACCCATATTTAAAGTTTTATAAAAATATTTCCAGTACTTTTTGCGTTATTACTGGATCCAGTTTATGTGTAAAATTTGCCATATTTTAAGCCATAGCAACCAGAATTTTCAACATAGGAAGAAAAGAAAAAGATGTGCATAATCTCCATACTGCCATCTATCCATATATCAAGTTTCATAATATTTTCAGTACTTTTCAAGTTATCGCGGGATCCAGTTTTGTGGACGGACGGACTGACAGACAGATGGACGGAGGGTAAACCTAAAGTCCCCTCCGGTAAACAGGTAGGGGACTAAAAATCTTCTTACAAGTGAATTTCAAGGTCATGGACAAAGAGCCATATTATTCATACAGCAACAAATAGCTCTTGAATTGGTTGAGTTACTTAAGCTTAACTTCAGGCACCTTGCTAGAACTACCAAACTGCAAAGTAAGCTTCCTCACATGAGAAATTTGAAATTACAAAAAGAAGACAATTGCTTTCTTTGTAACCTTCACTTTATTGTGACAGAATAGTTAACAATGTAAGTCACAGAAGGTAGACCAAGAAACACATCTACTTCAGCTTCTTCTTTGGTCTCAAGTTATTGGTGTGTCCACATTTCCTCTTCCTGCAGTTTGTGGCACGAGGGTGGAGACGTGCATAGCACCTGTAATCATTTTCAATGTACAATTTGATACAATTTTTCAGGTTAAAATACATGTATATAGGTAGAAAATTAAATCCAATTAAAATACAAACTGATTTAGCACATTTTACACACAAAATATATTTATATAAGTTTTCTTATCAAGAAAAAGAACATTGTATGTGATTTTAATGGTCTCTTAAAAATTCTTAGTTAAAAAGGGGCAGAACACCCAAATTATTGGTTTCAGAATTATGCCTGTTATCTAACAACAGCACCTTGTCATGATAAGCAAGTATTTCAAGTGGATAACTTTTTATATGTTTGAACAATAGGCTACATCAAAGACACAGCAATCAATTCATAACAGTTAAGACTTTCTCGGACGCATACAAGCTAAAAATTATCATTTAAAATTAACATTTAGTCAAAGTTTCAACAAAACTGTCATTTCAAATGAAGTAATGAAAGATTAAAGCTTAGTAAGATCTTTCTCAAGTTTGCTTCCAATCAATGAAGGAAAAAAAAAAGTTTCTAATATACATGTACTTGTCAATGCATTTTCAACTTCTATAAAGTTCTTAATTAAATTACACCTTTTAGAACACTTACTTTCGGCAAATCATTTTTTCACAGTTGTACTTTGAAGCGAGCTGTCTCAAACTGGGCTCAATGATACCACCACGCAGTCTGAGTACAAGATGGAGAGTGGATTCTGGAAAACATACAGTATATATAACTCTTCAATTGTTGATTAATTTAAAATTAAAACAAGATATGTTTGTAAAACATGTATGCCCCCTATCAGCAGCCAATTAGTCATGTGATAAGGTTATTATGCATGACTTCTGACCCAGTGATCAAACAATTAATAAGGGTTATAAAGTATCTACTGGTCATGACCTTGACCTTTGACCCTTGACCCAAAACTCAATAGGGGTCATCTGCTGGTCACGACCAATCATCAAACAAAGTTTGAAGTTCCTAGGCTAGGCGTTTTTAGTAAATTGATCAGAAACCGTTTTTACCTACAAGGTCAATGTGACCTTGACCTTTGACCCATTGACCCCAAAATCAATAGGGGTCATCTGCTGGTCATGACCAATCACCATGCCAAGTTTGAAGTTCTTAGGCCTAAGGGTTCTCTTATTATTGATCGGAAACCGTTTTAACATACAAGGTCAATGTGACCTTGACCTTTGACCCCAAAATCAATAGGGGTCATCTGCTGGTCATGACCAATCACCATGCCAAGTTTGAAGTTTCTAGGCCGAAGCGTTCTTTAGTTATTGATCAGAAACCGTTTTTACTTACAAGGTCATTGTGACCTTGACCTTTGACCCCTTGATCCCAAAATCAATAGGAGTAATCTGCTGGTCATGACAAATCACCATACCAAGTTTGAAGTTCCTAGGCCTAAGCGTTCTTGAATTATTGATCAGAAACCGTTTTTACTTAAAAGGTCAATGTGACCTTGACCTTTGACCCCTTCACCTAAAACTCAATAGGGGTCATCTGCTGGTCATGACCAATCATCACACAAAGTTTGAAGTTCCTAGGCCTAAGCATTTTTTAGTTAATTGATCGGAAACCGTTTTTACCTACAAGGTCAATGTGACCTTGACCTTTGACCCCTTGACCCCAAAATCAATAGGTCATCTGCTGGTCATGACCAATCACCATACCAAGTTTGAAGTTCCTAAGCATAAGGGTTCTTAAGTTATTGATCGGAAAGCATTTTTACGTACAAGGTCAATGTAACCTTGCCCTTTAACCCTTAACCCCAAAATCAATAGGGGTCATCTGCTGGTCATGACCAATCACCATACCAAGTTTGAAGTTCCTAGGCCTAAGGGTTCTTTAGTTATTGATCGGAAACCGTTTTTACCTAAGAGGTCAATGTGACCTTGACCTTTGACCCCTAGACCCCAAAATCAATAGGGGTCATCTACTGATCATGACCAATCACCATCTCAAGTTTGAAGTCCCTAGGCCTAAGGGTTCTTTCATTATTGATCGGAAACCGTTTTTACCTACAAGGTCAATGTGACCTTGACCTTTGACCCCTTAACGCCAAAATCAATAGGGGTCATCTGATTGGTCATAACCAATCACCATACCAAGTTTGAAGTTCCTAGGCCTAAGGGTTCTTTTGTTATTGATCAGAAAACCGTTTTTAATTAAAAGGTCAATGTGACCTTGACCTTTGACCCCTTGACCCCAAAATCTATACGGGTCATCTACTGATCATGACCAATCACCATACCAAGTTTGAAGTTCCTAGGCCTTAAGGTTCTTTAGTTATTGATCGGAAACCGTTTTTTACCTACAAGGTCAATGTGACCTTGACCTTTGACCCCTTGACCCCAAAAATCAATAGGGTCATCTACTGATCATGACCAATCACCATACCAAGTTTGAAGTTCCTAGGCCTAAGGGTTCTTTTGTTATTGATCAGAAACCGTTTTTAATTAAAAGGTCAATGTGACCTTGACCTTTGACCCCTTGACCCCAAAATCAATAGGGGTCATCTACTGATCATGACCAATCACCATACCAAGTTTGAAGTTCCTAGGCCTTAAGGTTCTTTAGTTATTGATCGGAAACCGTTTTTACCTACAAGGTCAATGTGACCTTGACCTTTGACCCCTTGACCCAAAATTAATAGGGGTCATCTACTGATCATGACCAATCACCATACCAAAGTTTGATGTTCCTAAGCCTTAAGGTTCTTTAGGTATTGATCACTAACCGTTTTTACCTACAAGGTCAATGTGACCTTGACCTTTGACCCCTTGACCCCAAAAACAATAGGGGTCATCTACTGATCATGACCAATCACCATACCAAGTTGAAGTTCCTAGGCCTTAAGGTTCTTTAGTTATTGATCGGAAAACCGTTTTTGCTTTTAAGGTCAATGTGACCTTGACCTTTGACCCTTGACCCCAAAATCAATAGGGGTCATCAACTGGTCATGACCAATCACCATACCAAGTTTGAAGTTCCTAGGCCTTAAGGTTCTTTAGTTATTGATCGGAAACCGTTTTTGCTTTCAAGGTCAATGTGACCTTGACCTTTGACCCCTTGACCCCAAAATCAATAGGGGTCATCTACTGGTCATGACCAATCACCATACCAAGTTTGAAGTTCCTAGGCCTTAAGGTTCTTTAGTTATTGATCGGAAACCGTTTTTGCTTTCAAGGTCAATGTGACCTTGACCTTTGACCCCAAAATCAATAGGGGTCATCTACTGGTCATGACCAATCACCATACCAAGTTTGAAGTTCCTAGGCCTTAAGGTTCTTTAGTTATTGATCGGAAACCGTTTTTGCTTTCAAGGTCAATGTGACCTTGACCTTTGACCCCTTGACCCCAAAATCAATAGGGGTCATCTACTGGTCATGACCAATCACCATACCAAGTTTGAAGTTCCTAGGCCTTAAGGTTCTTTAGTTATTGATCGGAAACCGTTTTTTGCTTTCAAGGTCAATGTGACCTTGACCTTTGACCCCTTGACCCCAAAATCAATAGGGGTCATCTACTGGTCATGACCAATCACCATACCAAGTTTGAAGTTCCTAGGCCTTAAGGTTCTTTAGTTATTGATCGGAAACCGTTTTTGCTTTCAAGGTCAATGTGACCCTGACCTTTGACCCCTTGACCCCAAAATCAATAGGGGTCATCTACTGGTCATGACCAATCACCATACCAAGTTTGAAGTTCCTAGGCCTAAGGGTTCTTTAGTTATCACTCGGAAACCATTTGGTCTACGGACCGACGGACCGACAAGTGCAAAGCAATATACCCCCTTTTTTCAAAATGGGGGCATAATAATCACTACTAGCATGACTCATGATTTTTGGCAATATATATACTGAAACAAAAAAGTAACTTTCGCAAAGTATGTGCCAGTTGTTCAAGGGTACCACTTAGATGTACACACTTATATATATGTAGAAGCTTGTAAAACTCCTTTTGTTTGCAAAATCGGTCAGCTAATCCCTGTATATAAGCCCGATATGTTTATTCAACGTAAAAATCGAGTTTCAAAAGGATTGAAAAACTGTACTAACATATCTACATTCAAACTTGGAGAAAGTTTCTTTTTTGTTTCAGTATACATACAACAAAATAGCTGGTGTATATCTGCCACTTAATAGCATTTTATCGACTTTATGCATTACTTGGCGGTTCTTTTTATACATAAACAATACAATGCTATTAATAAAGCAATGTATTAATGTTTTCTGTTCCCATTATGCCTATGCTCAAATAAAATCTCACTAATGTGGGAGGTATTGAATTCTTATCTTTTTCATGTTTTTATTTTATTTTTTTTATTTTATTTTACTTTTTATGTATTATAAAGATTTGACACCATTTATAATCAGCTGAATGATGTCATCCATAGCACACGTTTTACTCATTAAAGGTTCGGGAATGACTTAAGATGGGTTTATTGAGCACCGTTATAAACCCTATAGTATAATTTACAAGTTTAACTTGTTGATAAATTGATGAAACAATAATAGAAGAATAGAGAGATGTACTAATCTTATAATGAAACAGTTATTGTCTTATTATAATTATATCCTTTGTATTTTACCTAAACAAAAGTGGGTGCTTTATAGAACAGCCAAATTTTAAAAATAGCAACCTCCACATGAAAAATAGCTATGGTGATCTCCCTTATTTTTCTGAAGTGATCGTGTTTGAATCAAAATAACATTGTTCTGAGAGGTGTACATCCCCTATTTAAAGCTTGTCATTTTGACACGAAGAAATTTACCACTCTGGCCTTAGGACTTAATGGTTCATTCCAAAGCATCAAAACTCCCTACTGACCTTATAGCTCATAACATGTTAAAACATTACAAAAAGTTAAAGTGATCTTGTAATTTTAACAAGCCTTTGAAGATATTTCAACAAGAACATTCTCTTTCATAATCTGCAAAGCTGGAGTTTCTATCAAAAATGCATTGGAAATCATTAACTAATTTAATTTAAAGAACCTTTTTACAGGTTATAAAACAATTTCATGTTTTGAATAAATTTAGTCTGAATTTTATGAATCAATAATTAGTTAATACCAATAGTCAATACCTTTTTGAATATTGTAATCTGAAAGAGTACGACCATCTTCCAACTGTTTACCAGCAAAAATCAATCTCTGCTGATCTGGTGGAATGCCTGAAATAATTTTACAATACATGACATTACATTCTAAAGTACAATACAACATTAAATCTATTGCCACAAACAGTACATAAATCTAAATGCCCCCCCCCCCCCCATAGTGGGGACACAAATAATAGGTGGGCAAATATTTTTAATTTTCAATTGGGATGGGTCTGTTTAACGGATCCATTTTACAAATAAGACTCGTCACTATTCCATTCAAACATAGTTCGATTGTTTAGAACTTTAATTCTGAATTATAAAGTAATTCATAAATTATTTTTAGAATATGTACCTTCTTTGTCTTGGATTTTAGCTTTCACATTTTCAATGGAGTCAGAGGGCTCCACCTCCAAAGTGATGGTTTTACCAGTCAATGTCTTCACAAAGATCTGCATCTTGACCTGTAAAATGCAACAAAAACAAATATGAATTAAAATTTGTTATAAATAAAATGTTCTGTATTATCTAAGCACTGTCCATTCATGATCCAAGTTTAAATGCTCTACAATTTAATTTATCTTTAAGGTGACTGTCCTAAAACCTATTACAACCTTAAATGTGAATCTAAAATTAACTTGACAGTCAACTTGGCCCATATTTATATTACTGGTAATAAGATGCATATTTTTTTCTCTATTCTTTTTTATAATAGATACAAATACTGGCGTTTTCTCTCGAGAGCATTGCAGATAAGACTTGAGGCACTTTTTCATTATCCCTCAAAGACTCGATCAGTCATCAGTCTGCAATTTTAAGTATTAATTTTGCTGTCTTTAATACTTCTGAGGGATCACTTTCTCTCCAGATGTTAATTATCTTTTTCAAAATTTACCATAATCTACTAGCCACTAAGGCCCCCACGGATTCGTTTATATATTTTTTACCGTTTAATCGCAATGATCATATGGTCTTACAAAATATCTTAATCATTGCCTGTAATCTTGGATTTTATCAATTCTAATTGGTTTATTCCAAAGTCAAAAATGGAAAATGGGTGTTTACAACCTTCCACACAGCATTGCCGTGCAATAATCGCTTGTGACATTTTTGTAAAGTTTAATTTTCTTTGATCTTTCATAAGAGAGAAATAGGGATACAATGCAGAAAATGTATGCGGACACAATAGGGATGAGCCCTGAACATTATTTATTTTTACATGTATTAAAAATAGAAAGTAATTCATCATTTGGCGACTCGAATACATGGTGTAGTATAGTACATAGAAGTACCACATTTTAAACGGTATTGTTTCGGTTCTTAACAATCGTGTAAACCTTTACAAATATTGTAAACGTGGGAGCCTTACTAGCCACTAGCCTTCCTACCCACATAAAAACTCCCATCTAGGATTACTAGACATATGCAACCCCTCTCTCTTAGGAAAACACAAGTTACTACCATAAATTCTCGTTTTTCCCCCCACTGTATCACACTCAGGAACTAGCTTCCCATGAACATTATCACCCTGTCTGATCTTGACCAATTCAGACAGGTGATGGTTAAGATCAGTATTTAGTTGAATTGTGTTTTTCAGGGCTTCCACTAAGTTCCAAAATTTGGAAGTCAGACACTACAAAATCTCTTATATTGGAAGTCACATTATATAGGTAAAGAAGGAAGAGTATTAGATTTTGGAAGTCACAAGCCAAAATCAGGCAGTAAATAACTCCCAAACTTCCATTAATGGAAACCCTGGTTTTTACTTCTTATCTTTCTTTTACTCAAAGTTTTACTAATAAAAACATTTTAACATTGACTAAGTTTTCAATGTCTCTCACTGCCCTGATGTTCAAGTTTTTACTTTCTCTCACACCTTTCACTAACACATCCAACATGCACTATTCCTTCCTATAACACTTGCGAGACGGGTTGGCAGTATACACTCAAGAGATATTCGATAAATACACAAAAAAATGTCGGGATATTTATTCATTGTTACAAAAGATTTAATAAGAGATAAAATATAAACTGGTCTTAAATATAATTAATTTAAATACGTTACGGTCGTATCAATACAAGCACCATTTAAACAAAGTGTCCGATCTTAGAAGCAATCCGGCTACTATATCAATTTCTGGACGATATGCAACACGACCATCATTTTGAACCAGAAGAAACGTGTTTCTATTTTGTCAGATATAAACAACAATTGCCATTTTTAAATTGTACATAATCAGATGTCTTTTTTGTTAAAATACACAAAAATACTGTATCCAACAAATTTCCAATGTGGCTAAAATCGAAATAGATTTTCCGCAGAACACGTTTCGTGATATAAAAGAATACTGTCATTCTGTTAACTCTGTTCAATAGTTAAAATATAAAATATCAATACATATTGAGGAATCCTAACAAAATCTAGTTTATTTACAAGTGTATTATCAACAAAATTAAAGAAATGATATTGTGTTAAAATGCGACATGGGCGCAGCCATTTTACCTGGTTAGAAAGAAAGATACAGGGTTTACATTCAAGAAAGCAAAGAAGCCGATAGACGGCGTGTGAGAGATTTAACGCGCCAGTTTGAACTTTGAACTCTCAACTCAAACTTTGCAAATGACTTTTAATGACCCATTGTTTCATTGGCTAACGATTCGTTTAATGTTTACCGCTATTCATTTGATTGGATAACTTTACGCAAGAACTTGTCGCGCACCTTGTTCAATAAAGTTCGTCTGTAAATTGACAGCATGTTTTTGTTTTGACAGGAAAACAATCATTAATTGAAGTGTAAACTTCAAATGGATTATCTTTTTACGAGAATTTCATTGCTTCAGATGTCATGATTTGTCGGGAATCATGGAAGGGGTTGGGGTTTTCAAAAAACAGACGCTCTATTGCAGGTAGGTATTTTTTACATATTGTAGCTAATATATTGGGTACAAAAGTTTGCGTTATGTCCCTTTTTTTCGCGTTCACAGCATTTCAACAATTTAACACAATAAAATAATTACTTAAATAGTCTCCACCCATCTCCACAATATTTTATTTCTTTACCAACATCTTTTAGATTTAACAATTATTGCACTATTTCTTGTGCATCCAATTACAAGTTTTTTTTTGCTCTGAAAAAATATCAATGTTCGTAATTTTTTGTTATAATGCACAAAGTATCATAGTATACCTTAGTATAGTAAAAAGCTGTTTTCACTGTCATTGCCTGCCATAGTAGGGATTTAACATCTAAAACATGTGTACATACATGTACTTGTAAATGTTGATTAAATCAAATAAAGGTGATATTGTTTATATGACACACTGTTAATTGCATCATGTTTGTAAGAGGACATGGTGTAAAATAGTTATTTTGACAATGTCAGTGACTAAAAGCATCCCTCAAAAGCAACAGGGGCTTCCCTAAATATATTCATTGTAATTTTCAGTTGTGTTCATATGCACAAAATAAAACTTGTACATTTGACCCTATGTTATTGTTCATTATTAATAATTGATTAATATAGACTTTTTGTTATTGATTTATATATAGATTGTATGGACTCACTGATATAACATGTGCTGTTGTTTTATTTAAAAAAAATTGTGAAGACTCCTCTAAGAATTTTAAAAAGCCTGGCAGTATAAATCCACTGTTACAGAGGTTGATTTGGAAGCATGGATTTATTGCAATCTACCCAAACCTACTAAGCTATTAGGGAGATCTTGCTCTTCAGTAAGATCGGGCTTTAGAGAAAAATTATGTTTTTTGATTAGACAGTGTTATATTGGATGTGTTTTCTTTTTGTCTTTTTTTGTTTCCAACAGATTGTAGGAAATGATTGATTTACCAGTTTTTAACCTCTTTGAAAATTTCAGCCAATTCTTGATGAGAATGCCTTTAGCAGATTCTGATTTAAAACAGGCCTAATAAAAAGGGCTATAAGAGTCTATATATATTACACATTCATACTGTTACGAAATCTTTTCACTTTTGTGAAAAACTTTGTTTATTCACTTTTTTCGCTTAAAAGTAAACCATTTCTCTATGCTGGTAAAATGAACAAGTCAAGTCCAAGTGAAAGCAGGATTATATTTATTGCAGTAAATCAAAATAATGCATCATTTTATTCTCTATCAACAGTCAAAACCAAAGTAAAATCCTTAACAACTTCAACAAATACATTTCTGCAATTATAATACTAACTCAAACTCAACCAACTCCAACTCACTCCAAAACTCCTCAAAAACTCGAAAGTTCCCAGCTTATATACCCTTCTGTTTGCGCAGCTAGGGTGGTGTGCAAAAGTAGACTGTTGCGCGACCGTCTTATTGCGCGACCTCTCCAGTTTTGCACACAACTCATTGCGCGACCTGAAATGTTGCGCGACCTTTTAAAATGCTGACAATGCCTTAACAATGTTCAAAATGGCCTGCAACTGGTTCAGGTATACAGACTGTTGTACAATACAAACATTAGTACAAAAATACATAATAGTTATATAAATTTACATGTTTGAACACTCAATAGGATAATAATTATCTGTCCAATAATGCATCTTAATAGTGCAAAATATACTTGCAGTAATAAAGATATATGTACTATATATGGCTTATAAGACCAATACATTTACTAACTGATTGACATTTCTATAAAACTTATAATACTGACTGATAATTCATTAAACAACAGAAATATAATCTCTCCAGCTTTACAACATACAGCTCAACATTTGAACCAAGTAACCTGTACATAGATAAAGCAGGAAGGAATCCCATTCATAAAATCTGATATGACCAAATTATGCTTTGTTAACAACAATTGAGATGCTGAAGGGCTAAAAATAACTTAAACCTTGTACTTTTAGTCTGCGCGACCTCTTATTAGCGCGACCTCTCCATATTTGGAACTAGCATGCCTGGGAAAGCTGATTCTGCGCGACCTTTCCTATGGCGCGACCTTAAGTGTCACGCGACCTTTGTCTGCGCGACCTTTCCAAATTTGGAATGAGGTATGCTCATAATCTAAAAATAACTGAGCTGTGCCAATATTCTGGACTGTTAATGACTCAATTGTTTTACAACAAAAATGAGTAAAAGTTAACATAAACATTTTAACCAGCTTAGAAATATTGTCCAGATTTACCATCCTAAAAGAATACTCTTCTAGTAAAAGATTAGTTTCAAATTTCATAACAATACTTTTATATTTCCTGAAACTGGTCTCAAAGGAATTTACATTGCCTGATAAACAGAAATTATTTTTAATGAGAAGAAGAATTAATTTGAAGGGTTATTAATTTATTGGTTAGAAGCAGTAAATTAATAACCTTTCATGGATGGATTATTTTATATTATCAATTGGCAGCAAATTAAATAGCAATGCAAGGGAGATAATTTTAATTTTGCATTAAGGTAGCTCGTCAATATGAATATTTAATTTTGCTTTTGTGTTGCCATTGACATCTTTTGTTGTACATGACTATTGATTAAACTAAACTACAATTTAATTTTCTAGTTACCCTTTCTTGTATATTAGACACAAAATGCATTTTGGTTACAAAAAAATTGTCATGCAAAACACTTAATTTTGAATAATTATATGATTAGTTACCATATCATAAAGTTAATTTTACAAGCTATAATTTGGCAAACATACCGTAGGCTTGCTTATTAATTAGTAAAATTTTTGATAGTTATTTTAAGTGTTTAAGTTATAATATATTCCAATTTTTAAAAAATAATATTTAGATAATAAAATATCAATTTAATTCTATGGAAATGATGAAAACCAGTTTCCATTAAAACTATTTAATTTAAGAACAGTGCATATTCAAAGAACAGTGCGCATTCTAATTAAGAATGAATGAAATCCAATTTACATCAATATTGAATAAATACCCTTGATTAGGGATGCTCATAATTGTGTGATTCACATGCATTAGGTTGCACATGCAATGTACAGGTATATACCCAGTATACCAATCCATCAAAATATGTTTATACTGACTTTTATAAAAGGGCAGATATTCAATTAACAAAAGACTTTCCCATTTAATAATAGATTAGAAGCTTTATTGTTTAAGAAAGGTGCCATTAACATAAACTTGAAATATGTTATTTGCTATACATTGTACAGATAAATAATGCATTGATGCGTAAGGGCAATTTAAGTATTTGATTTGGAATTGTTTTTTTTTTAATTCACATGTTTTTTTGTTAAATGTGTTTCAAATAATTGTTTTGCTAAAAATTGTATAATATTGATATGATGACCAACATGTACCAACATGAGTGTTGAAAATTTAGCTTCTTTTAAAAGGAAAATACGTTTTCAACATTTCACAAATATGTCCAAATGCAAAAAAAATAATTAAAAAAATAAATGTCTTTACTTATAGTAAAAAAAGTTAAATATATTCATTTATAACACACTATTCACTAAGAATAATTCTTTTATTATGTTTCAAAATTGGATTTGATGAATGCCCAACCCTTCTTTTTCATGAAATGAAATTACTCTTTCATGAAATAAAATACCTGTTTGAGTTAAGGGGTCAATGTTTTCTAGCAGGTTACTCGCTGTCAGTAAATGTAAGATTTGTAAGATTTAGAAGGAAAATTATGTTCATAAGCTCCTTATAATCATAAATGTTTGACAAAAATGTGGTGGAAAAAAATATTCTGAAGTCAGAATTTAATGAATTACCTTTGCAAAACGTTCCTGCAACAAGGCATCTTGACATTATTTTTTTTTGTGAACACATAATCATTGTTACATATACATGAATAGATAGAGCACTTGTTGCTGCTAAAACTGCTAGCATCTGGCTAAGAGAGAAAATCCGAGTATCAAAGTGGAATATAATGAGATGTGCACCTGCTACCTACAGAATGGTTTGGGTGGGATTGAGAAATTATTCCCCACTTTAATGCAAAAAAGTAGATAGTGTAGCAAGTAAGTAATGGAAATCAAAGAATTTAAAGCAGTACTAATTGATCTTATGTACGATTGTTTTCTGTTGAGATACATTTGTGTTACATTATAGGAATGAGAAGCTGGTTTTCTGTAGGTAATATTGTGGATATCAAGTCACAGATTTTCAAAAGTTAACAATACTGGTAGAGGATGACCCATGTGCACATTTCTGTGCACTGTGGTAAAACATAAAAGTCATTTTCAGTAGACAGACTCAGGATTGGAAACAAGAGGCCAAACCTTTTGTAATGTTGTTCTGTTGTTGAGAGGGTCAAGATCCCTAATAGTTTTTGAATGAATCTCCTGGTGTTCTTTTATTTGGTTTACAGTTATCTTGCTCTCTATTACTTTTACAGCATGACCTCAGGTGACATGGATATTTGATGCCCCTAACCTGAGAAATGATGGCTTTTCCCAACGTTTGCAGATTACCATAAAATTCCTAATAAACGCCCCTCCCCTAATAAAAGCCCCCCAGGCTATTTGATATGGAAAAATATCTGCTCATCAGTGGTGAACTCTTGAATAAATCCATAATTTTATTCAAATCCTTCAGAAACCATTTTATTTCATAGTAAACACAAAAATGTATCACATGAACTTTAAAATCTTAACACATTTTAATGTTATTACCAACACGAAGTCTTGTTAACACTAAATGTATTTTCAATGATTTTTGGATTTAGGAAAAAATGTGTTGTAATAATAGCCCCCCTTTTGGAAAATGTTTAGCCCCCGGGGGCATTTAATAGGAATTTTACGGTATGTCAATATTAAGGGTGACAGAATGATTGTGAAAAGTGTTGCATTAGTAAAAGGTTTTCTTTTACCCAGTGATTAGATAAAAAACCTACATTTGCCAAGTTCCTGACTGGGAAAGGTTTGGGCAAGTATTAATTAATTCAGTTAACAGTCTGAAACACATGACCACAGTGGTAGCCTCTACCCCTCCCCTCCTGAACTCACTCTCCCAGGAGTTTGTAAACTACTTCTATGGTATTAAAATCCCGAAGATTATAAAAACAGAAATTTTAAAAATTGATGTTTTAGTTAAACTTTTTTCATTAAAATTGAGTACTTGTCACAGTATTACAAGTGATTTAAGTGGGGGAATCAGACAGATTCTTGCAGAAAATGTTTATAAATAAAATCAGATACAAACAGACGCACACACATACACATGAAAAACACTTTAAAATTTGTCAATTTTTTTTTTTTTACATAACATTGTGAAGGTGAAACTGGTACATTCGTTTGTCTTTGACTAAGAAGCTTTGGTTATTTGATCTTCCTTACTTATCAATTATTAACGAATGAAGCCTTGTCTTACAAACTTTTTACAGTCTTTGTCAGGACAACTACACTAAGAACTACAGTGCCAGTGGGAATTGTATGAAACTTGACTTGTGTTGATATTGTGCATGGGGCCATAATGCTGCATGTGTACTGAATAATAAATGTACAGTGTTTTATGGTTAACTAAGTTCAAAATGTCACCTAGAAGCCCTTAGATTGTCAACATTATAAGTAGTTAACAAATTGATAATTTTTACTGGAACCTGTCGTGCAGATTATTAAAATGCTGGAATTCTCTGCGGCAAATTTTATGAAAATTGACATGCATGTTGAAGTGTTGCATATGATTCAAAAACATTATGATTATATGGCTTCTTTTAAGTTTTTTACAGCATAATCTGTGCTTTTCTCCAGACAAAATTACATGGCAAATAAAAGATTATGCAGATTTCTTCAAGGGGACTCAATTTTGTTTGACATGTAGGAGAACATAATGCAGGATAAAATTGTTAGAAAAAAAAAACCGCTCCAGCATCTTTTGTAGCTTACACCAGTGCCGGTAATGCAAAAAAGAAATTTTTACCATCAATCAATTGACCTTTAACATCAAGCAAGTTTAAATTGAACAATTATATAAGAAATGAGCAATGATAAGGTTATTAGCTTCTTGTGGCTAATGCCACTTTAATTCCTTTCACATTTTACAAATACTTAACTTTGTTTTAAGTTGCCTGACATAATGCCACCATTAGTAGTGTGTCCGGGCTCTGTTGCTTGTCTCATTTTTTTTTAACTATACTGAGGGTCCTCATTTTATGATTTTTGGGGCAGAAATTCAGCCGTTTTCCCTCTCCAATTAATATATATATATTTCCCGTATTTTTGAAAAAAAAAATCCTTAAAAAAAGTCAAAATAGAATATGTAGTTCTTTACAATTTGAGTTATTTTGTTGTAGGACAAATTCCCTATTTTCTTCAAAATGATGCCAAAGTCCTCTACCTTAGGGCAATTCCCCAAGTCCTCTGTATTTTGACATTATAATGCCAAACTCTTAAAAAACAGTATAACCTCAGCAGAGCCTTATTCTGTAGAGAGTAGAGCGATTAAAACATTTCCAAAGTTAACATTCTCTAGAGCAACAGTTCTTAGGAGCTAGCCTAAGCAGCCAAAATCTTTTGACCAGTTCCATTAGGAAAACAAAAGAACTACAAGAATTAGAAGAGCTCTTCCATACTGCTTGATTTTCAGAAAAACTTTTCTATCTATTCCACCGGATAGAAGAGGTAAAAGTCATGTGATCAAGGATTTGTGATTAAAGAAGAACATTTTATTACTGCAGTTTTTTGCGTTTTTACTTTCTTCTGATTGAGAAAATAAATATTTCATCTCAGATCAAGCAAATAGTCAATTATTATTAAGGTCGAAAGAGTCTGACAGGATGCCATTTTGAAGTGACTGCCGAAGTTTGATTGGCCTTCTTTTTAGAGGTCTTCTAACTTGCCAATACTCTTCCAAGAAGAGCCAAATCAAACCAGCCACTTGATAGAATTATGCTGCTCTGTGGAGGTTATACTGTAGCCAAAATAAAATTGCCTGTTCAAGTGAGTCTATTACAAATAATTCAGCATGGTAATAGGGTTAAATGGAAAATAGGTTTGCATGTTATCATTCAATAAAAAGCCCTGTATCATGATATATCATATGAAGGAAACATGCACCCATGAAACGGAGTAGATTCCACAAGAAATCAAATTTCAAATCAGTATAGAAGTTCTTCAGTATTGTCTGGGAAAATTCCTCAAATTCTTATTCAGTATGATATTCAAACTTTGTTTCCAGTCTAATGTTGTACAAAAGAAGAGACGTATTAGAACCATATGATAGTTGTAGATTGTAAGAAATCTTTCCTATGTTTCTAGACATACTGCAAATTTTGCACTTCTTAGACAAATATTGAATTATTGAACATTTGATTAAAATTTGCCATTGTGTCTCAACGACTGCAGATAAATCATCAAACAAAACCTACTGGTCTGATTTATTGGAGCTGATAATGTTGTTAATTGGGGTGGTGTAATATCACTCCATCTTTGGAAGACTTTGCTGGTATTTTTCTCACTGCTTCCATGCCTACAATCAATGAACAATAATTATTATACAGCAATTAACGTAGGGAATCAATACTTAGCAGCCAGTTGTTGGCAGGTTTATAAAGTTATATGCACTTGCATGATAAATATTGCATGGATTGATAACACTGGAATATTAATTGTAATCTCCAATTAAAGCCATACATAATTTCCAGTTAAAGCCTTAGATAATCTCCAATTAAAGCAATAGATGATATTCTTTGGTGATATTTTTAACTTAAAGAAAATAGCAATAACTGAAATGTTTCTCCAATGTTTTTCTCTGCATGAACAAGGCAATTAAGGGCATAATTTTAATATTGAAGTAAAGTTACTTAATTCTTGCAAAATTCAGGTTAAAAGTACAGTCCAACCCCGTTTATTCGAAGTGCCTGGGACTGAATATTTACTTCGAATAATCGATGGGTTCGAATAATCGAAATCGAATTATTGTGATAGACGAAAACTACTCCACTTTGACCAATCATCGCAAAACTACCGTTTACAACACACTTTCTTCCTGTAATCAATTGAGAAAAATAAATATTTAAGAAAAGATGCGTAAAAATTATTGTATTGAACATTTGAAAGACATAAATACTTCATTTATTTTACATTTATGTATCGTTTACGTTTTCGCGCAAAGCCTTGATAATGGCCGTGTTCGTCACTACGGTATTTACAGCTAAACTCAGGTGTTTTAATTAAGGCTCTCATGTAGCGTTTGGCAATTAAGTGAAAAAAATGTTTTGCATGTTTTTGACAAATTCACATATACGGATTGTATAAAAATTATTGCTGTCCATGTTCAACAAAATCGGACACGGTGCATAGCTTTTCATCGGTAATTAAAGTTGAAAAGAGTTATTATCATGATTTGTCTAATTACACGCATGGACTGTGCGATATTTTCACAAGTCGACTGGTTCAGCGCGTGGATTTCTGCGCCAATTAGTCTGGCTTCGAATAATAATTAGGCTGGCTTCGAATAATAGGTGTGAAATTCTTTCATAATTGTATAATCGGGACCGAAATTTTACTTCGAAAAAAATAGGAGGTATTGGATAATGCATTTCGAATTAATACGCTTTCGTATTTATATTGTTTTATTATAGAGATAAAAACGGGACCGCCGATCTACTTCGGATAATTGCCGGGTATTCGAATTTAAAAGCGGTTTGTCGAATAACCGGGGTTTATTTAATAAGATCCTGCAAGTTGGCTATTGCATCTAAGGGAGCTATATTCACTCTAATTTTTGTGTGAATATTTAAGAAAGTTTTAAATAGTCAAAATATTGTAAAGGCATTAATCCAATCAACATAAAGAATCTTGTAAATGTTTCAAAATATCGGAAAATTAGTCCTTATATCTTTGATAGTGGGAAGGTTTTAGTGATGTAAAAAATAGTAAATTCAGTCAAATTTTGCATAATTCACATGTAAAATATTTCTTTGATTGTCACAACTTACCAATATAATATAAATATAAATAATGCATTTCTCATTTTTCCTATGGATTTTCCTAAAGTTTTAATTTTGTAAATTTTGTTCCAGTGATTCATCAGTATTAACAGAATAGAACATTTTAAAGTTTTGCCTTTTTTGTATTTGTCAGCGCTATGACTGTTTGTCATACAAGATTAATTTTGATTTCTAATTGACATTTTAATGTTTGGAAACTACCACTAAAGCTAGTATGAAAATCCTATTTACTTACAAGAGTTAGCATAATTTGACGTAAGCAAGGGAACAGTTTGACAGCCTTTCAATGATACCGATGATCCAGATTTTTTCTCTCTCTCTCCGTTAAGGTAAGACATTAATGTGTCCTATGAAATCAAATTAAGATGAATAAATATAGTAGAGTTTTCAGTACAGGCTTACAATAATTAGTTTTGTGATGAGACAATTTCTACCGAAGTGTCTCGAGTAATTCAATAAGTGGCTATTATCTAAGCTATCTTCAATGGTCTTCGAATATTCAAACCTATTTTCTTTTTTTTTTTAGACATAAAATTTTGAATTTGTCCTTTTTATAAATCACTTAAGAGTTAACCAGACTTTTTTAGCGCTTTGTTATGTGTATTAGGTAATACTGTATAGTATTAAATGAATTTTTAATGTCTATAAAAGTACATTGTGACACTTAACAAGTTATTCAGTTTCCTGCAAAGTTTTGTGAGATTTCATACATGATTGAATAGTTTTTACAGTAACTGTTCTATTTGTTGACTTTTAATTATACATGTATACACCAGTAGCTTTGATTGGCAATTGCATTTGTGTAGACTAAGTGTTCTTGCTTTGAAGGTGATTGCATAGGCTCAATAACTATACAATATCTACGGTATTATGTGGAACTATATAGATCAATGCTTTAAGACAGATCAATTTTTATGCCCCCACAATGTGGGAGCATATAGCGTTGCACTTGTCCGTCCGTCCGTCCGTCTGTCCGTCAGTCCGTCCGTCCCGAAATCTTGTGAACGCAACTCCTCTTAAACCGGATGGCAGATTTTGCTTAAACTTACAGGGATGAACAACCTTAATGTGTAGATGGTAGTAAAGGAAGAAATTTTCGCTGCGACCAAATTTTACAGAATTATGGCCCTTTGTTGATTTTTTCACTAGATACTATGTAGAAATTTTGTAAACACAACTCCTCTTAAACCGAATGGCAGATTTTGCTTAAACTTACAGGGATGAACAACCTTAATGTGTAGATAGCAGTAAAGGAAGGAATTTTTGCTGCGACCAAATTTAACAGAATTATAGCCCTTTTTGATTTTTTCACTATATACTATGTAGAAATTTTGTGAATGCAACTCCTCTTAAACCGGATGGCAGATTTTGCTTAAACTTAAAGGGATGAACAACCTTAAGGTGTAGATGGTAGTAAAGGAAGGAATTTTCGCTGCGACCAAATTTTACAGAATTATGGCCCTTTGTTGATTTTTTCACTATATACTATGTAGAAATTTTGTGAATGCAACTCCTTTTAAACTGGATGGCAGATTTTGCTTAAACTTCCAAGGATTAACAACCTTAAGGTGTAGATGGCAGTAAAGGAAGGAATTTTTGCTGCAACCAAATTTTACAGAATTATGGCCCTTTGTTGATTTTTTCACTATATACTATTTAGAAATTTTGTGAATGCAACTCCTCTTAAACTGGATGGCAGATTTTGCTTAAACTTACAGGGATGAACAACCTTAATGTGTAGATGGCAGTAAAGGAAGGAATTTTTGCTGCAACCAAATTTAACAGAATTATGGCCCTTTGTTGATTTTTTCATTATATACTATGTAGAAATTTTGTGAACACAACTCCTAGTTTTCTAGTTTTTTTTCAAAAGTGTATAGAAAGTTATCAATTTCTTCTATGCTGTTTATACAAAAAAAACAAATTTGTGCATGTGAAATGTGAAAAAAATAAGTTTATCAGACTGTAATAACAAGTACAAATGAATGTTTCCAAAATTTGGAAAAAGCCTTCCTTTACATTGGTACTTTGAAGTACATTGATTTTGGTGCATTAGTTTTAATAATTCACATATTAATTATTACCTCCCCTGACCCCATTTTGAGGGTCATTCGCAATATATCATATGCCTAAGATAAAATAAAAAGATCTCTAATAATTCTATCATCTTCATGAAAACTGATAAAACTTTTATATTTTAGTGCTATGATAATGTTTCCTTCATATTTATAACCTAAATGAGCTGTTTATATTAATTGTTATTTTTCATATTTTGTCAATTATATTCTGTAGAATATTGACCCCTAAAATGATTGCCACTTTTTTCAAGGGAAGTAAAAATTGTAGTATTCATCAACTGTCAATAGCTCTATTATCTGATTTAAGTTATAGCTCAGTTTGTGAGCTGGTGAGATTAAGTTTTAAGCTGAAGATCTGGTTAAGCTTAAGTGGTGATTGAGCTGTAAGATGAATGTGGAACAGCTTAGATTGTAAGTTTGAGCTAAGAGGTCAAGCTATTACTTTGATCTGGTAGAACTTGGGTTGTTAGCAGCTCTGTGATCGGTGTGGTAGGGATTTTGCTATCGGTGGGCTATCATATTTTATCTGACTTGTGGTATTTAAATTAGTGTGTTGGTTTGTTTTGATTTATTTATACTCGCGGGCGGTTGCCCAATGGGCAAGTCCCCAGAAGATTTAAAGATTTTGATTTTGGGGGATATGCAAATACAGATACAGGAAGATGCCCCAATTCAAGAAGCTTCTGGTTCTTTAGCATGCCAAGTGTTCAAGCACTCATACACGTGACCTGAATTTAAAATCTGAAAGACTTATTAGTAATTTTAGTTGGCCAGCTCAGGACTAATGAACCCAATTTGTCGAGATTACAAGTCTCATGCTCTAACCGATTGAGCTTTACAGCCTGCCTATTGATTTAGTAGAGCTCTGTCAGGTTGTGTGTGATTGATTTAGAAAGGTTCAGATTGTAAGATTTATGAAAAAAAGGGTCAAGAAAATTACATCGACTTTTTTAAAAATTCAGGCCCAGGATTTATTTGAATTTTTTAGGTTCTGTCTCATAATTGGAGTTTTGATTGAGTAAGCCCTGGTGATAGTCATCTCGGGGTAGAATTCGGGTAAGTTTTAGCTTTATAAAATGAAGACCTGAAAAAAGTTTGGGGGTATGGGGGGTTGGTTGTTTCCCCTAAGATACAGAAAAAAGTCATTTAAATTTTTGCCAGAGCACATTGATTTAGCAACTGATCATTCCTGGGCACCCTTTTTCAATAGTTTACCAGTACTTGCCTTCATTTACAAGGACCGGGCCAGAGCAAGGTACAGAAAATGTCAATAAAGGGTGAAATATTTCAGTCAATAAAAATGAATAAGCCTCACGACTTTAATTAACCTAATTCGCCCTACCCCATTGCACCCTTTGGAATTAATGTTATCCGAAGGTTTTAGCTAAATGACAAAAAGGGAAATCCAGGGATTTGGCCTGAGGGACAATTTACTGTTAAAATTTTAAAAAAAAATTTTCTTCCCAATCCCGTTTTTGCTTTAAAACCTTTTCCTTCAAATAAAATTTTTTTGGCAGTGGGGGTAAAGTTTTTCAAATTTTTACTTTCAATTTAGAAGTAAAGTGGTTATTTGGTTTTTAATTATTTAATTTCTTTATTTCATTTTGTTATTTGAAATATAAAAAATTAAAAACTTGTATTGTTAATTGAATAAAACAAACAAACTTGTACATAATTAGATTTAATTTATTCAGATATAACATCTGTATTGTTAGATACTTTGATAGATTAAGTTTTAAAAACCTAAATTATACACCTAATTATTTTTGCTAAAGTAGAGCAATTATAGACAAAACTAATTGTACAAAATCCACTTAATGTAGTAGTGTTGTTTTGTTTTGTTTTTTTGTAAGATTTAATGGTATTTGAACACAAATAATTTAATTGCAAAGATCAAATATTGATAATGATTGGTTATTTACTCCCATAGCTTACGACATAACTACAATAGCTTAGTTAACGACCGGTAATTTGTGAAACAATTTAAAGAAGTTGACATTCAGGCATTCTCATAAATTTTCATTGCATCTATGATGTACTGCTAATCAGTACAATTAACATAGACCATTTTACTTCATGATTAATGACTTTGTTGTATACATGCAGAATAAACTATTTAAACTCTTGCAGCATATATGTTTTTGTAATGTAAAGTCGATACATTTTGCAGTGAATGAGTTTTACTTTGTTTTATACTTGTACAATAAACTATGTTGTCAGATGAATTTGTATTGCAAATTTCGGTGTATTTAAAAGGAACAAGAAATACTTTCCGAATTTTCCCATTTTCTGTACTGCATTTCAGATTAGATTAAGCTTTCCAACTTAAGTGTAGGACAGTAGCAAATAGGACAGTAACCCACTAGGACACATGCAGCTTATAAAGACATTAGTCCACTAGGATAATAACCGATATAAGGATAATAGTCAGCTAGGTCATAGTACACTAGGACAGAAACCAATTAGGATGATAGCCCACTAGGATAAGTTTCAACTTAAAGGACTAGGCTACTGGACACAACCAACTAGGACAACAGCTTACTAGGACAATAGTCCTCTAGGTCAGAAGCCCACTTGAAAACAGCCCGCTAGGACAATAATATGCATGTACTGTGGCCAATATTATTTTAAGAAGTTCATACTAGCATCTAATCTGTTGCATAGTTAACAAATTGAAAGAAAAAGCTGGCACTGTACAGTTTCATTACAAAAAGTGTATATTGTTTGAAAATTTAATTGAACAGATATGTTTATGAGTATATGTACATTTACATGGTAATTCTTGGTTAAGCCATGGCACATGTAGTTGAATGGTGTTTCAATCTGACAGACCAAAAAGTTAAATCATTAATGAAAAGAAAAGACCATGCCTCGTAATTGATGTAAAATCTATATATAATTTAATATCAAGGTGATATTTAGAAAATCTTGTTATAGGAAAATCCTGATGTGGAAATCAGACAAGAATTCAAAGGATCAGAATCTTTTAAAGTTACAAGGCCAACAACAAAAAGGTGAGAAAGAACTGAGTACAGTGAGCACATAGGAAATGTGTTTTTGATGTTTATTTCACTGAAGAGTGACAGAAAACAAGAAAATAAAACCCATTCAGTGAAATCAATAGCATCAATCTTTTGACCTGGCATTTGGTTGATGAAAGATGTTAGTAATTTAAGAGAATGCAACTTTTGCTTATTGATGTGTGAAAAAAAATATGTCTGAAGAAAGTTATTCTTTGGTTTTGTCTCCTTTGAGCCTTAAATCAGTTTAGGACCTTTTTGTTTAAGAACAAGGCATATATTTTTTAAAGATCTTTAAAGTCTAATATAATTAAAGGTTAGAAAAAATTAGTGCTTGTAAACATTTGCACATTTTAGACATCAAACATTTATAGAATGTCAAGGTCTCAGAAGTCAATTTATGAGTATAAGATTTTACAAAGTTACCTTTAATAATAACAAATAATAGCTAAATCAATAACAAAAAGGAAATTGGATAAAAATGCTATTGGCTAAGAAATGAGGTTCCACTTTCTGGACAAAAATTAATTAATTAAGCTTAATTAATTATGTTAGAGAATGCATCTTACTTTATCTTAAAATACGATTTCCCATTACAAATTTCTTTTCATAATCTATTAATTGCATTATAACAATTGTAATTTAGGACACCTGGTGTCTGTAAAACCCATTAGTACTTTAATTATCCTTAATTTATAGTTGATTTCATACAAATTTTCTCATAAAAATTGAATTATCCTTCATCAAAAAAACAGATTGTACTTTATTATCGAACTGTTATTTTCTGAATTTTATGGCATAAAATGATTAAGTAATTGCTTAAGGAAATGAATGAAGAAATAGTATTAAACTTTAAGAGAGCTGTATGGATTGCATTCTTTGCTATTTTGATATTTTTAGCTCACCTAAGAGCTCAGTGTTGAGATAAAATGAGATCCGTCAACAGTTAAAATCACAGTTTTGTTCTGATCTTCATCAAGGTCAAGTTTTAATATGGGTCATCAGCAGGGTAAAATTAGGTCACTCGGTGGAATTGAGAAAGAAAAACCTGAATTATAAAACCAACATTTATGGAGGAAGTCTGAGATTGGTTTGACTTCCTGTAAAATTCACAAGGAAGAACTGAATATTACAAGAATTTTATTGGTCCTTTTAAAATTGCAACTGAAATCCGGGAATCTCATTGGCCATTCTAATTTTAGAATTATATTCTAAAAGATCTTTCAGAAACATATACCTGTCCAAATTATAAAGGAATCTAAAGGAGTTTCATAAACAAAGTTTCTTGTTAAATTTCTCGGATATTTGAGATCCCAGAAAAACATGTGCATACAGAAAGACACCATGCAAGTAAAAGCAGTTTTACCTCGTCCAAGTATCTTTTTTAAAAAAACTTTTTTGTTAAATTTGAGGGGCCTAGTTTTAAAATTTAAAGCTCGGATTGTTGTTTTTTTCAGGGTTTTCTTATGGGTAAATTTTTGGTGAAAATAAAAGAGGGAAATACCCGTCATAAAGTACATAATATGTTTGCTTCAAACTTTAAAGTTTAACTTTAAGGGCCATAAATCTTGGCCACTGTTTCAGATTTAAAAGAAGACCTTGTGAAACCTTGAGAAGCTATATTTAGAATCAGTTATCTTCATTTTGAGTCACATTATGCTTTTGTTCATGATTTTAATATCATAAATTTAAATATGAATGACCTTGAACAAAGTTCAAAAGATATTAAATGATTTGAGAAACCATATTGTTATTGTATCAGAAATTGTAAAAGGTTTGGTATAAATTGTTCATTATTGCTTTGGTCATAATCAAATGACATTTATGAAACCACTCCATTAATACTTTAATGATTATAAAATTCCTTCTATTTTATTCCTATTTCAATATGAAAAGGTAATATGAAACATATTGGAATTTAATTGGTAATTTCTCAGTTTATTTCTTGAATTGTCATGTACTGCTGGTTATTAAAGGGTTCAGATTTAACATTTGTTACAAAATGCGGAAAGAATTAGAAAAAAAAAAAATGTACACATTTCTTCTTTTTGTTTCAATTAATTTCAAATTAACCTATTGTGTGTACTGAAGAACTATCCTTTGTACTGAAGAACCATCCTTACACGTGGGTGCACTCACAATGCATTATGTTCTGAAAGTGGTATAATTTTAAACCTCACCAATAACCTAAAATGGAAATTGTCCATCTTTGATTCAGGACTTGGTGGCTGATTTGGTACGCTTTTGTGCCAATTTTTAGTTTCTGTGTGGTTGTACAATCATATTCAACTCAAATTTGACATATAGATGCATCTTAGGAATAAGCAATTTAAGTTTGAATTTGGTCATGGTTCAATGATTTTGGACAAAGTTATCTCTCTTGAATGTTGGAAAAATTTGAATTTTCAGTTTCAGATTTCAATTTTTTGGGGGGAAATTTTAAATTTTACCCCATTATTTTGGGGCTAAAAATTCCCAATATCCCAAATTTACAAAGGGTTTAAACACTAAAAAAGTTTCATTTCCTTTTTGAATTTTTGTAAAAAAAAGGGTTTTCGGGTTTTTAACATTGAATATTTTTTAAGGGGGCTTTGAATTTAAAAATGAAAAATGTTTTTTTCGAAATTTTGGAAAACCTAAAATTAAAACCCCATCTAAAATTTTTTGGGCTGAAATGCAGGGGCCCCCCAGTGGCTTTGCAAAAACATTTTCTATTTTTGGTTTTTTAACCCCTATTTATTCTAAAAAAATAGATCTAAAAAGGTTTCCCACACAAGTTTTTAAAGTCCAGACCTCCCAACCCCCAAATATCACATATGTCTCAAAACAATATTTCCTATCCATTCATAACAACAACATCAGTGGAATCCCTTATATCATTAATTATAGTGATGTCAGTTACAGTAGCAACAAAAGTTAAATTTAACTCCTGTTGTCTGTGATATATTATATACTAATTTAATTTATGAGTACAATAAATGCAAAGAATTTCAATTCAGATGAAACATTTGTTAAATTGTGTGACTTGATATTCAAATTTTTAGTAATTTCTAATTATTTTAATTCAAAGTTATTTATTGATTCATTACCTTCAGTGCCATTAATTGCCTCAGAGTGTGATTTGATATCTTTTAAATACATAGCATTTGCCAAAAAAACCCCAAAAAACAACCAATGTTAATTCAAAGGTATGGATTCAAGAAAACATTGTGAACATTGTGTAATGTAAAATTGCAGTGCCATAATGTCTTTGGGTGATTTTATTTTTCTTCCTAGTAAAGGGTTGTTGATATGCACACAATTAAAGAAAAGTTTAAAATTCAATGTTTTGAGAAAAGTTTATGTAGAGCAACCAGAAGCATGCATATATTTTGCAATGCTTTACTGAGATAAATCTTTAATCTGCTCGAACTAAAAAGGTGATGGGCTTTACCCACCTGACTTTCTTGCCAGTATAGAGCCAGGCCAGCCTTATACAAACCTGTGTGCCAGACTCGTTCAACAGTGAAATTACCCCAAAGATTGAGTTTTTAGAGAGTATTAAACAGTGAAATTACTTTAAAGAAAACAACACCTTGAGGCTTTTACTAAAACAGTGAAATTACCTTAAAGAAAACAACACCTTGAGGCTTTTAGAGAGTACTAAAACAGTGAAATTACCTTAAAGAAAACAACACCTTGAGGCTTTTAGAGAGTACTAAAACAGTGAAATTACCTTAAAGAAAACAACACCTTGAGGCTTTTAGAGAGTACTAAAACAGTGAAATTACCTTAAAGAAATCAACACCTTTAGGCTTTTAGAAAGTACTAAAACGGTGAAATTACCTTAAAGAAAACAACACCTTGAGGCTTTTAGAGAGTACTAAAACAGTGAAATTACCTTAAAGAAATCAACACCTTTAGGCTTTTAGAAAGTACTAAAACGGTGAAATTACCTTAAAGAAATCAACACCTTTAGGCTTTTAGAAAGTACTAAAACGGTGAAATTACCCCAAGAAAAAGCGTCTTCAAGCTTTTAGAGATTACTAAACAGTAAAATTACCCCAAAGAAAAAACAAATTAAAGCGTCTTTAGGCTTTTAGAGAGTACTATACAGTGAAAATACCACAAAGAAAACATATTCAAAAGCATTTTACATGAATGTTTGTTTGGGATGTTACAGAGTAGAAAATGAAGCTAAGTGCTGTAACAGATTCCTGTGTTTCAAAAACAAAATGTTTATTGTAAGATATGTAATTAATCTTGAAGCATGGTTGTTTACTGATTTGTGTCAGAAATATTCTTGTATGATTGACAGACATAAGCAAAGCATTGCTTTTCCTGTTTTATAGTCTTAATTTACAAATGTATTTTTGTCTGTCCTATTTATTATTGATGCATTGATCAGTGTAAACAGAAGCTTTTTCACTTCTTGAAAATAGAAAAAAATAATTTACTTGCTAGGAGGGTGTCAGGTATGAAATTTTGCTTATGAATGCAATAAAGATATTATTTTAAGAAGTTCATACTAGGCATAGTTAACAAATTAAAAGAAAAAGCTGGCACTGTACAGTTTCATTACAAAAAGTGTATATTGTTTGAAAATTTAATTGAACAGATTAAAAATAATCCACGAAAAATATGTTTATGAGTATGTTACATTAAACTCCTTTAAAATTTGTTTGTGTCGATCTTCATTGATCAGTAGTTTAAAAAGTTATAATAGGAGTCAGCATAATTTAGGGACAATCCTCATGTATGTATCTTTATTGTGCATAGGCAAAATATTTTTTGTATTTGCATGTTGGTAAATTAATGTTAACATTGGGTGTTCTAGTGACTTGCATGTGTAATAATTTTTCCTGCTGGCTGTTTTATACATTATGACAATAATTACTAAGTTAAATCACTTCAGCTGTTTTAATGCTTGTAAAGTGTTGATTTATTTTGATTCTTTTTAAATTTTTAAGGGGAAATAATGTGCTATTCTTCTAGAGATATTGCACTTTGCAAATATTATTCTACAAAGCTTTAAAAAAATCTTAAATATTGACATACAGGTAGTAATTTGAATTCAGATCATATAGCTAATAATTAACAAAATAAACAACAACAAAAATATTCAGAATCACAATTTGATTTCCAGATCTTTTCTTATAAGGCCCTTAAATTATAAATACAGAATAAAAACAATTTGAAATTTAAAAAAAAATATTTGAAATTCTTTAAAACAATTTCAGAATGCAATTTAACTTGAATTTAACATATACCAAATTATCAATTCAGGTTAAAGAGTGTTGAGCAATGACTTTTATATTAAGTGGAATGTAATAATGTATGATGCTGCATATTACACTGCATACCTGATTGACATTATACTTTAAAATATTGCAAAATTTTCCTACTGTATGTATATTTTTCCCCTATTTAATTTTTTTTATTCATTTAAATAACAGTTTCAAAACTTAGAGAAATATCATTTATGAAAGTAGACACATTAATGATAACCTGATGAATAATACAGTTGGTACCATATCAATATTATCATTAATTTACATTAAAGCTGCATGCCTCCAGATGATGCCAAAATATTTCAAGAAATTTAAAACAAGCAAAAAAAAATGTGCTAAGAAAAGTAAAAGTATTCACAATTCAAGAAATAATTTACATATTATGTGCAATGAATAACTGATTTGACAGTCTTTATCACTATATTTCTACTATGAGACTAACACAGTAAGGGCTATTTTTGTATATTCTAACCTATTTTTGGTAATTATTGTAGATGTTAAGTGACATTTGCAATTTATAAATTACTTTCTTTGTTCACTTGACAATATTTTACTTTTTAATACATTTTAAAAATTTTCATAAAAATCTGCATAAATCTGGAGGCATGCTGCTTTAAAGGTAATTAGAAAGGCAGTGATTTATCTCAGTTTTTCCACATTTATTATACCCCCAAAAACGAAGTTTGGGGGGTATATAGGAGTCACCCGGTGGTCGGGCGGTCGGTCGGTCCAGACGTCCGTTGCATTTTCCTTGTCCGGAGCATAACTTGAAGACTAATGGTTGGAATTCAATATAATTACATACAATGGTCAAACACATTGAGAGGAAGTGCAGTGCACAAGAACCATAACTCTATCTTGACTAATTACAGAGTTATTGCCCTTTGTTACTTTTCCTTGTTCGAGGCATAACTTGAAAACTACTGGTTGGAATTCAAAACAACTTCATACAATTGTCAAACACAATAAGGGGAAGTGCAGTGCACAAGAACCATAACTCTATCTAAAGTAATTATAGAGTTATTGCCCTTTGTTGCTTTTCCATTGCTTTTTTTTGTCCGGACCATAACTTGAAGACTAATAGTTTGAATTCAATATAACTACATACAATGGTCAAACACATTGAGAGGAAAGGCAGTGCATAAAAAACATAACTCTATCTTGACTAATTACAGAGTTATTGCCCTTTGTTACTTTTCCTTGTCCAGGGCATAACTTGAAAACAGTTGTTCGGAATTCAAAACAACTTCATACAATTGTCAAACACAATAAGGGGAAGTGCAGTGCACAAGAACCATAACTCTATCTAAAGTAATTACAGAGTTTTTGCCCTTTGTTACTTTTCCATTGATTTTTTTGTCCGGACCATAACTTGAAAACTAATGGTTGGAATTCAATATAACTACATACAATGGTCAAGCACATTGAGAGGAAGTGCAGTGCATAAGAACCATAACTCTATCTTGACTAATTACAGAGTTATTGCCCTTTGTTACTTTTCCTTGTCTGGGGCATAACTTGAAAACTACTGGTTGGAATTCAAAACAACTTCATACAATTGTCAAACACAATAAGGGGAAGTGCAGTGCACAAGAACCATAACTCTATCTAAAGTAATTACAGAGTTATTGCCCTTTGTTACTTTTCCATTGATTTTTTTGTCCGGACCATAACTTGAAGACTAATGGTTGGAATTCAATTTAACTACATACAATGGTCAAGCACATTGAGAGGAAGTGCAGTGCATAAGAACCATAACTCTATCTTGACTAATTACAGAGTTATTGCCCTTTGTTACTTTTCCTTGTCTGGGGCATAACTTGAAAACTACTGGTTGGAATTCAAAACAACTTCATACAATTGTCAAACACAATAAGGGGAAGTGCAGTGCACAAGAACCATAACTCTATCTAAAGTAATTACAGAGTTATTGCCCTTTGTTACTTTTCCATTGCCTTTTTTGTCGGACCATAACTTGAAGACTATTGGTTGGAATTCAATATAATTTCATACAATGGTCAAGCACATTGAGAGAAAGTGCAGTGCACAAGAACCATAACTCCATCTTGACTAATTACAGAGTTATTGCCCTTTGTTACTTTTCCTTGTCCAGAGCATAACTTAAAAACTACTGTTTGGAATTCAATACAACTTCATACAGTTGTCAAGGACATTAAAAGGAAGTGCAGTGCACAAGAGCCATAACTCCATTTTGACAAAATACAGAGTTACTGCCCTTTGATACTTTTCCTTGTCAGGAGCATAACTTAAAACATACTGGTTGGAATTCAAAACAACTTCATACAATGGTCAAGCACAATAAGAGGAAGTGCAGTGCACAAGAACTATAACTATCTTCAGTATTTATAGAGTTATTGCCCTTTGTTCCTTTTCTTTGTCTTTCTGGACTTATTACAGAGTAATTCAATTAAACTTCATCAATGGCCAACCACATTGAAAGGAAATGCAACATATAAGAACCACAACTATCTTTAATTGCCCACAACCATAACTCTATATTTCAATTCTTTTACAAGGTATTCTATTACTAGTAACATCCTCATTTCCGAAGCAGTCTTGTGGGGGTATTAACCACATTTAGTGATAGTTCTAAATATAACTTAAAAACTTTTGCCACACCATGCCTGTAAGATGTCTAGCCTAACTAGCCTAGTTAAAATGTTTTGCCTCTAGGGCTGCAACGATACATCAAATGTTCGATTCGATTTCGATTTTAAACACTCCGATTCGATTTTTTTCGATTCGATACATTTCTGATTACTAATTTATCTTTGGTATATAATTCTGCTTGTCTGCTCCAAAAGTGAGTGGCCTTCAACCTAGTGCTTTGCTTTTCTGTTGTAATATAACTAGTATATAAAATTATTTGACTTAATAATTGTGTTTATGAGAATAAAAAAGCTCTTGTCTATTTGGAAAATAATTTTAATAATCAAATACAGTAATCATTAATCTCAGTAACATGATAACAGATACCTTCTGCTGACTAGGAATTTAACAAAGTATGTAAATGTAAAGTAAATAATGAACAAAGTTTCACAAGGTTGTAAGAACTGATACTCAGATATTCTGTTTATAATTCCCATAATATGTAAAATGAATAATTAATCCTAATGTCAGTGTTGTCACACAATACTTCTTAGTGTAGTAAACAATACAGAAAAGATGAAATTATCACTTTTTTCACACTTGACTAAAGAAATAATAATCAATCCCAATGTCAAATATGCCTACTTACTGTAGTACTAATCAAACTTATTTCGGGAAGGCCAGGACACGGATAAAGCTGACCAAACAAGTCCACATTGTGTTTTCATTTCATATGTTGCTTTAAATTAGACGTACTGTCGGACTTTGGATATAACACGTTCGTAAAGCATATTTTGCAAGTAGCATTATCCATGTCCTGGCCTTCCCGAAACCCAAAGTGTTCCAAAACCTTTGATTTTATTTTTTAGGAGGATTTTTTAATTTCGATCGTATGTAACGTGACAAAGCACGAAGGGAAAGACTAAAACTTTCACTTTTTTCCTTGTTTATTTTTGGGTGGGGAATCGAATCGAATCGAAAATGTTACAGTTGGTATCGGGAATCGCGAATCGGCGCTCATAAAACCGGTTTTCGATGCATCGAAAGGTATCGTTGCACCTCTATTTGCCTCATGTTATTCCAAAAGAGAAGAAACATAGTTATAGATATTTGCCATATCATGCAGCAAGATGTTAAACTAACATTGCTACCATGTTTAGTCACATTATGCAACAAGGTGTTTAGCTAACAAACTAACACTGCTACCATGTTTAGTCACATTATGCAACAAGGTGTTTAGCTAACAAACTAACATTGCTACCATGTTTAGTCACATTATGCAACAAGGTGTTTAGCTAACAAACTAACACTGCTACCATGTTTAGTCACATTATGCAACAAGGTGTTTAGCTAACAGACTAACATTGCTACCATGTTTAGTCACATTATGCAACAAGGTGTTTAGCTAACAGACTAACATTGCTACCATGTTTAGTCACATTATGCAACAAGGTGTTTAGCTAACAGACTAACACTGCTACCATGTTTAGTCACATTATGCAACAAGGTGTTTAGCTAACAGACTAACAATGCTACCATGTTTAGTCACATTATGCAACAAGGTGTTTAGCTAACAGACTAACAATGCTACCATGTTTAGTCACATTATGCAACAAGGTGTTTAGCTAACAGACTAACACTGCTACCATGTTTAGTCACATTATGCAACAAGGTGTTTAGCTAACAGACTAACACTGCTACCATGTTTAGTCACATTATGCAACAAGGTGTTTAGCTAACAGACTAACATTGCTACCATGTTTAGTCACATTATGCAACAAGGTGTTTAGCTAACAAACTAACACTGCTACCATGTTTAGTCACATTATGCAACAAGGTGTTTAGCTAACAGACTAACACTGCTACCATGTTTAGTCACATTATGCAACAAGCTGTTTAGCTAACAGACTAACATTGCTACCATGTTTAGTCACATTATGCAACAAGCTGTTTAGCTAACAGACTAACATTGCTACCATGTTTAGTCACATTATGCAACAAGGTGTTTAGCTAACAGACTAACATTGCTACCATGTTTAGTCACATTATGCAACAAGGTGTTTAGCTAACAAACTAACATAGCTACCATGTTTAGTCACATTGTGCAACAAGGTGTTTAGCTAACAGACTAACACTGCTACCATGTTCAGTCACATTGTGCATCAAGGTGTTTAGCTAACAGACTAACATTGCTACCATGTTTAGTTACATTGTGCAACAAGGTGTTTAGCCAACAAACTAACATTGCTACCATGTTTAGTCACATAATGCAACAATGTGTATAGCTAACAAACTAACATTGCTACCATGTTTAGTCACATAATGCAACAAAGTGTTTAGCTAACAAACTAACATTGCTACCATCTTTAGTCACATTATGCAACAAGATGTTTAGCTAAAATAGTTAAAGTTTTGGCATATTATGCCATTTTATGATTTACTAACATAATTGTAAAATTTTACCAAGTTTGTTGCAAGCTCTTGTATAAACATTGTTATAAATTTTTGCTACATCAGATAAAACATTTTGCCATATCATTCCAATATTCATGTTTAACTAGCTAAAACATTTCATTCCAATTAGATGTTTAATTAACATACAGTCTAACTTGCCCATGCGACCACGTGTATTAAGCGATTTTTGTCTTAAACGACCACTTTAAATTCCCCCTGATCATTTTCTCTCTATATCTTTTATGTATTAAGCGACTTTTGCTCAACGCGACCAGCGACCGCTAATTAGTCTCCTAATTGACATCAATCTTTTCATTAAACGACCACTTTTACCTGTCAAGTAATTGTGTTTTAAGAGAACGCCACCTTGTTATGTCACAAGTGTCAGCAATCAAAACACAACAATAAACTTGTGAAAAACTCTATTTCCCATACCGTTTTAGCGTATGCAAATGAAGTTAAGTATACGCGTGACGTGTATTATCCAATAATATCGGATAAACAATGCAACGCTCCGCCCATACTGAGATGGTGTATACGCTTCGCTTGTTGACATTTAGACTGCATTGAATTGACCTTGAACTTGATCAGCCATTAAATTAATTGTAACAAATAGATGTAGTTTGTTTATTTCAAATGAAAAAATGCACAACAGAAAACATCTTCACTAATAGGGTTTTTGTGTTGGAGACAAGGAAAAACAACGGAGAAGTTAAAAAATTCTGGAAAAAATGTCAAACATGTACGTAATGGATCAAAACTGTTTTGTCAATAAATATCAGAACGTTATTTTTACATTTGCATCCGTTTAGATTATCGGAGCGTACTTATTATTCAACATTTATATAAAAATGAAGTTGAAAAACAATCCCATCGAATAAAAAAGATGTCATTTATAAATTTTGACTTTTATATCATGCTGACTGTCTTAAGAGACCGTTTCATTAAGCGTGTTTTGGTGTTTCCCTTGCGCGGTCGCTTAATACACGTTTGACTGTAGTTATAAAATTTTGCTACATCATGCCATAAGATGTTTAACTAATACAGTTAAAAATTTTGCCAGATTATTCCTATAATCATGTTTAACTAGCCAAAGCATATCATTACAATAACATGTTTTAGTAAAACAGTTAAAAAGTTTTGCCAGATCAGTACAATAAGATGTTTAACTAAAACAGTTAAAAAGTTTAGCCATATCATACCAATGAGATGTTTAACTAAAACAGTTAAAAAGTTTTGCCAGATCAGTACAATAAGATGTTTAACTAAAACAGTTAAAAAGTTTAGCCATATCATACCAATGAGATGTTTAACTAAAACAGTTAAAAAGTTTTGCCAGATCAGTACAATAAGATGTTTAACTAAAACAGTTAAAAAGTTTAGCCATATCATACCAATGAGATGTTTAACTAAAACAGTTAAAAAGTTTTGCCAGATCAGTACAATAAGATGTTTAACTAAAACAGTTAAAAAGTTTAGCAATATCATACCAATGAGATGTTTGACTAAAACAGTTAAAAAGTTTTGCCAGATCATTCCAATAAGATGTTTAACTAACATAGTTATAAAATTTTGCTATATCATAGCCTAATACAATTATCCAGCCAGACAGCCAATGCTTAAAGATTGGATGACAAGAATCTACAGAAAATATGCAGCAATTTACTCAATTTCAGATTAATGCCTATCTAACATCTGGAATACATAAAGGCAAATTCATGTGTTTTTAAAGAGAAACTCAGTTTGTTATGAAAGCATATGGTTTCTGTTTGGGTGCTTGCAACATCGCCATACTTTTTTTGGTGATTTTTGTTTTTGCGTCAGTGTTTCGGATCTTATTCTATGCAATCAATTATTGTTTCATGCTCAAAACTCATTATTGAATGTATGATCAACTGTGTACCGATTCCTATTGGTCCCTTGTGACATTAAATTCATCCAGACTTTGCCTGTTCACGGAGTTTTGCCCACATATACCGAGAACATTGGCAGCCAGTGGCATCTCACATGTTTAATGCATTAAAATTGTACTTCCAGAATGATTATAAATTATTAATTATAAGTTTATACAGGTGCACTGTTCAGGCTATATTAAGAAAGTTACGTAGCCTTGAACATTTCTGTTTGAGAATAAAAGAATGAGAGGGCAATCCATTATACTGTATTTCAATTATTTTATTTCTTTGAATTTTTTATTTTTGTTGATTGGGCAATTCATTATAATTTATTTCAATTATTTTATTTCTTTGAACAATTTTATAGTATACTTTGCTCACATAATAATATGATATTTTTACTTTGTTGATCTTAATTGATTCTTGAGAATATCATTCTTAATTGATAAGTATCGTCAAGTGCTTGAAATTTGATGTGGCCTAAAAAAAAAGGAGAAAAAAAAGAAAGGAAGGAAAGAAAGAAAAAAGAAGAAGAAAAAATCACTCTTATATACCATTAGGTACTTTGGTGTCTGGATTTTATCCAGGACATGATTGCAGTTATTTATTGTATGAATGAAATAACTTCATTGACTTGATTTGACAGTGAATAAGCCTTGAATTGTCATGTAAATCCTTAATCTGTGAAATGGAATAATTTCTTTCTTTGTATTTTGGAACAGTCCGTTAAATGTTTTAAAAGTGTTTTCAATATCTAAATACAAAACAATTAAGGTACCAACAGTAAACAGCCAGTCAGACTGTACATATCTGATACTGTTGACAAATACCTTTTAGTTCCTGTAAGGTAATTTAAAGCATTAAATAGACATGAATATCAACTTAGTTATAAGTGTTTGTTTGCTATAATTTTATTAAGGACACTAGGTCCTAGTTATACTAATAAATTCTATACATAAAGTATAATTATTATGGTAAATGATGGATATATATATACATAGTAATTCAATAATATTTCAAAAAAGATAATTATAATACAATATTTCATAAACTACCCATAAAATATGGGGTGAGGAGGTTGGGGCCACAGTTCAGGTTGGTATATATATTTATTTTAACTACCTGCCTTTCAGCTAAGATATAGCCTTGATCTGGTTATTTGTTACCTTGATACAACAAGTTACTATTAACTCGTACACTTAAATTACTGTTAAAATAGTGGATAATACTTGAATCTTAAAGTTACTGTTCTTATAAGTGCTGTCTCTCATGTGCTTTTAGATGTGCATTAAATCCTGTCTGAACATTTGCCACCAGTGTAGAGCCAGGACAGCCTGCGTTTCTGTGCATGTCAGACCAAGCTGTAGATGGCTGACTAACTTGCAATATTCATATTTGATATCCCCAAAATTGACAATGGACAGTTCCAAACAAGTCTGTTATAAAAAATCAGACTAGGTTCTAAGGGTTTAATTGCTTACAGTTAAATCACTGAAAGTCAGGAAATATTTTGTAACTGGTAATAATAAAGTTCCATTCTATTTACAATGCACTGGGTGTTACTGGGTGTTTTGAAGAAGTCAAGCATGCAGATAGATACAAAAGTTAAGATAATATAGCTCAAGCTGTGCTTCTCATTTGTATTTCATCTTTTCACAAACAAATTGCATTTATTTTACTTCTAGATATTTCTAGAAAATGAACAATGCATCCAACATGCATCAATTTACCATTAGTTCTTTTGCAAGTCCCATTATAATTTGTTATGTTCATAATAGATAAATAGCTTCAAAGTAATACAATGTTATAAAAGTGTTCTTTTTGCACATTTTGTAATGCATTGTTAATTTGAAGCATGTTATATGATAATGTTTGTTAATGCCTCATAATGACACCAAGGTAGTCCTGTTACATTATTGTAAAATGTTGGTATTTGAAAAACTGTGAAATTCATTACTTTAGGTAACCATTGGAGCTTGGTAAATATTAGATCAAAACTAGTTATTTAATAATTAATTTCTTTTATGTTTTATGGGAGCAGGAATGAAGGGGTATTTTTCTGCCAATGTAAATTACCTTATTGTTTACATTTAACGCTCCCCCTCTAATAAGTGCCCTCACTGCATGTTGTAGAAGAAAAAAATGTTACCTTTCCTTACAGATTTATAATCCATAATGAAAAAAAAAATCCAAAAAATCCAAATAATTTTTATTTAAAAAAATAACGTTTAATGTCACTATAGATGTAAAGTCATTAAAAAAAAATCCTGTATTATATATTAAGATCATAATATAAATGAATGATGATTTTCATAATTGAATTGTATCTTTAATTCTTTAATAAACATATCATTATGTCTCCTTCAACCATTTGCCCCTCAGTGCTAACAGTTGGTGGGACTTTGGATTTTTTCATATGAGGAAGTACTTTAATTCGCTTATGGAATGTCTGTGGTTCTACTCATATACATGTGTCTGTTTGTATCTGAAATAATGCACAGAGGTGCACCTGAGGTCTTCCACCACCAGTAAAGTTTGAAATTCACAATCTAACCTTTACTTTGTTAGTTAAACCCAAAGAAATAAAGAAAATTAAGTCTCCATAAATTAATGCAGTACCAAATATTGATGATTACACAGTACTGCAGGATGTTCTGTAGGTCTCATTAGCTATTTATAATTGCAAAGTTATCCGAAAATCAACTGCTGTTTATTACAGCTTCATGTTGAGTCTTTAAATAATTTAGCAAAGCTGCTTTAGTGATTGCAATCATTATGTTTGTATTACTATCTCTGTTGATTCAGAATACCAATAGCTTGATATTCCATCAGTGCAAATAGCAACCCACTTGGGAGTCACTGTTGTTTTTTTTTTGTTAAAAGTTTCATTTACAAAATAGTTAAACAAATTTTGCTGTATTAAGCCTATAGTCCCTACTTATGATAAAAGGGGGCTTTTGCAGCAAAATATTACAATGTTTTTGTTGATGTTAACCTATTTTGATATAATTATTATGAATAAATAAAACTATGCTTTTCTTTTGAACCTGTTAATAGCTATAGTCATATACAAAGAGGCAATTAGCAGGAAACAGGCGTATAAACTTAAGTACCTTGCCCAAAGTCTAATCCAGTTTTCTTAATGTTTGGGGTTTTTTTGGGTTTTTTTTTTTTTTGGGGGGGGGGGGGGGGGGGGGTATGTTGCACATTAACACAGTATAGGTCATATAGTGGCTTTGGAGGAAGACCTCGGGTTTTGTTTGTTTGTTTCATTTTATGCCTTTTCCCAAGAGACTCGCACCTATTGACACCAAACTTTGTGTATGGATAGCTTATATCAAGAGGCAGCTTGGGATTGCTACCCAGGTGTCTGTGATCAAGGTCAAGGTCACTGTTACTAAAATATAAATTCAGTTTCCGCTCAATAACTTGAGTTTGCTTTGACCTATTGACACCAAACTTGGTGTATGGATAGCTTATATCAACAGGCAGCTTAGGATTGCTACCAAGGTGTCTGTGATCAAGGTCAAGGTCACTGTTACTAAAAATAGAAATTCAGTTGCTGCTCTATAACTTAAGTTTGCTTTGGCTTATTGACACCTAACTTGGTGTATGGATAGGTTATATCAAGAGGCAGCTTGGGATTGCTATCCAGGTGTCTGTGATCAAGGTCAAGGTCACTGTTACTAAAAATAGAAATTCAGTTTCTGCTCAATAACTGGAGTTTGCTTTGGCCTAATGACACCAAACTTGATGAATGGGTAGCTTACAATGTTTTTGTTGATATTAACCTATTTTGATATAATTATTATGAATAAATAAAACTATGCTTTTCTTTTGAACCTGTTAATAGCTATAGTCATATACAAAGAGGCAATTAGCAGGAAACAGGCGTATAAACTTAAGTACCTTGCCCAAAGTCTAATCCAGTTTTCTTAATGTTTGGGGTTTTTTTTGGGGGGGGGGGTATGTTGCACATTAACACAGTATAGGTCATATAGTGGCTTTGGAGGAAGACCTCGGGTTTTGTTTGTTTGTTTCATTTTATGCCTTTTCCCAAGAGACTGGCACCTATTGACACCAAACTTTGTGTATGGATAGCTTATATCAAGAGGCAGCTTGGGATTGCTACCCAGGTGTCTGTGATCAAGGTCAAGGTCACTGTTACTAAAAATATAAATTCAGTTTCCGCTCAATAACTTGAGTTTGCTTTGACCTATTGACACCAAACTTGGTGTATGGATAGCTTATATCAAGAGGCAGCTTGGGATTGCTACCAAGGTGTCTGTGATCAAGGTCAAGGTCACTGTTACTAAAAATAGAAATTCAGTTGCTGCTCTATAACTTAAGTTTGCTTTGGCTTATTGACACCTAACTTGGTGTATGGATAGCTTTTATCAAGAGGCAGCTTGGGATTGCTACCCAGGTGTCTGTTATCAAGGTCACTGTTTCTGCTCAGTAACTTGAGTTTGCTTTGGCCTATTGACACCAAACTTGGTGAATGGATAGGTTATATCAAGAGGCAGCTTGGGATTGCTATCCAGGTGTCTGTGATCAAGGTCAATGTCACTGTTACTAAAAATAGAAATTCAGTTTCTGCTCAATAACTTGAGTTTGCTTTGGCCTAATGACACCAAACTTGATGAATGGGTAGCTTATATCAAGAGGCAGCTTGGGATTGCTACCCAGGTGTCTGTGATCAAAGTTAATGTACATGTATTTAGTTTTCATGTTATAACTTGACTTTGCTTTGACCTTTTGACACCAAACTTGCCAAGTGGCAGCTTTGGATTGCCACTAAGATATCTAGGAGCAAGTTTAAGGTCATTTGGTTACAATAGAATTTTAAGTTTCTACTCAATAACTTCAGTGCTTTTTGACCTATTGATTGCTGTCACATCAAAACTTGGTCGTTGAAAACCTGGTTTTCGTCGCATTGCGGCGCTTCTTGTATAGGTTTTTATTTTTCAGCTTTTTAATGTTAAAAAATATTTTTCAGATTTTTAATGTGAAAAAGTACTGTTACCTTTGTAACAAAATAAATATTTTTGTCATATGATTCACTGAGAGTAACAGTAAGAATAACTGGAAAATTGACATTACAAAAAATAATTAGAGGTAATGAGATATTATTTTATAAGAATAAAATAATGTGCCTTGGCTCTGTCTACAATGAAATAATGTGCATAAGCCCTGTCTGTAATGAAATAATGTGCCTTGGGCGTGTCTACAATAGAATAATGTGCCTTTGCCCTGTCTACATTAAAATAATGTGCCTTTGCCTTGTCTACAATGAAATAATGTGCCATGGCTCTGTCTACATTAAAATAATGTGCCATGGCTCTGTCTACATTAAAATAATGTGCCTTGGCCCTGTCTATATTAAAATAATGTGCATTGGCCCGGTATACATTAAAATAATGTACCTCCAGGCACTGTCTACAATAAAATAATGTGCCTTGGCCCTGTCTGTAATGAAATAATGTGACTTGGGCCTGTTTACAATAGAATAATGTGCCTTTGCCCTGTCTACAATTAAATAATGGGCCTTTGCCCTGTCTACATTAAAATAATGTGCCTTGGCCCTGTCTACATTAAAATAATGTGCCTTAGCCCTGTCTACAATAAAATAATGTGCCATGACCCTGTCTTCAATAAAATAATGTGCCTTGGCCCTGTCTACATTAAAATAATGTGCCTTCAGGCACTGTCTACAATGAAATAATGTGCCTTGGCCCTGTTTTCATTAAAATAATGTGCCTTGGCCCTGTATACAATAAAACAATGAGCATTGGCCCTGTCTACATTAAAATAATGTGCCTTTGCCCTGTCTACAATAAAATAATGTGCCTTGGCCCTGTCTACATTAAATAATGTGTCTTGGCCCTACAATAAATAAAATACTGTGCCTCCAGGCACTGTCTACAATAGAATAATGTGCCTTGGCCCCGTCTACATTAAAAATACATTAAAATAATGTGCCTCCAGGCACTGTCTACAATAAAATAATGTGCCTTGGCCTTGTCTACATTAAAAATACATTAAAATAATGTGCCTCCAGGCACTGTCTACAATAGAATAATGTGCCTTGGCCTTGTCTACATTAAAAATACATTAAAATAATGTGCCTCCAGGCACTGTCTACAATAAAATAATGTGCCTTGGCCTTGTCTACATTAAAAATACATTAAAATAATGTGCCTCCAGGCATTGTCTACAATAAAATAATGTGCCTTGGCCTTGTCTACATTAAAGTAATGTGCCTTTGCCCTGTGTACAATAAAATAATGTGCCTTGGCCCTGTCTACAATAAAATAATGTGCCTTGGCCTTGTCTACATTAAAGTAATGTGCCTTTGCCCTATGTACAATAAAATAATGTGCCTTGGCCCTGTCTACAATAAAATAATGTGCTTTGGCCTTGCCTACATTAAAGTAATGTGCCTTTGCCCTGTGTACAATAAAATAATGTGCCTTGGCCCTGTCTACAATAAAATAAATGTGCCTTGGCCCTGTCAACAACAAAGTTAACATTTTGTGGTATATCCATGTACATGTAATCAAAGGTGACAGTCATATCTTGACTTACAGTTTGAAAAAAAAACAGAACTAAGAAGAATATTATTTCGTCTGCAAGAAAAGCAAATTATATTCCTTTAATCTATTACATCATGTTTGAGTAATGAATATTTTCTGTATTTTGTCAAATTTCCCAGTCTTGGTCAGATCAAATACCAGTAATGATTAAACATAGAAAAAAATATTGTCATGTCGCTGCATATTTCCTATGTGAATATTATATAAAAGTAGAGAGAGAGAGGAAAAGAAGATGATTTTACATCAGGGACAAAGATGACAACTGACTGATACATGATGTATCATTAAGCTGCATCGGCCTGCCTTAGATTTCCACACATTTTAACCCTTTGCCATGCTAAATATTTTGTCCATCTTTCAACCTGAACAAAACCATTTGTCATATTTAGAGAAAATTTTAAAATATGTACTGATTGAATAGCAAACCGTAATAATAATTGGCAGATTTGTCTCGGCCTATCTTGCAGGTCTGCTCTGGTCGCATTGGTATATATATGCAGTTTTTCGCACTGGCAGGGTTGAAATTTAAGTGGATTGGTCTACAGTGAGCAAATTTTCCAAAACTTTTTCAACTATTGATAAAAACAATAGAAATGTATCATTTGGATATTATTATAAAATATTGTTTTTAAGTTCTATGTCTTTTACTTTGAACATTTATTATGATTAATAATAATACATGACTGTATTTTGATCTAGAACTATTATCTGCTGTATAAATATTATGTGGTATCACACTTGCCAACAACATTCATATAAGTGTTTCATGCTTGCTGTTATGTTTTATAGCAGATATTGTCAATAGAATTATTCATGGTGTTAAAGACTTTCAGTTATAGACCAATTCTCTTCATTAAGCTTCAACAAGACAATTTGTATGGTTATAATAATTATAATAAATAATTTTATCTTAATTTGCTCCTTTTGATCTTATTATGTTGTATATAATTTCATATACACTGAGTATATGCTTGTACTAATTAGTCCTTAATTAACACATTATAATATATTTCATGATACACAGTTTGATTTAAATATTGAATTCATCTCTCCCGTTATTGAAACACTGTTGTTCACTGTTTATATGGCCCTTCAAAATGCATTCTTTACAATATTTTTTTAAACTAGCAATTTGAATGAATAGATGTAGAGAGTAAAGGTGAACTTTTCACCTGCCAATTTACTACAATTTAAATATTTCCTTTCATTGATGATCATAATGTCCATACAGCTCATTAGTGTACTCACATGCCATTTCTATTTTTATTATTTTAGGCCAAGCATATTTTGCCTCTTGACTGTTTTAACTTTTTTTTACATAAAATAAGGATAAAATCTTTTTCATTAGTCACTATATAAAGTAAAGTTTAAATATTTTTTGTTGGTCACTGTATAGAGTGAAGTATAAATATTTTTCATTAGTCACTATGTAAAGTGAAGTATAAATATTTTTTTGTTACTCACTATATAAAGTGAAGTATAAATTTTTTTCATTAGTCACTATATAAAGTGAAGTAAAGGCTGTTCAGTTAGTGCATTTTTTAATGTTAAATTCGAGATTAGACAAATTAAAAGCAGATTAAGCCCAACATGATAAATCAATGCAACAGAGTCTTGATAGGTTTTATAGCCTATTGATTAGGAATTCTTAGGTATTTTTCTTATCCTTATGTGGAGCAGTGGTTTAATTAGGACATTTCCTGATGGATTTTGTAGATTTACCATATATATAGGTTGATATATTTGTACAATTATGATTAATTCTTATGATAAAGTGTTCATTTTTCATTCTTTTAGAAAAATAACAACAACTTGACAAATGATCAATAACCAAATATTCATCTATTGCTTTCCTCCCTCTGATTGAAGCTTTCAAAACACACCAGTGGTCCTAATTCACCAACTGCCGAAGAATAAGGGAGGAAAAAATGACCACTTTTATCTTGACATGGTCATTTGATGTTATTGAATTCTAAATTGTCACAGTCCTGTTGTGATCATAATTATACCAATATTTCCAACATGACATTATTTGTACCAAAATGAACCACTTTATAAAGAGATTGAGAAGCTGTACAAAAACAACCCCTCAACAATTAATTACAGAAATTATAAATAAGATTGATTTCTGAATGAAAAACAGTAGACTGCACTTCCTATCTTTTGTCAGTTGTATCCATTTAATTGTCAGATAAAATCAAAACAATTATGAGTTTGATATTAAAATAATGTCATTTTGAACGGGTTCATTCATGCAAATCATTAAAAAAATTGAAACAGTAATATTGCATAGAGAATGTTACATTATTCTCTGCCTTAAAACAAGGTAGATATGTACAGGTTTTAATTAAAGGAGAAGATAAAAATCAGACTAAATAAGTTGAGCAATTGATTAAAATTAACTGTATTAGCCCTAATGATTATAGGAAGGTGGAAAGATGAATGATTTATCATAAGCCCAATGAAGATGGGCGAGTTTGTTATGAGCCCTTGATAGGGAGTCTTAAAAAAGTGTTATTTGTCAGAAAGCCATTACGGTAATGGGCTGATTTATTTTAAGCCCAAGAAACGAGGGAGTGAGGTGTGTGTTTGGGGGTGGGGGAGGGTTTCGGAAATAAATGTCATAAGCCCATGATAAGTGAGCATATATTAGAAGCACATAGAAAGAAAAAGCATGCTGTAAAAGATTCTATCAAGGGCATTGTAACAAGGGTTTGAATCTTGTTCATCAAAATGTTCATCAGAGGTTTTTCAATTTTTTTTAATTGCTAATATTCAGTGGACATTTTTCCAATCTTTCAGTTATTATACAATCTGTAAAACTTTATATTTTGTTAATCTTAAATGTGCAAAAGGCTATGTAACCCTTGACATTTAAAGGCTTTAAGGTTTTATGTATTGCCAGACAAGATAGAGCAAAATATTAATAATCCTCAATTTATGTAATTTCAGACTTTCTAGAATGTCATGTTACCTATGCACTGTCTTGTGTTTTCAGACAGTAAAGAATGTTTTGAAAGACAGACCATTTTATGTATTGTCTGGTTTCATAGAATGCAGTTCTGCAACATAATGTTATATTTATGAATTTACAATTCATATTTATATATATATAATGTATATATATTATATTTTCAATCCCTTTGTAGTGTTGTTAGAGTGGAGGTCTGTTTGAAAGAATCATTATCTACATGTATTTCACATTCTTTGCAATTAAGGGCTTGTCTTTATGATGTTTCACATTCCCTATAAATTTAAATAGATTTAACCTGCTATATTTTTCTGCATCAAATTATCCTATTTGATTTTCTCTGGGGTTTTAAGGCTATTGATAGAATTATCCTATTTGATTGTCTTTGTATTTGCAGGTTATTGATAGAATTATCCTATTACATTTCTTCTGTATTTCAGACTTGACAGAATTATCTGATTCCCTGTGTTTTTTAGGCTATTGATAGAAAAATCCTATTTGATTTTTTCTGAATTTTAGCTATTGGTAGAATTATCCTGCTTGATTTTATGTTGTTTTTTTTTCCAGACAATTGAAATTTTTTTTATCTAATTCGATTTTTTTTTTGCATTTACAAGGCACGTGATAGAATAATCCTATTTGATTTTCTCTGTATTTTTAGGCTGTTGATAGAGCTATTCTGCTTGATTTTCCCTCTTGTTTTTTCAGGCTATTGAAAGAATTAGACAATTTGATTTCCTCTGTATTTTCAGCCTTAATAATGTTATCCTAATTGATTTTTCGTTGATAACATCCTATATGATTTTCTCTGTATTTTCAGGCTTGATAGAATGTCCTGTAACCCTGTACATCTCGTTCCTCTTCCATACACTTGTCTACATACCAGGTAAGAAACTTTTCATGTACCTGTTTAAAGAGAGCTTTTATTTTAGCTTTACCAGTCAGGTTATTTGTTTTCATATCATTTGACATTGTGTTCTTTATGGTGGCTGATTTCTGCCATTTCATGTCATTGTGTCTTTGCCTCAAAATGCAAAAGGCGAAGACAGGACAACACAGAATATATAGGGTGCCGTTGCAAAGATTTCTACCCACCGACATGATAATTTTACAGAAAAAAGATCTTGCGCCTTTACCCATTCAAGTATCTTAATTTCGTCTAAAATATATTGTGTCTTTGTGTCGGTGCCCTCAAAAGTTGAGGGGAAAGACACTATAAATGAGCATATTATTGTGTTTTAGCAAGGGCCAAGACATGAAATGGCAGAAATCAACTGACTTCTTGAGTGGGTTTGGTGGCATACAACACCACAATGGACCTTTCCGGTTTTTTCATAGCGGAACATTTAGCCACACCTTTTCCATTCAATGCTTTGTCAACTGCTCACAAACAGTATCACAAACATAACCATGCAAACCAGGTCAACCAGTGACTATGTATTATCTCATTGTAGCAATTGGATAACAAGTTAGCCAATTTACATAAAACTGTAAACACAGAAAGGTCCATTTTTTTGCTCTGGATTGTCATATGTGTGTATTGGACCATATTTTGTACCAAAATTTAATGTTCAGGTGATTATTATAAATTGCAGGTAGGCATATCAATTATTTTTTCACTTTCTTGGATAAAATATAGGCCACGGGCTAAAAGAAGTTACGCCACTGCTTTTTATGGCATGGTCAAAAACCAAAACCTCCCGACTTGCTTCTTTACTACTTATAAGATATGCAAATTAGCTTTAAACCAAGACAGTGATAGAAAAAAAAATGACTTATCAAAAAGTTTAGAATATGTTTTATGTCAGACTGTGTCAAAAAAGGAGACTAAACTCTCAAATTTTGTAAAACATTCAGGAATTAATATGTGCTTATAACAATAATTAATGGTGTTAGTGCAAATGTAATACAAATATGCATTTCTTAAAAGATATAATTGTACTGGGGAACAATATATTTATGTATTAAATATGCAATATATTTCAGATAGATACATTTTGTTGTATAATAAACTTGGTGCTTAGAAACATAGATAATGGTATAAGTGTCTAGTATTCACAATGCAGTGAAATAGATTATAGTATTGTTTTATTTTCGGTGAATTTTTGTGTGCATTTCAGAAAATGTGTTACAGTTTGTTTATTATTCTGACTAATGTAAACAAGTCCCAAGTGGGAAGAAGATATTGATATAATTCACTCTTAAGCATAATGAATGGTGTCATTTATTTTGATTTTTTGCAGGTTTTTGTTTCAAAGGTCATCTTGATAAGTGTTATAATGCAAATGTATGGCAATATTCTCATGTCATTTGGTATTTTTGTAACATTTGAATCTATTGTTTTTGACAAAAATGAAAGGAAAAAAGGAAGAAAAAGGAAATGCAATTTGAAGTGTCATATTGTAATGATATTACACTTGCAGTTCTTGTAGGACTCAAGTCATAGCAACAGGCATGAAAATATTTCTGTCAAGTTGTCCCTATGATGAACCAACATTTGTTGGATTGGCCACCCTAAGTGGAAAACAATTAAAGCAACTGCAAATTTCAATATAGGAGTCTTAATTTGTTTGCTGTACGATTGTATTGACATCTGTTGCACATAATTGTTGTTAATTCAAATTATTCAATTAAACTGATTAGGAAATTTTCCAATTAACTTAAGCATTTTGCCTGTTAATTTGCATAATATTGACCAGTTAAACTAGGAGACAATTACATGGTTTATCACATAAACCATTGCACAGGAGTGTACTTAAGCCATTTAAATAAAAAAGGATATTACTGTAATGTAATAACAATTTGATGTAATGTCAAGTAGTATAAAAGCGTGCTAAAGTCAGCATTTACACTAAAGGCGGGTGAATGCGAAACAACTCCTTTTTAACTGTAAAGTGTTCTGATTATTTTGGGTATATGAAAAAAATATTTGTGTATATTCATTACTTAAAAATTTATTGAACTCATAATTATTACTCATCGAATGAAACAATATTATGCGAGCTTATTATGATTTTATTCAACTTGTTCAATAAATTTAGTTTTAAGTGTACACTCATTCAATATCCTATTTATCCTATAAACTTCATACAAGATAATGCTCCAGTGGTCCAATACATCATCAATACATATGCAATATGCAACATTATGGTCAAACCTATATTGAGATACATATTGCTATACATCAAACAGGCAAAAGCTACTGTTAATTTTCTTAAATATTAAAAGCTGAACAAACTATTAATTGTACATTTATTTAAACTGGTATTTTGATAGATTTACACATCATTATCCATTAATATTTTTTGTAAAGTTGACCATCTTATCCACAAATGGAAGAAGGTATATAGGCCATGTGCAATAGAGATACTAAGAAACTCGGCAAATACATGTTTTCCCCCATTTAATCCCAAGGTACTAACAAATTCAGGTTACAACTTAGTAAATACATGTATTTTGATTATAAGAGCAATATTCTGATCTGTAATACACAATGAAGCTGAATAGATTGTTTGTGTCCCGGATTTCATTAGGAAAACCCATATTTGCTAAGTTCTGGATAACATCTTTTATGGATAATTCTGTTACTTATTTAATGAAATTTAAATAGGAAAAACCCATATTTGCTAAGTTTCCAGATAACATCTTCTTAGGATAATTATATTTCTTATTTTGTGATATTTAAGAGTTACAAATAGCACATGACATTTCTTCTCTTTCACTTTGTGTTTACTTTCAAAATGTAATAATTTCGGACACTAATGAATCAAATACCTTGTAGGCTTCATTCCACATTTGGATTGTCTTGGATGCTATGCACTTATCTAGAAAATCTGTGCTTAAGGTTATTTAGAACTTCTGGCATATTTTAAGCATGTTATGGTTTCAGGTACTGAAAGAGGAGCTAGTTGTCTGCTTTAAGATAAAGGAGAGATATTTTAGGAAGTTCTGAGACAAAAATGTACTTTCCTACTTTGGAATAATACATCTTTACCTGGAGGTTGCTTTATAGAGAAAGATAGTCTTTTGGTTTCCTATTTGACCTTCAGACATAATTTGAAGTTTGTTACATTTGAAGTAAAGTATTTCTCTTCATAAAACTGAAAAACGTTTTCGCTGAAATTAAAAAGCAATTTTATTTTTCTGTGTTACTACATCATGAGCATGATTGCTTGAAAGGGCCTGTCCTAATGAAGTTTTTAAGGGAAGTAACAATGGTTACATTTCTGTTGACAGAACTTCAGGGGAGACTACTTATATGAGACCAATAAAATTATGGTAATTAAGGCCATAAGGCAACAATGAAATAATGGAGGACACACGCTTATTTCTCTCTCAATATTTCGTTTTGTTTTGTAACATATAATCCTTTAGTCTTAGAATTTATCCTATCCAAGTGTCATATATATGATGTTTTACAACAAATCAAGATGGAATTGAAAATTCACAGTCAATCTAGAAAATATAACCTAAAATGCTAGAGGTGTAATTCTTTGTATTAAAGAGATTATACTCTTTTATTTTCCAGAATGATAAAATTGAAGGAATTTAAACTCGCTATAATGTTTTCCATGTTGACTTTAATGACAAATTATATTAAGTTGATATTCAGTGGATGTCTTAATTCCATGGTTTCTTAAGTTTTAACTGCATTAAATTCAATTTAAGACCAGGCAAGTGTGATCATGAATACCTTAAATGTGTGAATTTTAATTTGATTCTTGTGTCAATAACCCAGCCGAACAAAATCCTTACAGCATTCAATTGAAATAAAAGTCTTATCATTTCTACCAAATCTTACCTCAAGGCTTAAAAGATATTGAATAAAATGCTGTATAATTTTCAGGGTTTTATGATTTTTTGTTGATTTTTGTTGTTTTTGTTGTTTTAACTCACATTAGACTTTTAAAATTTGAAGGTAATGTTTCTTGCTGCAAACAAATGGATTTCAAAGTCAATGGTTTAAAGTGGCAATTACTGTAAAAAACTACTCTTATTAACCACTGTCTTAATGCTTTTTAAGGTTTTAAGATTTGGTTTAGTTTTCACCTCACCTAAGCATAAAATTACTGTGAGCAATGGTAGCCATCTGTACATGGACTTGTATAGTTTTCAGCTCACCTAAGCATAAAAGTGCTCAATGTCAGCCATCTGTACATGGACTTGTATAGTTGAAAGCTTCTTCTGTAAAACTGTATTGTTGTATGTAAGCAATTGCCACAGGTGGAGGGCGACTGGCCAGGCCAGCCTACTGGTCCTGGCAGGATGACATGACTCTATACTGCTGGCTCACTAACTTCAAGTTTTCATCATGATATCATTCTGCAAATTGATAATGGACACTTTCAGAACTTGAACTTGGAAAAGTCTGTGACATTAATAAAAGCAGCTTTGTTGTAAAACAGGTTGGTTTGGTCCACACAATTAGCCAATGGTTTATTCCTTGTCCTTACATTTTACGTAATTATTATAGAAAATAGAAAGGAATAACAGAAACTAATGATTTTATATAGCACTGTATTCTTGTAGTAGCTTAAGAATTTACAACTTTATTCATAATAGTGGAATGTTCTCATTCAAGTATGTGACTCATTGCACACTTAAGAGGGAACAGGATGACATTTTCCAGTTTTATGCAATTAATTTCTGGAACAGGCTTAAAAAGAAGCTTTTCTTCCGTAGGTTTTCTCAGGTTTTGGTCTTATGTTGTAGTTAACAACCTTTAGAGTATCATGGAAAGAAAGGCTAAGTACAGGTTAGTGTTTATTAGTAAGCAATTGCAAAATTAAATTGTTCAAGAACTGAACGGCTGTCATAAATGTTCATTAATTAACACTAACTAATTTAGTGTATGAAATTATTTTTATAAACAGTTGATTTACTAGAATGATTAACAGTTTGCCGATTTACCAAAGTAAATGTGTTACTATTTATTTGAAATACTGCAATCCTGTTGGACAAAAATAATTTCCAACACTAACCAAAGTAAATGTGTCACTATTCATTTTAAATACTGCATTCCTATTGGACGAAAAATAATTTTAAACACAAACAATCATTAGAGAAAAGCAGGAAACAAATTTTATTTATTCTTTCTCATGAATCTTTTGTATGACAGATAAATCTAGATCTTCCTTAGAATGTAGTTTGTTGTTTGAAGGAGAATTAAATGAACTTAATTTATTTTACATTTATACTTTGGTCTTTTCAATGTAAATTCAGTATGCCACAATTTATAAAAGACATCTGAAAACTTTACAATTAAGTTAATTTTCTGTTCCTCATGGGGATTTTCTGATATAGATTCAAGGCCATAACAAATCACAATTATTTTCTAAGCAAATAATAATTTGACTGCGCTGTTTTACCTTTCATTTTGAATAAATCTTTTCTGCCTGAAATCAGATTATGTTAAAGCTGCCTAGTCAGAAATCTCTTGATACTCAAAGCATCATGGGTTAATTGCTTGATGCATATATAAGGAGATTTTCTCGTCAATATTGAACACAATGATTGTTTTCAACAGGCTTATTTAAGTGTTTCAATAAAACAGTTCTATGATCTGAAAATGTTGTTTTTTTTTTGTTGTGACAATATGGCATCGTTTTATAGAAATTAAATTCTTTTGACTTTTGTGGCATAAGTTAACTTTTATATTTTGTTTTAGAATGAGTCACATGCTTTTCATGACAAAGTTATCAATCACAGGGTTCCTTTTGGTAACTGCTTGGTCTGTATTTATACATATAGACCATTGATGCCTTTTGATAGCTTGCTGATCATATACCTGTGGTCAGGTTGATAGATGTCAATTCTTTCTTTATTTATTTAAGCATGATTCTGTAGAAAGTTTTCAGCTTATTTGAATCATTCGCAAATCCATTTCTTTAACATACCGTAAAATTCCTATTAAACGCCCCCAGGGGCTAAACATTTTCCAAAAGGGGAGCTATTATTACAACACGTTTTTCCTAAATCCAAAAATCATTGAAAATACATTTAGTGTAACATGGGTTGGTAATAATAAACATTAAAATGTGTTAAGATTTTAAAGTTCATGTGATACATTTTTGTGTTTACTATGAAATAAAATGGATTCTGAAGGATTTGAATAAAATTACGGATTTATTAAAGAGTTCGATCACCACTCATGAGCAGATTTTTTTCCATATCAAAAAGCCTGGGGGGGCTTTTATTAGGGGAGGGGCGTTTATTAGGAATTTTACGGAAACCAGTACTGGTGTTATATGAGGAGACATGGTTGTGACCCCAGTAGGACATGAACCCTTGGTCCTGGGGTTGAGAGGCAGATACCTTAACCTTTATTATTCCCTTAGAGCTTTTTTACTGTTCATCTGGCATATAAAAGATTGATAGTTCTATTTTGGTGCCAGAATGTTCCAGATAAATTATACAAAAGAGCCCATGGGTATCTTCCTCTGACATAGAAGCTGAAAATTAAGGCAAGCTGTAATACCCAATGAAAAAAAAAAGATACTGAAAAAAGGGACCTGTAAACATATGCATTTCTAAATACCACAGAAAGGCTATTAAATTGGATCATTAATTGGCTATAAAAGGTGTCTGATGACTGCAGTTTCATCATGACCCTCCTGTTATAACTGCTGAATAATTAACCAGTTAGCATTTTTTCCCCTACTAGAAGCACATTGATGGTGGTCTGTGAACAGACAGGGGAAATAAAATGGGAACTTAATTATTCAAAGGTTATTGTTGAGCAGCATTCATTAGATGTGGTAATAGATACTAAATGGGATCATTGTAATGTTATGAGAGAAATGAATTTCACATAAAACAAGCCACCTATGTTGAATCATTTGGACATTTTTTGTTACAGATATTTTAAGCTGCTACCATTGTTGTTATGAGACATTGGAATAGGATTTGATGGATTGGACAAATTAAAATGGGAAATAACTCAAATATTCATTATAGTGTTTCTTTAAGCAACATGGTCTAAATACCTTTACTTCTTGTCCAAACATGTAGTGCCTATAGTTAGCACAAAGAGTGTCTGTAGTTAGTCTAAGGAGTGCTTTAGTAAGCCCCAAGTGCCTTTGGGAAGCCATATTAGTGCATTTTGGTTTGTCCAAAGAATGCCTGTGGTAAGCAAGCGAGTACCTGTTGTGAGACCTTTGATTTGAGCTTAATGAGTGCCTTTGGTTAGTCCAAAGAGTGCCTGTGGTAAGGGAGTTACTGTGGTTAGCGAGTACCTATGGTTAGCCCAAAGAGTGACTGTGGTAAGCCAAAAAGGTGCCTGTGATTAGCAAGTACCTGTGGTAAGCCCTATGAGTGCCTTTGGTTAGTCCAAAAAGTGCCTATGGTTAGTGAGTACCAGTAGTAAGCCCTATGAGTGCCTTTGGTTAGTCCAAAGAGTGTCTTTCGCTATTGAGTACCCATGGTAAGCCCTATGAGTGCCATTGGTTAGTCCAAAGAGTGTCTGTGGTTAGCAAGTACCAGTGGTAAGCCCTACGAGTGCCAATGGTTAGTCCAAAGAGTGCCTGTGGTTTGAGAGTACCCGTGGTAAGCCCTATGAGTGCCTTTGGTTAGTCCAAAGAGTGCCTTTTGTAGTGAGTAGCAGTGGTAAGCCCTATGAGTGCCTTTGGTTAGTCCAAAGAGTGCCTATGGTAAGTGAGTACCAGTAGTAAGCCCTATGAGTGCATTTGGTTAGTCCAAAGAGTGCCTGTGGTTAGTGAGTACCAATGATAAGCCCTATGAGTGCCTTTGGTTAGCCCAAAAAGTGCCTGTGACTAGCGAGTTACTGTGGTTAGGGAGTACCTATGGTTAGCCCAAAGAGTGACTGTTGTAAGCCAAAAAGGTGCCTGTGATTAGCAAGTACCCGTGGTAAGCCCTATGAGTGCCTTTGGTTAGTCCAAAGAGTGTCTGTGGTTAGCAAGTACCAGTAGTAAGCCCTATGAGTGCCTTTATTTAGTCCAAAGAGTGCCTGTGGTTATTGAGTACCCGTGGTAAGCCCTATGAGTGTCATTGGTTAGTCCAAAGAGTGTCTGTGGTTAGCATGTACCAGTGGTAAGCCCTACGAGTGCCAATGGTTAGTCCAAAGAGTGCCTGTGGTTTGAGAGTACCTGTGGTAAGCCCTATGAGTGCCTTTGGTTAGTCCAAAGAGTGCCTTTGGTAGTGAGTAGCCGTGGTAAGCCCTATGAGTGCCTTTGGTTAGTCCAAAGAGTGCCTGTGGTAAGTGAGTACCAGTAGTAAGCCCTATGAGTGCCTTTGGTTAGTCCAAAGAGTGCCTGTGGTTAGTGAGTACCAAATGATAAGCCCTATGAGTGCCTTTGGTTAGCCCTAAGAGTGCCTGTGATTAGCGAGTACCTGTGGTAAGCCCTATGAGTGCCTTTGGTTGGTCCAAAGAGTGCCTGTGGTAAGTGAGTACCAGAAGTAAGCCCTATGAGTGTCTTTGGTTAGTTAGTACCCATGGTAAGCCCTATGAGTGCCTTTGGTTAGTCCAAAGAGTGCCTGTGGTTAGTGAATACCCGTGGTAAGCCCTATAAGTGCCTTTGGTTAGTCCAAAGAGTGCCTGTGGTTAGCAAGTACCCGTGGTAAGCCCTATGAGTGCCTTGGTTAGTTCAAAGAGTGCCTGTGGTTAGTGAGTACCAGAAGTACGCTCTATGAGTGCCATTGGTTAGTCCAAAGAGTGCCTGTGGTTAGCAAGTATCAGTGGTAAGCGTAATGAGTGCCTTTGATTAGTCCAAAGTGTGCCTGTGGTTGAGCAAGTACCTGTGGTAAGCCCTATGTGTGCCCTTTAATATTTTGGTTAGACTTAAGAGTGCCTTTGATTAGCCCTTTGAATGCCTTTGGTTCATTAAATATCAAGTTCTGCTCATAGATTCCATATTTACACATACAATTATTCTTTTTAAAATCAATTTTGATGTATTACATCATTATGTTTCTGCCTCTATTATTTTTTTTTTATAAACATATCTATTTTCATTTTAGAAATATTTGACATAATCTGGCGGCATGTGCCATTAAGGAGATATTTGAAAATTGCAAATTTGTCGAATGATGGGATCATGCAATTATTGGATGCTTTATACTCAGGGAGATATATTATATATATAGTTCTTCATTTAATAGATTCTTAGTTTATCCATTCTTAAGGAAATCCTTCCAGTCAGATTTCTACAGATACCGGCATTGGGAAAATCTGATAAAGCTGTAAATCATTATTGATTTTAAATTTGCTAGAACATGAACTAAATTATTTAAGATAAAAGTATTTTAAAAAGAAAAAAGAAAAAAAATAGTAGGCTGTTGTATGCGTTGCTGTAGGACCATGGTTATGTCAACAGAAAGCTCTTAATACTTAAGATACTTGATTTTTAGTACAATACTTAGCCCTATTGAGTGAAAAGGGTTAAAAAGCTTTTTTTATTTTTGGTTCATTTGCATGTCAATTAAAATGATTGTTCCTGTAAAACTGGTCTGAAATTTTGCCTCTAGATCGTCATCAAATAGTACATAAATCTCAAAAAAAAAAAAAAAAAAATAAAAAAATCCAGTCCTTTCATGTAAGAAAAAGTGGAGTCCCTTTAATGGCTTTTTTCTTTGTCAACACTGTGAATATAAATTATACATTTGTACATTTTGTATTTTTTTGCCACCAATACTTTTGGTCGGGACACAAACAAAACTAAACAAACATGTATGTTTACAATGGTATTAACAGCAATTTCCAATGTAACTTTTTATGTATCTTCTCCATTGTTTCCTGAGAAACTCAATATCTCTCTTTTTTCCACAGTTGGTTATTGAAACAATTGCTTTATTTGGATACTTCCTTAAGCCGATTTTATTCAGGGAATCTTATAAAGTAGTAAAACAATAGCTCAGTCGGCAATAAGCTTCTTGTATTGGACATTGAGAATGTGTAAATAGCTTACATACACTTGGTATGTTTCTATACAGCACATTTTATCCTGAAATAAGGCTTCACAGAATCCTTGCGTAAACAAAGCATGGATTCATCAGGATTTCGGGTAAAGCTCAGACATGTGTACTTTTTTAGACGGAAAATGTTCTGAAATTATTTTTTTATGCCACCGCAGCATCTGCGATGCGGTGGCATATAGCGATTCACCTGTGTGTGTGTGTGTTTGTGTGTGTGTTTGTGTGTGTGTTATATAGATTATATAGTGAACTTAAAAAATCTTCTTGTGAAAAACCACTAGTCCAATTTCAACCAAACTTGGCAGGATTGTTCCATGGGTGAAGGGCTTCCAAAGTTGTTCAAAGAATTTCATTCCCTGCAGAAATCTGGTTGCCATGGCAACCAAAAGTAATTATAAGAATAAATTTAAAAAATCTTCTTGTAAAGACCCAAAAGGCCTAGAGCTTAGATATTTTGCATAAGGCATTGTCTGGTAGACCTCTAACAAGATTGTTCAAATTATAGCCCTGGGGTCAAAATTGGCCCCGCCCCGGGGGTCATTGATTTTCACTATGTACATATAGTAAAAACTTAAAATACCTTCTTGTAAAAACCCAAAAGGATTAGAGCTTAGATATTTTGCATAAGGCATCGTCTGGTAGACCCTTACCAAGATTGTTCAAATTATAGCCCTTGGGTCAAAATCAGCCCCGCCCCGGGGTCATTGATTTTCACTATATGTACATATAGTAAAAACTTAAAACACCTTCTTGTAAAGACTCAAAAGGCCTAGAGCTTAGATATTTTGCATAAGGCATTATCTGGTAGACCTCTACCCAGATTGTTCAAATTATAGCCCTGGGGTCAAAATCGGCCCCGCCCCGGGGGTCATTGGTTTTCCTTATATGTATTTAGTAAAAACTTCTAGTAAAAACTTCAAAAAAAATTCTTCTAGCAATTGACAAATGCTAGAGGTTAGATATTTTGCATGAAACATTGTGTAGTAAATCTCTAACAAGATTGTTCAAATTATAGCCCTGGGGTCAAAATTGCCCCTGCCCTGGGGGTCATTGATTTCAATATATACATATAGTAAAAAATCAAAAAAATCTTATTGTCTGAAGGTACAAGGCTTAGAGCTTGAATATTTGTTAAATGATATCATCTAAAGGTACTCTAAAAAAGTTATTCAAATTTTGCCTCTTGTGTCAAAATTAGCCCCGCCCCCCGGGGGGCCATAGGTTTTCCTTATATGTATATACTAACAACTTAAAAAATCATCTTCTCTAAATTTACAAAGGCTAGAGTTAAGATATTTTGCATGAAACATTGTGTAGTGAACCTCTTGCAAGTTGTTCAAATTATAGCCCTGGGGTCAAAATTGGTTCCGCCCCGGGGGTCATTGATTTTCATAATGTACATATAGTGAAAAAATAAAAAAATATTTTTGTCTGAAGGTACAAGGCATAGAGCTTTGATGTTTGATATATAATATCATTTATAGGTCCTCTACCAAAGTTGTTCAAATTTTCCCCTGGTGTCAAAATTGGCCCTGCCCCGGGGCAGTGATTCTCGTTATGTACACATAGTAAAAACAGAAAATAAAACAAATGCTTTCTGAATGGGAGAAAGCTCTATAGCTTAGATATTTGACTTGAAATGTTGTTTGGTGGACCTGTATCAAAATTGTTTTGAATTAAACCCTTGGGTCAAAATTATGCCTTGCCCAAGGGGACAGTGACCTACTTCCTTGTCCTTTGATGTACAGCAACAACATTTTGACCATATGCACAGTTGTAAAATTGAACTTTGATATCAGGTGACCTAGATTTTGATGATGTGACCTACTTTCTTGTCCTTTGATGTACAGCTATGAAATTTGAACCATGCGGTGGCATAGCATTTTTCTCAAATGCAATCTTGTTTTTAAATATTTATGTCCTCCTGCTTCATTCTTGTTTGTTTGTGATTTTTAGCTCACCTGTCACAAAGTGACAGGGTGAGCTTTTGTGATCGCTTTTCGTCCGGCGTCCGTCCGTCCGGCGTCCGTCCGTAAACTTTTACTTTAAATGACATCTCCTCATAAACCACTGAGCCAATTTCATCCAAACTTCACAGGAATGTTCCTTTGGTGGTCACCTTTAAAAATTGTTCAAAGAATTTAATTCCATGCAGAACTCTGGTTGCCATGGCAACCAAAAGAAAAAACTTTAAATATCTTCTTTTAAAAAACCCAAAGAGCTAGAGCTTAGATATTTGGCATGAAACATCTTCTAGTGAGTGTCTACAAAGTTTGTTCAAATAAAAGCCCTGGGGTCAAAATTGGCCCCGCCCCAGGGGGTCATTGATTTTCCCTATATGCATATAGTAAAAACTTAAAAAATCTTCTTTTAAAGAACCAAAAGAGCTAGAGCTAAGATATTTAGCATGAAACATGTTCTAATGGGTGTCTACCAAGTTTGTTCAAATAAAAGCCCTGGGGTCAAAATTTGCCCCGCCCCGGGGGTCATTGATTTTTCTTATATATGTGTATAGCAAAAACTTAAAAAATCTTCTTTGAAAAAACCTAAATAGCTAGAGTTAATATATTAAGCATGAAACATCTTCTAGTGAGTGTCTACAAAGTTTGTTCAGATAAAAGCCCTGGGGTGAAAATTGGCCCTGCCCCGGGGGTCATTGATTTTCATTATATATGTATAGCAAAAATTTAAAAAATTTTCTTTAAAAAAAAAATCCCAAATAGCTAGAGTTTAGATATTAAGCATGAAACATGTTCTAGTAGGTGTCTACAAAGTTGTTCAAACAAAAGCCCTGGGGTCAAAACTGGCCCCTCCCCAGGGGTGTCATAGTTTTTAACTATATGTGAATAGTAAAAACTTAAAATATCTTCTTTTAAAAAACCCAATGAGCTACAGCTTAGATGTTCAGCATGAAACATCTTCTTATGGGTGTCTACCAAGTTTGTTCAAATAAAAGCCCTTGGGTTAAAATTGGCACTGCCGGGTGTGGGGGAGGGGGCAGATCATTGTTTTTCATTATATGTGTGTAGTAAAAACTTAACTTCTTATGGGTGTCTTCCAAGTTTGTTTAAATAAAAGCCCTGGGGTTAAAACTGGCCCCGCTCCGGGGGCCTATATACAGGTGAGCGACTTCAGGGCCATCATGGCCCTCTTGTTTCATGATCACGACCATATAACCATTTAATTTTGCGAAAGTTTCTTAATTCAAAATTGCATCATTAACATAAATACATGTTGAATTCTGCTTGGTGCTGAGGGAAATGTGCGTTGGTTTGCAGTTGTCAATGAACTGGCTTAATTTCACTGGGCTTACAACATTTTCAATTTTGCCAGGTTTCAACTTTTGATTATAATGAAACCTTAGTTAATGGGGCAAGTACACATTATGTAAGTACACTTTTGTATAGAGCCCTCAATTTATTAGTTATTTCACTTCAGTTATTAATATACAGAATCATAATCAATAGAAAATATTAAATACAATTCATCTTATATATATATATCGTCAGCTTTGACAGATGAAATCACCCATGTTCTGGGTAGATACGTTTTCGTTTCAATCTATACTATAGAGACAAATGTTGGCGATGTAGTCAGACAGCTCGTAATAGAACGTAATTCCGAAATATTGCCTGTCAATCATGCTATTCTTAGTTGATGTTATATTCGAGGTATTATACATCAGAATATATGAATAAATAACCTGCAATGTTTTACAGGCCATCATTATATTTCTTCTGTCTCCAGCTCCGATATATTAAGGTCTGAAAGCATAGAATTATTGTAGATTATTTCTTTATCGTGAAGCACTCGTTGCCAAGGAAACCGGATGACAATACTAAGATTGCAATATTTGGTAAACTGTTAATTATTGGGTTTGCGGATGATAAAAATATTCGGGATTATTATGAAACTTTACCAACTTTTTTTGTAGATAGGACTGTTACTTTACTTTGAAGCTTTTTATATTATTTTCTTTCACTCTTGAGTCAATTTAAAGGATTTCAAAAAAATTAAAATCATAACTAAGCTGCCAAAATTGTCTGAGCAGGCTGTCCTCACATCACTATCCAGTTACTACTATTCAAAGTTTTTGAATATCAGAGATAAAAAAGTTTAAATGAATACAAGAAATTACAATAATAGGAGATATGACGACAGTTATTGAAAATACTACTTGCACTTTAAAAGGTAAAAAAAATAAGCACTGGAAAGAGCTAGATGCACTTGGAGAAAAAAGAAGCTAAATAAAGTGTTAGTAGTACTTTGTTGCACTGATAAAAGATCTACCTTCACTGGAAAAGAGCTACGTAAAGTATGTCTTGTACTTGAGAGTTTCTAAGCTATTGTAGGTATTCTAAATGCATTCATTACCATGGGCATATTGAAAGATACAATGTAAACGGTAGAGAAGCTTGAATTTAGGTCTACTGCTGAAATATTTAATCATTACGGAAACAATAGGAAATATTTTTCAATGTTATTATAGATGTGCTTGAATGTTAAAGTAAACAACCTATTGTTCATCTTATACGGTTGATAAAGAATTGAGATATGAGACACAAAAATAATGGAAATCTATAAAGCTTTTGTAAATGGGCAGTTTATTGTCCGAGAATTGACACAGTTATTGAACGATAACAGGAAACTTTTCAAAATAATATTTGAGCATAATTCAGATCTGAAATCGATCAACTTTAAAATCCTATAAAATTGTTAATGTGCAATATCTCAGTGTAGTTTCTTCATAAAGTTATAAATATTTCATATAGCTTTAAAAAGTAATTATCTGTTATGGCAATATAAAATTCTGAAATTGGGAAACTTTTCTCCAGTCTCGACAACAAAATCCAAGTTATTGTAAACAACTGCACTATAGCTTTTCTCTCCCTACACTGTAGGAATCAATGTTTCTGGATAGGATTTGAACTCCCCTAGCTTCTAGGTACAAGTTTTAAAACTCTAGTAGTAATAAAAAAAAAATAATGCAGACTTGTGGCCATACACTGTAATGTAGTTGTCCAAGTTCTCAAGGACAAACTTTGATATTTCCAACCTTTATGCATTAGAATAAAAAGGTCTTAAATTTAAAAGGGCATTATAGTAGAATTGTTAATACAAATGTATTTTAGTTGGATTGCGTTTTGGTCTTATATATTTATTATTATGTTTTGGTCATACATTTTATTTTCATACATTTATTATATGGTTTGGTCTTGTACATTTATTATATTTTTTTGGTCTTATACATTCAGTTGTCTTTCTTTACAAAATCCTCTGACAGGTCAAGGTTAATTAAAATTTCTTAGAAATGAAATTGAATAATTCCTAAAAGCCAATGACACATTTCTTGACTGGTTTGCAGTCTCAAGGTCCTGATTGGCTGATATTCTTAGGCTCAGAATTCAAATTGACCAACAGTTTTTCCCAAGACTGGTCTACAATTTCACAGCTTTACAAGCATCAATTCAGATGTATTGGATTCTCATTTGGAAAGAAATGTTCTTCAGCCCAAAGGGTTTGTCAGAAGGAATTATTTTTCTCATTCGACAAGAATGGTGTTTTTATCCCATTCATTCAAAGCCATCTTTGCATTTAATTATTTGTGTCACATGACTAGGATTGACTAATGGACATATGTATATTGAATTTCTTTTGTCTTTCTTCATTATTGAATCATCCTTTATTGAATCAATTTGATATCCCTCTGTATATAATAGAGTAATGCATTGCACTTAAAGATATTACTTGCCACTCCAAAGGCCGACTTGGAAGATACATTATGGTTAGACCTCGAGAAATACAGTCACTCTATGAGACAAATTGTCCTTACATTAGAAAGATTCAATCTAAGCCAAGTCTTGTCTGGTATAGGGCAATAAATGTCACATATATGTCTTCTATCTGTGGAGAGAACTCTTTTAACTTGCCATCATGTATAGTAAAAACCCTTTTACCGAAGACAGTAAAATGCATTAGCAAGGATATAAAGAAGACTTTACTAGGAAGAATTAACTTTATTGGTTAAGTTTAGGAAAGATTCTAATGTCTTAAATTTAGATTTAAAAGGGTGTAAGAGGGTAGGGGTGAAAAATTTTGTAATTTATGTTTCCGGTTGGGAAAGAAGTGAACCTTTCTGAAAGCTATACATTTCTTTTACAAACAAGATTTACTGTAAATTTACTTAATTTAGTAGACACGAAACTTTGTGTTCTTTTTTTTCAAAAAGGACATTTTCAAGGGTCCTTATTTGGTGGATTGTCTGATTTTGCAAGAAAGTAAAATGCAAACAATGAAATAAAAGTAATTGAACGGCAGACAAAAAAATTTTGTTGCTCCTGGAACATTGTGACCAATACTAAGACACTTTTGAAAACAACAAGTACTAAGCAATAAGTATAAACACTCTCATGAATTTGTCCCTGGAAACAATGCTAAGCAATGAGTAAAAATACTCTCTTGAAACAACCAGTACTAAGCAAAGAGAGGCCCTTGAGGTCTTCCTCTACCAGTAAAGCCGGAAAATCACATACAGTGTTGGTGTCACATATAAACTAACCAATCAAAGACTGGCCTCAATTTTGACACTTTACTAATTTATAAAATCTGTTTTTAACAATTATCAAAGATGTTTTAATTGGTTTGTTGATTAAGCAATACAGATGATATGATATGATCATTCTTTGTGGTTACATGTCCACCTTAACTATTGTAGATTTATTGCTTTACTATATAGCTAATTTATTATTTACACAACATATGAATTATTGCTTTCAAGTGAGGTGCCTCTATTATTGGTTTTGCAGGAGATCAATCAGGTGGTAAATATATTTGTTATTTGAGCCATGTCCCGACAAAACCAACATAATGGGTTTGAGACCAGCATGGATCCAGACCAGCCTGCGCATCCGCACAGTCTGATCAGGATCCATGCTGTTCGCTTTCAGTTTTTCTACTTGTTATAGACTTTGTAAGCGAACAGCATGGATCTTGATCAGACTGCGTGGATGCGCAGGCTGGTCTGGATCCATGCTGGTAGCAAACCCATTATGTTGGTTTTGTCATGACGCGGCTCATTTGTAATTTGTTTTGTATTCTTCAACATAGACATATTAGGAAATGGGCACATTGCTTTTTGCCCTCTTTGTCTGACTCTGCAAACAATTTTAACTGTGGCAATAATTGTCAACATTACGATAAGCTAGAGAGAGTCCTCATTATGGGACACAATTCACATGCAGACCATTGCAACAGAGCATCATGTTTAATAGTTAAATTATGTCACCTTCCATAATCCATGATTATTAAGTCACCTTAATACCTCAGGAAATGACTCCAGTATAATGTTGAAATCATTCCATTTAATCATTTCATAATAATGTCACCTTGACCCTAGGTAATTATTCCAGTAAAAAGTTACCTTAATCAAAGCAAATTATTTCATAATTATGTCCTCTTGACTCCATGGAATGATTTCATTTAAATGGCACCTTTACCCCAGGAAATAATTCCATTTTCATGTCACCTTAATTCCAGAAAAATATACCATCATTATGTCAGCTTGACCCTAGAAAAGTATTCTTTTATAATGTCACCTTAACTGCCGGGAAATTATTCTATTTTATTGTCACCTTCACCCCTGGAAATTATTGAATTGAATTGGTTCTATTTCATTATTCCATTATAATGTCACCTTGGCCCCAGGGAATTGTTCCATTTAATTATTCCATTATGATGTCACCTTGGCCCCAGGGAATTGTTCCATTTAATTATTCCATTATGATGTCACCTTGGCCCCAGGGAATTGTTCCATTTAATTATTCCATTATAATGTCACCTTGGCCCCAGGGATTTGTTCCATTTAATTATTCCATTATGATGCCTTCTTGGCCCCAGGAAATTGTTTTATTTAATGATTCCATTGATTCCATTGTAATGTCACCTTGGCCCCAGGAAATTGTTTTATTTAATGATTCCATTATAATGTCACCTTGGTCCCAGGAAATTGTTCCATTTAATGATTCCATTATAATGTCGTCTTCATTCAAGAAAATTATTCTATTTAAATGTCACCTAACCCATAACATCACTTTGGACACCAAAAAAAAAAAAAAAAAAAAATCATACAAGCGTTATTCAGTAACAGGTTTTTTTGCTCTATTGCTTGTTTTGCACATGTTTGTTTGTTTTATTTTGTTTTGTTTTGTTTGGGGGAGTTGTGCTTTATAATTGTAAACACTTCCAGTCAGTGGCTGAGTGATTTATGTTGTTGAATTCAAATCATATGCCTGTTACTGCTGTAGGTTTGAGCCGCACCAGTGTCTTCGAATTCTTTTTATGTAGGTAGCTTAAGGAACAATCAGTGGTTCTACTAAGGTGTCTGTTTGTGCAAAGAAATAAAGCAAAGAGGGATATATGAGGTCTTCCTCCACCAATAAAGCTGAGAAGTCACCATATGACCTTTCCTGTGTTGGTGTGACTTAAAATCCAACCAGAAAAACATAAATTAAATGTTTATCTTGTTGTTTTGTCTATTGGAAGTTTCCATTGTCTTAAAAATGGCAGAATTTTAAATTTATTAAACTTTTTTCACATCATTGCATTAGGCTACTTTGTTTGGAAAATGGTTTTGCCATTTTATCAGTTCACTAATTATTGTTATTTCATATTTCAGATGTTTTCATACTTGTTTTTCCCCCCTTTGCATGTTACATTTTAACTTCTTTTTAAAACCATGTTCATTTAGAACTTGAAAAAGTAATGCTAGAACTATTGTTCAATACAAAATAAATGCATCTTTTTCGATTCTGCAGATGCACAAGGCCAAATTTTAAGTGTGAACCCACAGGGTGAGGGGCTTTTGCAGGACCTGATGTTAATGCATGAAGAAAGGGGTGCATTGTCACTATTCTTTCATAAAGTATATGTTTATAAGTAGGTAATACTGTGTTTCTTTATATGTTTTTTCTTATGAAAATAGAACTGGCTTTGCTGTGTATGTGTCTTTTGTTCCAATAATGAACAATTACAGTTGTCATTCTATTAAAATGTATTTTTGAATGTTGTGACATTCAGTTTTTGTTCATCATTGTAACAGCTGACTTTCAGTTATTGGTGATTATTGAAAGAATTAGCATTCTATAATAACTGATTTTTGAAATAGTTGACATTCTGTTACTGTAGATTATTGGAACAGTTGACACTCTTTTCTTGCAGATTATTGAAACAGATGTTGATTATTGCAATAGTTGACTGTTATTGATGATGATTGAAACTGTTGACATTCTATTGTTGATGATTATTGAAACAGATGACATTCTGTTATTGTTGATTATTGCAACAGTTGACATGCTGTTATTGTTGATCATTAAAACAGTTGATATTCTGTTATTGCTGATTATTGAAACAGTTGACATTCTGTTATTGCTAATTATTGAAACAGTTGACATTCTGTAATTGTTGATTATTGAAACAGGTGACATTCTGTTATTGTTGATTATTGCAACAGCTGACATTCTGTTATTATTGAAACAGTTGACATTTTGTTATTGTTGATTATTGAAACAGTTGACATTCTATTATTGTTGATTATTGAAACAGTTGACATTCTGTTATTGTTGATTATTGAAACAGTTGACATTCTGTTATTGTTGATTATTGAAACAGCTGGCATTCTGTTATTGTTGATTATTGAAACAGTTGACATTCTGTTATTGTTGATTATTGAAACAGTTGACATTCTGTTATTGTTGATTATTAAATAAGTTGACATTCTGTTCTTGTTGATTATTGAAACAGTTGACATTCTGTTTTGCTAATTATTGACAGTTGACATTCTGTTATTGTTGATTATTGAAACAGTTGACATGCTGTTATTGTTGATTATTGAAACAGTTGACATTCGTTTATTGATGATAATTGAAACAGCTGACTTTTTGTTATTGTTGATTATTGAAACAGTTGACATTCTGTTATTGTTGGTTATTAAAACATTTGACATTTTGTTATTGTTGATTATTGAAACAGTTGACATTCTGTTGTTGTTGATTATTGAAACAATTGACATTCTATTATTGATGATTATTAAATAATTGACATTCTGTTATTGTTGATTATTGTAACTGATAACATTCTATTATTGTTGATTATTGAAACAGTTGATATTCTGTTATTGTTGGTTATTGAAACAGTTGACATTCTGTTATTGTTGATTATTGAAACAGTTGACATTCTGTTATTGTTGATTATTGAAACAGTTGACATTCTGTTATTGTTGATTATTGAAACAGTTGACATTCTGTTATTGTTGATTATTGAAACAGTTGACATTCTGTTATTGTTGATTATTGAAACAGTTGACATTCTGTTATTGTTGATTATTGAAACAGTTGACATTTTGTTATTGTTGATTATTGAAACAGTTGACATTTTGTTATTGTTGATTATTGAAACAGTTGACATTTTGTTATTGTTGATTATTGAAACAGTTGACATTCTGTTATTGTTGATTATTGAAACAGTTGACATTCTGTTATTGTTGATTATTGAAACAGTTGACATTCTGTTATTGTTGATTATTGAAACAGTTGACATTCTGTTATTGTTGATTATTAAAACAATTGACATTCTGTTATTGGTTGTTATTAAAGCAATTGACATTCTGTTATTGTTGATTATTGTAACTGATAACATTCTGTTATTGTTGATTATTGAAACGATTGACATTCTGTTATTGTTGATTTTTGAAACAATTGACATTCTGTTATTGTTGTTTATTAAAACAATTGACATCCTGTTATTGTTATTATTGAAACAGTTGACATTCTGTTATTGTTGATTATTGAAACAGTTGACATTCTGTTATTGTTGATTATTAAAACAATTGACATTCTGTTATTGTTGATTATTAAAACAATTGACATTCTGTTATTGTTGATTATTGAAACAATGGACATTCTGTTTTTGTTGATTTTTGAAACAGTTGACATTTTGCCATTGCTGATTATTGAAACAGTTGACATTCTGTTATTGTTGATTATTGAAACAGTTGACATTCTGTTATTATTGAAACAGTTGACATTCTATTATTGTTGATTATTGCAACAGCTGACATTTTGTTATTGTTGATTATTAAAACAGTTGACATTCTGTTATTATTGATTATTGCAACAGTTGACATTCTGTTATTGTTGATTCTTGCAACAGCTGACATTCTGTTATTGAAATGATTGACATTCTCTTATTGTTGAACATTGAAACGATTGACATTCTGTTATTGTTGATTATTAAAACAATTGACATTCTGTTATTGTTGATTATTAAAACAATTGACATCCTGTTATTGTTATTATTGAAACAGTTGACATTCTGTTATTGTTGATTATTGAAACAGTTGACATTCTGTTATTGTTGATTATTAAAACAATTGACATTCTGTTATTGTTGATTATTAAAACAATTGACATTCTGTTATTGTTGATTATTGAAACAATGGACATTCTGTTTTTGTTGATTTTTGAAACAGTTGACATTTTGCCATTGCTGATTATTGAAACAGTTGACATTCTGTTATTGTTGATTATTAAAACAATTGACATTCTGTTATTGTTGATTATTAAAACAATTGACATTCTGTTATTGTTGATTATTGAAACAATGGACATTCTGTTTTTGTTGATTTTTGAAACAGTTGACATTTTGCCATTGCTGATTATTGAAACAGTTGACATTCTGTTATTGTTGATTATTGAAACAGTTGACATTCTGTTATTGTTGATTATTGAAACAGTTGACATTCTGTTATTATTGAAACAGTTGACATTCTATTATTGTTGATTATTGCAACAGCTGACATTTTGTTATTGTTGATTATTAAAACAGTTGACATTCTGTTATTATTGATTATTGCAACAGTTGACATTCTGTTATTGTTGATTCTTGCAACAGCTGACATTCTGTTATTGAAATGATTGACATTCTCTTATTGTTGAACATTGAAACGATTGACATTCTGTTATTGTTGATTATTAAAACAATTGACATTCTGTTATTGTTGATTATTAAAACAATTGACATTCTGTTATTGTTGATTATTGAAACAATGGACATTCTGTTTTTGTTGATTTTTGAAACAGTTGACATTTTGCCATTGCTGATTATTGAAACAGTTGACATTCTGTTATTGTTGATTATTAAAACGATTGACATTCTGTTATTGTTGATTATTAAAACAATTGACATTCTGTTATTGTTGATTATTGAAACAATGGACATTCTGTTTTTGTTGATTATTGAAACAGTTGACATTTTGCCATTGCTGATAATTGAAACAGTTGACATTCTGTTATTGTTGATTATTGAAACAGTTGACATTTTGTTATTGCTGATTATTGAAACAGTTGACATTCTGTTATTGTTGATTATTGAAACAGTTGACATTCTGTTATTGTTGATTATTGAAACAGTTGACATTCTGTTATTGCTGATTATTGAAACAGTTGACATTCTGTTATTGTTGATTATTGCAACAGTTGACATTCTGTTATTGTTGATTATTGAAACAGTTGACATTCTGTTATTGTTGATTATTGAAACAGTTGACATTCTGTTATTGTTGATTATTGAAACAGTTGACATTCTGTTATTGTTGATTATTGAAACAGTTGACATTCTGTTATTGTTGATTATTGAAACAGTTGACAGTCTGCTATTGTTGATTATTGCAACAGTTGACATTTTGTTATTTTTGATTATTGCAACAGCTGACATACTGTTATTGTTGATTATTAAAACGATTGACATTCTGTTATTGTTGATTATTAAAACAATTGACATTCTGTTATTGTTGATTATTGAAACAACATTCTGTTATTGTTGATTATTGAAACAGTTGACATTCTGTTTTTGTTGATTATTGAAACAGTTGACATTTTGCCATTGCTGATAATTGAAACAGTTGACATTCTGTTATTGTTGATTATTGAAACAGTTGACATTCTGTTATTATTGAAACAGTTGACATTTTGTTGTTGTTGATTATTGAAACAGTTGACATTCTGTTATTATTGAAACAGTTGACATTTTGTTATTGTTGATTATTGAAACAGTTGACATTCTGTTATTATTGAAACAGTTGACATTCTATTATTGTTGATTATTGCAACACCTGACATTTTGTTATTGTTGATTATTAAAACAGTTGACATTCTGTTATTATTGATTATTGAAACAGTTGACATTCTGTTATTGTTGATTATTGAAACAGTTGACATACTGTTTTTATTGAAACAGTTGACATTTTGTTGTTGTTGATTATTGAAACAGTTGACATTCTGTTATTGTTGATTATTGAAACAGCTGACATTCTGTTATTGTTGATTATTGAAACAGTTGACATTCTGTTATTTTTGATTATTGAAACAGTTGACAGTCTGTTATTGTTGATTTTTGCAACAGTTGACATTTTGTTATTGTTGATTATTGCAATAGCTGTCATACTGTTATTGTTGATTATTAAAACGATTGACATGTTATTGTTGATTATTAAAACAATTGACATTCTGTTATTGTTGATTATTAAAACAATTGACATTCTGTTATTGTTGATTATTGAAACAATGGACATTCTGTTTTTGTTGATTATTGAAACAGTTAACATTTTGCCATTGCTGATTATTGAAAAAGTTGACATTCTGTTATTGTTGATTATTGAAACAGTTGACATTCTGTTATTATTGAAACAGTTGACATTTTGTTGTTGTTGATTATTGAAACAGTTGACATTCTGTTATTGTTGATTATTGAAACAGTTGACATTCTGTTATTGTTGATTATTGAAACAGTTGACATTCTGTTATTATTGAAACAGTTGACATTCTATTATTGTTGATTATTGCAACAGCTGACATTTTGTTATTGTTGATTATTAAAACAGTTGACATTCTGTTATTATTGATTATTGAAACAGTTGACATTCTGTGATTGTTGATTATTGAAACAGTTGACATACTGTTTTTATTGAAACAGTTGACATTTGTTGTTGTTGATTATTGAAACAGTTGACATTCTGTTATTGTTGATTATTGAAACAGTTGACATTCTGTTATTGTTGATTATTGAAACAGTTGACATTCTGTTATTGTTGATTATTGAAACAGTTGACATTTTGTTATTGTTCATTATTTAAATAGTTGACATTCTATTAATGTTCATTACTGAAACAGTTGACATTTTATTGAAAAAGTTGACAGACTGTTTTTCCTTATTATTTAAACATTATAAATGACATTTTGTTACTGTAGATTACTGAAGCAGATGAAATTCTGTTACTGTTCATTATTAAAACAGTAGATATTTTGTTATTGTTTATTATTGCATTGACATTATTGTTATTGCTGATTAAACAGTTGACATTCTGTTTAAATATACTTTATTATTAAAACAGTAACTGTTGTAAATGTTTGTTTTTAGAACATTGACACTTTTTGTTTAATTATCTGTCGGGTGACATTTTGTTGCAATTTGCTATTATTTATTGAGATGACAGGTCTTTAAAGTTGATCATTTGATTACCTGAATAACATTTAAATGTCTGTGGGTTAGCTCAATAGGGAAAGCTTTGGATGTTCGCTGGTAAGGCAGACCAACTGCAGAGGTTAGACCAAAAATGTGTTAAACTCGGCTCAAAAACCAGACAAACTTAACAATGATATTTAACAAGTTGAGATTGGTCATTTTATTGCCACACAGATAGGTCAGTGGATAATTATGTTTCAATATCTGTACATGAGGGTAGTAAAATCAACATATATCTGGCTATTTCATTAAGTTTATAGCATGATAAACTGGTATTTATGGTGTTAATATAGAAGAAAAAGGAGACAAAAAAGGAAAGGATGTCTAGAAAACATTTGCCAAGGATGTTCTGTCTTCAATTCTGTATCAGCAATTAAAAGCTGACTAAAACAAGGTTTGTTTTAATTATTGCAGAATTGTTGTAAGCATATTTTTAAATATGTAACAAATTATTCCTTCCAGTTTCTCCCCTCGCCTTTCATAACAATTTGTCATCAGCCTGTCTATTTGTAATGAAGTCTCAATCAAAAAGAAATATTGAGATAAAAAGAAGGCAAAGTGCACTAAATGAAAGAATTTAAATCTTTTTGCTACAAAGATTTTAGTCTGCTAAAGAAATGGAATCTCAGCCTTTATTGAGATGAAATTGTCATAAACTTCTTATTTTATTAGATAGAAAACATTACATTAAAGCCATGTTATTGCCTTTTCTTTCTTCTCCAACAAATGATACTGGCATAATGGACAACAAAAACGATGTAATTGCAATGAAGTACTACTTTCCAAATTTTCAGGAGGAAAATGGCTTCTGAAGCCGGAAATTGATTTTTCTTGGAGAATTTCAGCATTTGTTTAGGACAATATAAAAAGGTTGGTATTACAACTGCTTAATACAAAAAAAGTGTTGTTTTTTTGGAAATTTGACATTTAAGATTAACTTTTTTAAAATATTAAAATCCTCAACTAAGATGTTGAAGATACAATTTTAGTGTCAATAATTGATTGAATGGTCAGAAAAATTATATATTATAATATATATGTTCATAATAATATAAATTTGACTAAAGGATTAATTGATTTTTAATTTTGTTTACTTATTTTTTATTCTAAACAGTTCACAATAGACTCTATAATTGCTAATGTGTTGGAATATTTTTAAATTTTGGTTTAATAAAATAATTTGTATAGGAAATACTAAACTAATAGTTGTTAATAATGATTTTGAAAAAAATGTTTTGTAATATTTGTGTGGAAATTGATTGTACTTGTACAAAGCTGAACTTTTTCATCAACCCAATGAAATGGCAATTTTGGTAATTAAATATCATTTTATAAAAGAAAATATGCTTCAATAAATGACATATGCAGAGTATCAGTAAATGTAAGTTTTTTTAACCCCTTACTGTACTAAATATTTTGAACGGACTTGCCCATCTTTGAATCTAAACTTAACCATTCATCAATTTTAGAGAAAATGTTGAAATATGTACTGACTGAATAGCGAGGACAGACCTGTGCATGAATGTGACAGCTGATCTTGGTCTGCACTGGTAGCATGGCTGTTGCCAGAAGCTTATTGTATTGTCATATGAGCCACGTCATGACAAAACCAACATAGCGCGCAGTCTGATCAGGATCCATGCTATTCGCTATCAGTTTCTCTACTTGTTATAGGGTTTGTATGTGAACAGCATGGATCCTGATCAGATGCGCAGGCTGGTCTGGATCCATGCTGGTCGCAAACCCATTATGTTGGTTTTGTCATGGCGCGGCTCATATATATTGCATATCAAAAAACTTGCACTTAAATGTACCACTAACTTTATAAAAAGTGTAAAATATATGCTTATTTACCAGATTCTACAGTGAACTGCTACTTTTGTAGTGTGAATAGGTGAATTATTTGGGTTTGAGAGAATTGATGTATATTTTGTCTGTATATATATCAAACTGTTCGGCACAAACTGGGCTACACTTAATTAGACATCTAGAAAAGTGATATATTAGTGCTGGTATAAGAACAATGTCTATTTCTGGACATAACGAAATTAGGAAAACTGCATCAGTTATGTAAATCATATCTTTCTAATTTATTATTTGCACATGATAAGCAAAAGTTACAGTTTTGATTAAAATGCAGCTTTTAATGGATTCCAGTTTTCTGGACTGATCACCAATCTTGCCATTTCAATGGAATTACATTAACAAGCAAAATCCACAGACACGTGGGGTGTGGTGCTCTAAACACCTTCAAATCAAAATAAATTGTATATTTGTCAATCCCAGCACATAGAATAATATATATATATATATATATATATATATATATATATATATATATATATATATATATATATATATAAGTAAAATCTCTAACTTGCCGTATATAAGCAAAAACGCTATTTAAATTTGCCGTAGCTTTCGGCCTTGCGGCCTTCTTCAGCAGCATTTATTTCACATACCAACCAAAGGTATGTGAAATAAATGCTGCTGAAGAAGGCCGCAAGGCCGAAAGCTACGGCAAATTTAAATAGCGTTTTTGCTTATATATATATATATATATATATATATATCAATAAGACTTAAATATACTCTGTTTTGAGGGAAGGGGGGAATCATATTTCATTGTAATAAACAAGCAACTTGTATGAAGATTTAATAGTATAGTAATCTATTATATGGAACATCATATTGAATTGGAGTGAAAAATGAACTTGATATCTTTTCTTATAATGATACAAACCCAACATAATATTGCAAAAATGTCAAGTATAATAGTTTATACACTGTAAATGATGTACTTTTAAGATGACGACATTGGAATATTTTTATGAAATTGTGTCAATTGTCATTTGACCATTTATTTCAGGAGCGTAACTGAGATTTTTTTGTTATAACTATACGATTTAAGTGTATTGTCAAGTCTGCAAAATTTTTGCTCAAATTTATTTAATCTAAATAGACCATGAATGAATATAATTTTGATATGAATAACATTTTATTTGGCAATGATATTGTGAGATAAACATGCATTGTAAATGAATTGGGAAAACATATTCTGATATTTCCAAGAAACATAATTTTCTTCTCCTAATTGTGAATGTGAACAGAGACCAGAATGTCCATGAATGACACATGTGGTATTTTTCCTATAGAAATCAAGAGTCCTCAGGTGTTGATAGGTAACTAATTAACAGTCCCTTATTTGGATAAAACCACTTTTCACATTATTTTCTGAAGATGTGCATTGTAGATATTTATGAGCAGGTTTTTTTTTTCCCTCTCTCAGAACTTTTGCGCTCTTTTTCATGCCACAATTTTCATAATCATATGCTTTATTGAGTAAGATGTTACAATGTGGGTAGAAATGATCTTTTTGCTTGGTGTCTTCAGCATTGAAAGGGCAAAACTGTATTTTGTTTTCTAATTATTAATACCCTTAATAGGTTAATAAATTAATGTTGTAATGCAAGTTTATTGGTCAACTGTGACTTAGTTAAAGATATTTTTTGTGAGTTACTTAATTGTTTGGCCATCAAGTTTTTGAAGTAGTAGAAGGCCAATGCAATTTATGACCAAAGTCAGGCTATTTCCCTTTTCAAAAAAAAAAAAAAAAGGGGGGGGGGGGACAAAAACAAAACAGACTAAAATAGAAAAAAAATGCAAAATACCTGCTGCATTTATTTCTTCAATTAACAAAATCCTGATAAATTGATAAATTTGTGTAAGATTTCATTTTTTGCATGATTCTTCACTTATGTGGAAGTGTTGCACTTGAAACCTGCAGTGTATTCCAAATCTTATTGAAATGAAAGTGTCAGAAGCTATTGAAGAATTAACTATGATTAAATATTCAATTGTTGAAATGATCTCATGTATGCATCTGACATAACAAAGGATAATGACAATGATTGCAGAGCAACAGATAAGGTGCGTATTTGCGTATTTACGCAATTAATTTCATAAAATACGCAATTGATTTTTTAAGAAGGCGTATCAAAACCCATTAAAAAAAATAAAATACGCAATTGTCTTAAAAACCCGTGCATATTGTCATTTTCATCACCGTAAAATTAATCTGTCGTACGCACGTAGTTTTGGACAAATAATAGCGATATGCATGCTATCCGAATATTCCTGAATCAATGCTAACTAATCAACGGTCTCCGGTCTTCGACGGTCCCCGGTCTCCAAAGACCGACTAAGTCATATCAATAAAGCATGACACCGTCGTTTGTCTACTCAGGTCGACGGTCTTTACAGACCGGCAGAGACCGTTGATTTTGCGGAGACCGTCAATAAGTAGGTCCCACCTGTATCAATAGACGCTTTGAAAGCAATATGGCGTCGTACAAATGATGATTTGAAACAAAACAATCGTAAATAATCAAAAATCAGTCAGAAAACGAACTTGTTAAAAATATTATGAAATATAACATGAGCATTTTATATAAAAAATAAAACAATTGTGAAAAGTTCTAGTAAATTGTTAATCCTATTTTCTTTTTAAAACAGTAAAATTTCATTGATATTGAAACCATAAAATTCATATTTTCATAATTGAATACCCAATTGATCTTGAAATCATAGGGTATCGAGTTTTGGAAAACCCATTAAATGGAGCCAATACCCAATTCCAAAGGAAATGATGGAGTAATACCCAATTCACTTTTAAAGCTTATCTGTTGCTTTGTGATTGCATAGGTTGTTTTGAGATGGAGTAAAACCAATTAAATCTATTAGTACCATTCTTACCAAAGTGGCTTCCTTTATAACACTGGGATTTGTATTTTATTTATTTTTCAAGACCTGTTCTTTTTTACAATGGTTATGTGTAAACAAAATATACAGTTTAAAATGTATAATTATTATACTTAGAAAAGAAAATTTATGTTTGCCCGAATCAGCAAAAGACATTTATATCTATCACATCAGTGTTCTTTAATATCTACATCACATACCAGTTTATTTGGAGCAAAAACATTAATTTTCTGATCTTTCTGTAGGCACTTTATTTTTTCCCACTTGCTGGAAAGCCCACCAAATTACCTCAAGTGTTGTTTATGTTGATATTTAATTAGTTCACATAATTAATGGAAATAATCACCTTTCATTTGTGGATTTCTCTGGTAAGACTGTGTGTTATTGCAGGTTCTCTGAGAGCAATTTGATAAACGGAAATATCTTTGTAGCCCTGGAATTTCTGAGGAAGCTTTTGCTCAACATGAGATGGGCAATTCATTGTTTTTATTGTAAAACTGTTGTAACTTTTTCTTTCATGTTGTGCTAGTTACATCATTTTTACGATAAAGTTCTGATTTATTATATTCAGTCATAATCAGATATTATTGAATTTTCTGCTTTTCTGCCTCGGAATTATATGCATCCAGAACTCCATTGTAATCTTCTGGCTAAACTTTGTACAGTATTTGAGATAAGTCTATTGCTTTGAAATGCTGGATCTTTTGTACCAGAACAGACCATAAGAAAAAACACAACCATTGTGGAAAAGGTAAAGTTTTCTCAGACAATTTTCAACACACAATAGAGGTTCTCTATTGTTGTTCTTATTGCTTAAATAACATCCCCTGGATTCTTGAGAAAATTGACAATACAAAAATTGGCTTCAAAAACTTTGCAGGAAAAAAACTACAAAAGTATAAGAAAGGCAGTTTTTCATGGGTGTATTGTTTTACTAAAGATAGTAAAATTGGTCTGCTAGAGCGTAAGACTTGTAATCTTGACATTGTGGGTTCGATTCCTGGGCTTGCCAAATAAAATTACTAATCAGTCTCTTGGATGAGACATTAAATCGAGGTCCAGTGTATGGGTGCTTTAACACTTAGCACTTAAAAGAACCAGGAGAAGCTTCTGGAATTGGGACATCTTTTGGTATCTGTATCTTGCACTTTCCTCCAAAATATAAAATGACTAATTATAACTCTTCTGGAGGACTTGCCCATATGGACAACCAGTGACAAGTATAAATTAACTCAAATACACATAATTGTCTTTGCATTTATATGAATATTTTGAAAGAAAAAATATTTTTTAAGCATTTAAATAAATATGTAGACATTAAGATATGACTATATGCCTTTACAAAGATATGTATTTATGCATTTACATAAATATGTAGATATGCTACACCTGTCATACCTTGTTATAAAGACCAGAGAACAGGAAATACCAAATTCTAGTATATAATTGTGAAGCATTCGTTATGTAATTATGAAAGTGATTTCATTGTTAGATAACTATTTGATAGCATTTCATAGACAGTGTTAATGAAAAACACCTGTGTGATATCACTGGATTAGAAATGTCGGGTGAAAATTATGCCAGGCACCTTTATTGGATAATTATGTGTTCAATATCAGACCAAAATATATGAATAAACACATTATTATATATGATACTGTTGATACAGCAAGTTTGTAATTTTATGAACATTTTAAAAATCAGATTTAAAACTGTGATCATTTTCAAGGGAGAACGTCTCCATTTTGCATTGATGGATACTCTTCTTTTACGAGTTATTCTCCTAAACATAAAAGAGTTAGAAAAATAATTTTTGTAACTATTTTATGTTCTAAACAAACATGTTTGTGAGGATTGTAGGTTAATTCCTTGATATTTTTATGTGGACATTTGTTTCATTAGAGGTGAAACTCACCTTTAAAAAATATAAGTTGCATCATATAATTCACCTTTGTTTCCGTTATTATTTTGATAGATTGTTGTTAAAAGTATCGCAGGTAAATTATAATTAAAGCTTAGTAAACAGAGAAAGAAATTGCTGTAGACATAATTATACTAGCTATTTCTACATGTATATGGGGCTTGGTTTTGTCCCACAGCATGGCTATAAGCTAACAAACCTTTGGTGTGAATTGGTTTGACTATGTAAGTCAGGAGACTATGTTAGTCATGACAGAATTATTTTGGAGTCTGATCAAACTTTCATTGAATTCATTGAATATTGTTTGATATAATTTATGTCAGAATATATTGTAACAATGTGTCAGTGTATTATCATATGCTTTGTGAGGTTCAAGTTTGGAAGATTTTGGTGGCAGAGATTTGTGTAACTTAGATAAGAAGTAAAACTGTTGGCATTGTGAGGTTTAGAAACTGAAAGGGTCTACAGGGATGCTGAGGACAAAGGTGTCAATCAGATGAAGCGTTCAACATGATTTTTACATGATTTTTACCAGTATACGAGACATAGGAGAGAGCGATATGAATAACTGGAGTGCAACTTCAAAAGACAGTTTTGTGCAAAAACATTCATAGGTAAAAAAGATGATTAATTTTCCAGTTGCTCTCTTTGAAAATGACAACTGGCACTAAAACTATGTTTGTATTGGAATATATCCCAAGTTTGATGCTGAATTAATTATGTTTATACTATCATATGAAAACATCAGTAAACTTAGATCTTATTTGGACCCAGTTTGGTTTAGATTATTGTGTTCCCATTCTTTATTAGTATCACATTTTCCACAGCTTTTCTCAGTGGTCAGAATCACCTGGTTATGCATTCATTGAGATTATTTGTTGGAACTGATATTGCAAATATTTATAGAGAAAAAAAATGATTTTATATAAACAATCACATTACAAGGAAGTAAATATACATAGAGAGAAAATGGCACACCAGCACAAAAAATATGAGTAACCGCTGAGAACTGCTGAAATAAAATAAGAAGACAAAGATCAACAAGGAATAGGTGGGAGGGGGCCTTTGCTCAAAATAAAACAGCAATACAGGAACAATTGCAAAGAGCCACTGGGCACCAAACAAAAACGGGCGGTGCAAGGGCGAGGCACAGATTGGGCATTATTATAAACAGCTCAAATAAAGTAAATCATAGAAAACCAACAAAGACACCAAAGTAGGTAATTGATTAAGTGTGAGGGTGTAGGGGGTAAGTGACCAGAGGGCATGGTAGTTGGGGAGACAAAATTTGAAAAACTAATACTGCATTATGTCATAACTTGAAAAAAGTTTAGGGTGTCTGTGTCTGAGTGGTTAAGGTTGTTGACTTCAAACCACTTGCCCCTCACTACTGTCAGTCCGAATCCTTACAATCCAGCTACCTCACAGAATGTTGGCAGTTCTACTCAGGTGCCTGTTGGTGCCTGACATAATGCATGGAGGAGCATGCATCTGAGGCCTTTCTCTACCAGCAAAGTGGGAAAGTGCTTTCAGACCTATACTGTGTTGGTGCTATGTAAAACCAACCCCCCCCCCCCCAAAAAAAAAAAAGAATGTCATATAGATCTAAAGTCTTTGACTAATCTTGAAAAAAGATCTTTTATTACCATTCTTACATGTTTTACAGTCTTCTTAATCACTATGAATGGCCAACAAAGCTTCTATCTTATTTAGAATTAAAGTTTCCTTACCCATTCATGCAGCTGAAGATGGCTCATTTATATAATGTTGAAAGTGTTTTTGCATTTTACCAGAAAGTACTAATTTCCTATATGTTCATTAAACTTTGGAGAAATTTACGCGTAGGGAGTTTCTATTGCATTTTCTTTATCAAGCAGAGGGAAAAATATCAAATTAGATCTATTTAAGTAAATCAATTTATGCAACTGAATTGCTTCTCTTAAAATGTAATCCCCAGTATAAGGTTATGTCAACTTTGTGACACCTTTATGACACGACAACTTAGTTTGCACAAAAAGGAAAACTCTAATTGAAATCTTCAATCTCCGACACAAATTCTCAGCTATTCTGAGAAAAAACAGAGTTATTCAGAGATGCCATGGGTATAAATCTGCGAATATTGTATAAATGTTTAATTAAAGTCATGCAGTGTATATAGAAAGGTTTCCAATAGGTTTCCAAGCTACCTCCTGGCGGCAGGTTTTCCATTTTATAGCGTATTTTTTCACCATGTCTCTTAAATACCAGCAATATCTCTGGCGCTTTTGCAGATCAGTATATCTGTGGTATTTTGCCTGTATCCGCTGACAGTATTGGAAATGCCTGCTTATGTATTTGCTACAAGGCATACGATGTTGACAAGGAAAGAACGAAATCCAAAATGCTTGTAATTAATGCAGTGGACAATAAAATGTATGCAAAAGCAAGTAAATTCCGCTAATGCCACCCAATTGAATCACGTAGGAACATTGCTGGGGGCTGGAGACATCGGATTCATCAAGCATTTTAAACACGATTTAGGAGATGAAATTAGTTCTTGAGAAGTAATGATAGTTTCTTTCTCAGATATATTAATAAGCTTATGAATCATTAAACATTTTATAAAATCAATATGCTTCGGCCAGTACCTGTTTATTATATCTTGAGGATTGTTAAGATAACAGATTATAGTTTCTATATATAATTAAGAGATTTTCTTTGAATGGAATAAAGGTTAATATGTGATATTTGTCATTTTTCACCCTGAATATCCAGTGACGCAGAAGTGTGTAAATAACACAGGAATTGTGCATAAGTAATGCAGAATTGTGCAATTCTAAGGCCGAAATGAGCACCAAATTAAAATGAGCACCAAATTAAAGTAATTTAATAGCCAGTACTTTTTATTCGTACTTCTGATTGAATGTAAAGAATTATAGTTGAGACATTCTATTTTAAAACTCAGAAATTTTTTCCAGGAAAGAGTTTATTTTTCAAGATCTTTCGTAGCTAGCATATTGAGTTTCGTTGACATCTTAAAATACAAAAACGTGTTTATATAACTTCATGGTTTTTGATATTCTGTGTAACTGAGACATTTGCCATTCTACTTGTGTTGCATAATACACTTAAATAAGACCATTATTAGCTCGACTTTTTTTTTAAAAAGGAAAAAGAGGTTTTGTTACAGTTATGTCAGCATTGCTGTTTCCGTCTTGATTATAACTTTTTCAGTTCTTGGTGTATTGTTTTCATACTTCAGGCCACAACAACCCTTTGGACAAGACCTTCAAGTAGACCAGACTAACCTTGACCTACATTCCATAAATGACCTTAACCTTCAAGGTCAAATGTCTAAATTTTGCTTGTTTTTTTGCTGATTTTTGCTCCACCGCAAAGCATGATTGTACCCCAGGATTAGGTGGGTAAAACACTTATTCCAGAAGGCCTTTTTAACCCATGAGGACAACATAATGTACAAACAAACAATATCAGAACATAAAAGTCAAGCAATTTTGATGCATAATCAAACAAAACACTTTTACTATTATTTACCGTTATAATGCCATGTAAATACTTATGGGAGCATAACGGAAACAAATATTAGCTTATCATTGATGAATATTGTACAATTTCAGCGCAATGTAAAACAAGCAAACAACATGGGAAGTTTACAATGCATATGCAAAGTAGGTTCTTGTTTTTATATAGATTGATATAAAGAAAACAACAATTTGATTCAAACTTAGCAACAACTGGATACAGTTGCTAAAATTTATTTATTGGGAACTTAAAATGTTGACCATAAATGATAGCCATATTTTATAATGTCATGCATACATGCATGATAATAGCCTTTTGGTGGGGATGGGGTGGACTTTAACACAATAGATACTGATTAAATTTACACTCTGCCTTTTTTAGTTCCAATTAGTTAAGAAATGAAATTCAGTATAACTTTAAACAAATAGGTTTGAACAAGCTACCAAATTATTTCAGCAAATAAATAAAATTTATTAGTGTTTATTTCATACATATGGAGGCTGGTCAATTCTGAGGCCCCTTCACATATGTAAAATATAGAGAGAAGAAAAAGAAGGAATGCCTAAAGAACATCCAAAATGAGAAAAAAACCTGTTCATGGACAGACTTTTTCTGGCTTTAAGTGATTTTTTCTCAAGTAAATAAAACAAATGTTAACAATTCTTTGGCTCAGAGAATGTCATCTAATACTAAGACTAGTGTTATATAGCCCCAGGTGCACATATGTAAAAATACAACTAGGAAGCTCTCTGTAAAAATAATCATTATTTACTTCTTGTCCAGCTTGAAAAGAATGGTAATGGTATTCTTTTGTTTCTGAAAAGAAAAAAAAATGCAGTTATTTTTTTGTGTGTTTTTTGGTGTGTGCTTTTTTTGTTTTGTTTTTTTCAGTGAAACTTTTAGTAAATTTTTTTTTTCTTCATTTGGGGGTGGCGGAGGGAGTTAATTGTTAATGTATAATGTCAATTTTTATGTCAATGCATTATTCGTGATTAACAAGTTAACATGTTTTTATAAATTTCACCTTTTACATTTATAAACTAAATGGCTTATCTAGACCTTGGCAAGTGTTTAAATAACAAAAATACTTTGGGAATACAACTTTAGTAACTAATGTTCTTAGAGGCAACACTGCATGATGGTCTCAGGTCTCAGTCCAGAGAATGGTCTTTTTGCACAGGTTATACTAATATTTTGCCAATATATGTCAATCACACAAACATTAAATGCAAACTGTAATTTTGATAAACTTAATTAAATTAAAAGCTATAAAGATAATGCTTTTCTTGCTCCATTGCTGTTTTGTAATGACACAGTTGATGTCAATTAATTAATTATCAATTAGCATGATAATTATTATATGTGTTAATGTGGTAATAAGTCTATGCAATGTAGGTTAAAGATAAGAATCTCAATCACTTGATATATATGTGGGTAAAGAACATTTAAACATTTAAATATGTTCATATGCTCAATAAAATATTGAATTGAGTAGCTTTGATGAAAATACAGTGAGGTCACCTTATTAAAATGAAACCAATATTCTACCAAAAAACTTATTTTAAACCTTAGGGAAAGAAAACATATTTGTATGAATCAAACTATAAATATAAAACAAATTTCTGTTTAAAAAACTTTTAAGAATAATTTTCCTAATGTTAAGAATTTTTTTGACAGTGACTGGATGCAAATGAGATACTGCCGAACAGAATTCTCAAAATTCACTCTGTGCAACTACTGGTTGTTGATGATGGATTTTTGAAAGTTTTACATCAAAATCAGCAAAAAATTAATCTTGTACAATTATGAATCATTATTTCATTGGAGTGCATTTAGAACCTTAGATACAGGGCAGTGAGAGCCTTGATGCCCTGCAAACAAGAACTAATAATTCTTCATTCCATCTTATTACAGCCCACAGATATTTTACAGCTCTCATATTTGTCAGAATGTTGGGATGGAAAAAACGTATAAAATGCAATAATTACTGCCTTAATTGCTTAGATAATTGAGTGAATTCGGAGAGAAACATATTAATTGAATTAATTACAATTTTTATCCGCAGAAGAATCTGCTAGGCCTGGTCAATATTGTCTTGATACTTATTTCACAAAGCTACTAAGAAAAAAAGGTACTCTTAAAAATGGTACTTCACTACAAAACTAGACAACCATTAAATTATGCTGCCCACATTGGGAGAAATTTAGTGTTATGTACTCGTATATACAATTAGGTAGACCTGTGACTTTATTTGAATACTGGAAATCAAAGACATACATCTGTAACTTACGGCTTTATTCTACTGCGAATTCCAGGAATAGCAGTGCTCAGTATTTTATTATGATGAACATTTCTTACTAGGTTTTTTTTTCCGTTGTAAATGGGTCTGCACACTGACAATCCGATTTTTCACACAAGAAACAAATATTCTCCACAGAAAATATTCTCTTCACTTGAACAAATTGTTTATGAATGAGTTTGGATGCAATTATACATTCAAACCTGTTACATCTTACATATGTAAATGCCTGATATCTAAAGCAAGTACTTACATGCTATATACTATACAATTGTTACTGAGAATAATTTTTTTGACAATAATTATGGGTAATATTGTGTAAATCTACCAGCTAGGTTCAAAATTTAAAAAGAAGAGTTTTTTTTTCAGTAGTTCCAATCAAAGAATTTTGATAAGTCCCTTAAATGCAAAACAATGGGCATTGTTAGAGGTAAGCCCAAAATTGTATATTCATTAGCCTTTGTTGCCAGTGTAGATCCAGGCCAGCCAGCACATCAGTATGCAAAGTCCCAAAAATTAATGCTGGGGATGTCTGTTTCAGAAATTTAGCTACCATTAGAGCTAACCAAGAAAGATTGTCCATCTACCTGTATTGGAAATACATAAAACAAAATCCTTACCATGTCTAACCAAATGGAAAACAAAATTGAATTTCTTCAGTGTAAAAAAAATTGCCAGTTCTAAAAGCTGTTTCTTCTATTTCATTTTTGAAATTTTATAAATTTAATCTTCATCATTATGACATAATAATCATTAATACAACATAATCAGTTAAGATCGATCAATCAGTTTCCAATAACGTTTTTTAATGATTAATATCTTACTGCTCACATTTCATTTGTTGCTCACATTTCATTTGTGAAATTAATACAATATAAATAGCAACTAGTGTGAATTTGAATAAAGAAAATAAATACATTATACAATATTGCAATTTGTTTTTCTTAATTTATTCAGAGAATTGTATTCTTTTATACTTCCTGCTATATAACTGTCATGTTTCTGTAGGATATTATTATAAATGCATGTTACTTGTACCTTTCCTGTAATATTTTACAGGAATAATTTCACATCTGCCATATTTCAGTGATAAAGTGAGATATTAATCAATATCTGTAAATCATTAATGAAAAAAAAAGTTTAATAATAACGAAAGAGTAATTAAAGTAGTTGTCAATAATAACAAAAATGAATTGATGAATTTCTTAGATCAATACGTTTGGATCAATGAATTTTAATAATTTATTAACTATACCTGAGACTGTCTGCTGGAGTTTTATTGTGTTATGTACTATTAATTTCTAGACATGTTCTTTTATGAAGGTGATAGGTCTGCAAATTCATCAGAATGGGCGGGATTTGGGGTTGTGGACTAGCCATATGGCTTATTGGTGAAGATATTTCTGACTTCAGATCGCATGTCACAAAATGGCTTCAAGTCATGAATTACTTCATGATAGGAATCTATAATCCAGCATGCTTCAGACTGGATTGTGGTTCTTCTCAAGGGACTTCTGGTGCATGAAATAATGCATAGAGCCACACCTTAGTAGGTCTTTCTTTGCTAGTAAAGCAAGAACGTTTTCAATGACCATGACTGTGTAGAAGTGTCATTAAAAAAGGTGTCTGCATTAGTTTGGTTAAGATTGTTGACTCCAAACCACTTGCCCTTACCCATTGTCACCAGGGTTCAAATCCTGTTGGGGGACTTTGGATTCCTTTATTTGAGAAAGCTATTAAACAGCTAGCATACAAAACAGCATTGGTTTTAAAGGGATACTCAGGCAAATAAATGACAAAAATATCAAAATGATTTAATGTACTCAAATCACGCTAAAATGACATTTTCTAAAGTCCCAGAATGAAATTCTGTTTAAATTATATTTATTTTTGGTTTGAAGCGTAAATATATCTAGATGTATTGAACGAAATTTACCGCCGACATAATCACCTAGTCTTTTTTTAAATCAAGCCAAGTGACTTGAACAAACCCTGGAAGTTACAATAACTTTTTTGTGGATTTTGTGGATATTGAATGATTGAAACAAGTCTTAGTCATTCACTTGATATGTTCTTTAACGTTTCCATAGTTCACTGTGGCAACTTATGTGAAATCTTAACGCTCTAACCTGACCCACGCGGGTCAAGTTAGGAAACCAGCATTTCATTATTTATAAGGAGTAAAGTTTTGTTCCTAATACTGCCTAGTTTATTTATTTTGAGGACATTTACAGAAAGATGAATGAACAACTCAAAACGAAGATTTGAAAATTTTGCCTGTGTCTCCCTTTAAGAGAGCTTGTGCTCTGTGACAGTATGATATAAAACCCTGAACAAGAAAAAAAATAAAAATAAACAACCAAAAAAATGTCATAAAAAGTATTTTATCGATTGTGTGTCATCAACATTGATTGTTATTCCTAAAACTGCCAGGAACAACTTTAGGCATTAATGGCCTTGTTCTGTCATCATCAAATTCCATATTGTCTTTGCAAAGCAATTTTTGTTCCTTTTGTCATCCACCTCAACAGAAATAATACGATACATGATGTTTTTTGTTGTTTTATTTTTAGAAATAAGTGAAAAATTGAATTGGTATAATTTGTTTTAAAATATCACAGTCCCATTGTATAAGAATGTAATATGTTTGCTCTACCAATCTATTGAAGCTGCAGTCAGTTGCTTAAGAAATGTATTGATGAATCATATCAATAGAAAAGACATCTTTGAAAAGAAAACAGGATATTGCTAGAGTTAAAGTAGTTACAGACTTGTGAGATTATCTGGGAAATTGAAACTTTGGCTCAAAATAGAATGCCAAAGCACTCTGAAGGTCATAATAATAGGACCAAGACAATAAAAATATCACATCTTTATATTTTCATGCATACCAGACTGTTATTTCCAGTGTTTTTCATTTATGACATAACTTTTTTTCTGTTTTTCTAAAACTGAGCTTGCCAGTTGATATATATAATATATTTATACCCCTGCACTACGAAGTTGTAAGGGGGGTATACTGGAATCAGCTTGTCTGTCTGGACGACAGCTGGTGGTCGGTCGGTTTTTCCTTGTCCGCCCAATAACTTAAAATTCTTTTGACCTACAGACTTCATATTTGGCATGGGGGTTAGTCATGATTAGTTGATGACCCCTATTGATTTTGAGGTCACCAGGTCAAAGGTCACAAGGGCATTGACAATAAAAAGCTTGTCCGCCCAATAACTTAAGATTCCTTTGACCCACAGTCTTCATATTTGGCATGGAGGTTAGTCATGATTAGTAGATGACCCCTATTGATTTTGAGGTCACCAGGTTAAAGGTCAAGGTCACAGGGGCATTGACTATAAAAAGCTTGTCTGCCCAATAACTTAAGATTCCTTTGACCCACAGTTTTCATATTTGGCATGGAGGTTAGTCATGATAGGTAGATGACCCCTATTGATTTTGAGGTCTTGGTCAAAGGTCAAGGTCACAGAGGCCTTGACTAAAAAAAACTTGTATGCCCAATTACTTAAGATTCTTTTGACCCACAGTCTTCATATTTAGCATGGAGGTTAGTCATGATTAGTAAATAACTCCTTTTGATTTTGAGGTCACCAGTTCAAAGGTCAAGGTCACAGGGGCATTGACTATAAAAGCTTGTCCGCCCAATAGCTTAAGATTCCTTTGACCCACAGTCTTCATATTTGGCATGGAGGTTAGTCATGGTTAGTAGATAACCCCTATTGATTTTGAGGTCCTTGGGTCAAAGGTCAAGGTCACGGGCCTTGACTATAACAGCTTGTCCACCCAATAATTTAAGATTCCTTTGACCCACAGTCTTCATATTTGGTATTTAGATTGGTCATGGTTAGTAGATAATCCCTATTTATTTTGAGGTCACCAGGTCAAGGTCACAGGGGCCTTGACTAAAAACAGCTGGTCCACCCAATAACTTAAGATTCCTTTGACCCACAGTCTTCATATTGGGCATGGAGATTAGTCATGATAAGTAGATGACCCCTATTGATTTTGAGGTCTCTTGGTCAAAGGTCAAGGTCACAGGGGCCTTGACTAAAAAAAGCTTGTCTGCCTAATAACTTAAGATTCTTTTGACCCACAGTCTTCATATTTGGCATGGAGGTTAGTCATGATTAGTAGATGACCCCTATTGATTTTGAGGTCACTGGGTCAAAGGTCAAGGTCACAGGGACTTTGACTTCAAAAAGTTTGTCCGCCCAATAACTTAAGAAACCTTTGACCCACAGTCTTCATATTTGGCATGGAGGTTGATCATGACCATTAGGTGACCCCTATTGATTTTGAGGTCACTGGGTCAAAGCTCAAGGTCACAGGGGCCTTGACTAAAAAAAGCTTTTCAGCTCAATTGCTTAAGAATGCTTTGGTCAACAGTCTCCATATTTGGTATTGAGGTTGTTTATGACTAGTAGATGACCCCTTTTGATTTTTAGGTGACTGTGTCAAATGTCAAGGTCACAGGGATTTTTACTATAATAAGCTTGTTTGCTCAAATGCTTAAGAATACCTGTTCTTGGTGTATTAATTTTGACATTTTCATATTTATAGCATGTAGAATACATAAATTAGCAATGCACTGGCTTTAAGTAACCTCCGATTTGGCAGGGAGGTTGTCCTTGAGCTGTTGATTCTGACAAAGTGGTATGCGGGGGTATTTACGCCATGGCAGTGGCAGTTCTAGTTATGACAAAATGTTATAGCCTTGAAATAATTTGTGACATTTGCATGACTGAATAATACAAAATTTTGCTTAAATTTGTGCTTAGCCACTTTCAGACCATAAAAAAACAACAACTTTTACACAGCGGAGCAAGCTGTCCAACCTCAGTTGTTCATTGTTGTTCACAATATCTTAAAATAACATCTCCTGGATTTTGACAAATGATTCTTAGGTTACAATCTATGAAAATTGTATAAATGGTTCCAGTCTAATGGATAAGTAGGTCACAGCACTATAATTGATTTAAAAATGAAATCTTTATATCCATGGGTGTTAAATAACAGAGACATTCTATGTTACAAGTCTTGAGAATCAACTGTATGATTATGGAAACATGAAATTTGATAGTTTTTAAATTTTATAAAAAAAATAATTTCATTATTATATAATCAAGCTTTATACCCACCCTTAAAATACCAGTAACTGTTTATTCTAAATCCAGCAAGCTCTGACTGTGGCAATCCTGTCAGGACTGATGGATTAATGTCTGTGTGTAAATCCATTCATTTTCTTTCATCCATTTAAAGTTGCTGTGAACTTCACAATACAGACAGATTGACCATTTCTGGTATTTGTCACACTGTAAGCACAACTGGTCACCATGGATATTCATTTTTCAAATAAACTGGATAATTACAACTGTAGGGGAAACTGCGAAGAAAACTGTACTTTTAAACCTTAAGATTTGTTAAATTAAGTTACAGTTAAAATGTTTCCTCCAGTTTGCCAGCCCACAAAAGTCAATTGGTTAGAGCACAGGACTTGTTATCAGTAGTTGACATTGTGGGTTCTTTTTCCTACATAGCCAACTAAAATTACTAAACAGTCTTTCGAATGAGATTTTAAATTGAGGTCCCTTGTATAAGTGCTTAAACATTTGGAAGGAGAAGCTTCTTGAATTTGGGGCATCTTTCTGTATCTGTATCTTGCAATATCCTCCAAAATCTTAAATGACTAATACTCTTCTGGAGAACTTGCCCATATTGGCAACCAGTGGCAAGTGTAAATAAATTTAAATACACACACAGTTTCCTCCCAATAGAAATTTATCATGTTTTCTGTATGATACTTATAAGGATGAGAGATGAGCAATTTAGATTTAACATTGAAGTTCCGTGTCCAAAAGCACTATTAGTATTCATTTGAATCTCCACACATATCTTTAATAACACTGACCAAGACCAGTAACTCTGACATGTATTTTCACTGCATTATTCCCCTTCCTTGAGCCCTAAAATATTTGAGTATTAAGAACAGGAGAATAGTGGAGCATGCCATCTATGTGACATCTCTTGTTTACTGACAATGTAATTATATTATTTATTTAGGTATCTTCTGGAATTACATATTGAATAGATCGTCTCTCTTGTTGTTTGTAAATAAATCATTCTGAAAAGATATACATCAAATTGGAAAAAATACCTTTGAACACCTCTTATCTTGAATCACAAAGTAGATTTACTCATAATCATGTTTGAAGTTTCCTGAGATCTTTTAATTTATCAGTTGAACTTCATTAAGTGTCAAACAAAAAATAAAAGAGAAAAAAAAATAGTTTAAAGGAACTTCTGGTGAACTTTTTGTCTCTTATCTCTGAAAGGTAGATCTTGTTGAATTATTGTAGATCTTGTTGAATTATTCTATTTGAATTATACCAAAGGAAGGGACAAGAAGCCTGAGAATTGCTTGAGAAATGTGCTTAACTGTTCTGTTAACAGTGCTGCTTCTGGTATAAATGTGAAATAATTAGACTTAAAGGGACTCTACTGAGGTTTTTCGGCGTAGCTGTATTAAAATGGATTTTGACCTAGATTTGTAACAAATGAAATTGTTAGTTACAAAATCTTCAGCTAAAAGAGGGTGTTTTTCATTGGTGGAAAGACTGGCTGTTATGAAATTTAAGGACAAATTCGTAATCTTTAGTTTACTTGTCTCTAAGAATAAACGTTGTATTAAAAATATTTATACAATCGTAAACTAAATATCACAACGTTATGACCAAAACAAAGATATATCAAAATACAAAAATATACAGTACATACGATTTCATGTACAATTTATTTTGTTGATAATATTAACAACAAACCCAACTTTTTGTTTTTCAGCCTATACTTGAACATTCCATTACTACTCACTCGTACTTAATTTGCCGTAGCTTTTCTGTTTTCTATGAAAATGAACGATATTTTTGATCAACAAAAAGATTCTCCAGAGCTGATATGAATTGCGAAAATTAATATATTTAAAATGCAACATTATCATAAAGAATCGCAAAACTTTAAGTATTATTTTTTGTGCGTAATAATAACAAATTAATTTATTCATAGTTATTCGGCGTTTGTTTACACCGGTAAGTAAATTTACCGAAATACACCCCATTTGACTACCACAATCTGAATGTCTCACTTGATAATCAGTGTCATTGATGGGTTATACAAAATTGAGTTTAGTACTTATTATAAGATAAATAGATATATTTCTGTATATATGGAACAACATTTATATTTTACATTCCACATTTAAAGTATATTGTAAAATATAACCTGTGTAGGTGTACGACACGTAGCCATGCCAGTAGGCTTAACTAGCACCTCCACCTCATACCCCTCTACAACCCCCACCCAAAAAATATTTATTTGAATAAATTGAACATTTTATTTTACTTCTTCTTGTCAGTTGGTTAGTTAGGTAGTTGTTTTTTCTTGTCTTCAAATACATATATTTCATTTTATAAATGATGTTTCATTGCATATTTTTCTAATTTTATTACTTTTTATGTTCATAATTCTGACCTCATTTGTTATTATGTCTCCACTACAGTGGTAGACATCTTTGATTCAGTTGGTTACTTAGTCTTTTTGCTTACATGCCATAACTACTTCATGCATGATGGGATTTTAAATGGACCTGGCACTAATATTCACCATCATGAGACGGTGTTGCCAATATGACCAAGGTTCCTTACTGTAAGGTCAAGTTCACACTAGAGGTTATAATTAGTGGTGCATTTATTTTGTTTACACACAATAATTTCTAAATGCATCATAAAATTTTGAATTTACTTGAGAAAAAAATTTCACCATCATGAGATGATCTGTCACACCAGGTCCTTACCTCTAACGTCAAGATCACACTTATAGCATAAAGGTCAAATAGTGCTGTAGGATTTTGTCTCCATACCATATCTTCTTCATGTTTGTTTGAATTTTCATTAATTTGGCACAAATATTAACCATTATGGCCGAGGTACCTACCGTCCGTACATACGTCTGTCTGTACGTCCCGAAATCTTGGGAACGCAACTCTTCTTAAACCGGATGGCAGATTTTGCTTAAACTTCCAGGGATGAACAACCTTAATGTGTAGATGGAGTAAAGGAAGGAATTTTCGCTGCAACCAAATTTAACAGAATTATGGCCCTTTGTTGATTTTTTCACTATATACTATGTAGAAATTTTGTGAACGCAACTTCTCTTAAACCGGATGGCAGATTTTGCTTAAACTTCCAGGGATGAACAACCTTAATGTGTAGATGGTAGTCAAGGAAGGAATTTTTGCTGCGACCAAATTTAACAAAATTATGGCCCTTTGTTGATTTTTAGTTTTCAACTTGTGCCACATGTAGTCTAAAAATATTTGACCTACAGTCATAAGATTGACAGAACAGTGGCGTGTGGGGGCATCCGTGTCCTATGGACACATTTCTAGTTAATAGAGATCTTAAATCATAATTTCAATGTATTGAAGTTTCTGCTTATTAATTCTTCTAAGACTTTGTCTATTGGTTTCATATTTCTTCTTCGTTAATGTTAAATCAAAATACTAGTCAAGCTGTGCAATTTTTAATAGAAATCCTTTTTTTATAAAATACATAAAATATTTTATAACTTTTACTAGTAAGGTTATGTTTAACTTTTGATTTAAGTCTTCAATTATTCATTTTCATTGCCAGATAGATAAGAAGGCATTATAAATAGAATAGTTCAGAGTTGATATGTTCCATTGATTGTTTATTACAGTTTGTATTCTTTCATAGATAAAAGATATAAACAACAAAAGATTTTGGTGTTATTATCATGACCTAATAATTGCAGCATTTTATGCACAGAAGTGCTTTTACAAAATGAAGGTCAGATACATATAAGTTAATATTATTTAACAATAAAATTCAAGTTGTCAGCTGATTGTGGCCTTTGCAGTCTCTAAATTTGGTAGTGTGGTTGGTTATTATCTGGTATCGACTTTGAAATCAGTAGTCAAAAGTCACGGTGACAAAAAAGCTTATAGCATCTATAATAACATGACTAATTTGTTGACATTATAGGAGCATACATGTTTCAGCTAAGTTTAGAAAACTCTCATAGATTATACTAGTAACCACCAAATAAATTTCACTTTGGACATTTATATTGTTATAAAGTATAAATATCATTAATTTAGACAATATTCTAAAGCTATGAGACATTTTGCACTGAATTTACGCCGATTATCTTTTTTAAAGATATTTCTTGTTTTATATGATGGGACTGGATTTTTTCCCCCAAATTTGTGAATCATTTGTTGTAAGTCTGAACCAATTACTTGTGTTATATTTTGAAGAATATTATCTTGTCCCTTTTTTTTCTTCAAAATATGAATTTTTATTTTGCAAAATGACCCACTAATGAAAAACATTGCAATAGTTTTCACTCAAATCAGGCTAAGAATTGGTAAAAACTTTATTTTTAATAATAATTTTTAATTTTTCTGAGTATATATATTTCTGTATTATCTATATCAGATTTTTACCATTTTAAGAGCTTCACTTGATCTATGTAAAAATTTCAAAGTTAATGTTTTAAGGCTTTTTGACCTCAGTGTTGCCAAATATAAGGACAATTAATGCTGGTATAATTATGGTATAATCATATTTTCTACAGTGTTTATACTGACAAAAGTGATTATCAGTGATTTCTTTCTCATTGGCGTCCGCACCAAAGTGCGGCACCTTTTATGGAATGCATTCAGATTTTGTAAAACGGCAATCACAACTTTTCGACCCTTTCCGTCAGTCTTAGCCGAGGACGTTCTGATTGGTGAAAGGGTAATTGCTGTGTTGTTTTTTTGTTGATTTTTAAAAACAAAATGGTCATTCGTGTTGTATAACATTCATGTTACGATCTGCTAACTGTGATACTAGCCAAACTTTTTGAACTTTGTCCTCTACATTCTTCTTGTTGCTTTTCTCTAAGAAATGAGGTATGGAATCTTTCTTTTGGTATTTGAATTAAGTCTAATTTCACCCCTAAAAAGGTAATGCTAATTTTTGTTTCCAAATGAGATTAGTTATCACTCTGTATTTGATTCTTTTAACCAAATAAAAGTGCTTAAACGGATAAGGGTTAGTGTTTGGAAGTTTATTAAGATTGTTTAGTGACTTAATTTTGTCTAGACATTTGCTGAAACATTGCAAGTGGGTGACTTAGGTTCATTTATCCTGTTTTATTTGTCTTAAATTGTGGTAACAAGTTATGAGTATGCCAAGTTGATCACAGTTTCCTTGCATCATTTTATTATAGGCATAATATTGAATTAAAGATACTGTCTGAAAAAAAAAAAAAAGAATAAAGTGACAAATGTTTGTACATATAAATGCAGCATATGATTGTATCACAAATACCCCTCTACTTCACAGACTGTTAACTCACTATTAAGCATAATTTTGACATAAAAAACAATTAACTATTTTAAGATGATAGTAAGAGTAATGGTAGAGAAAACCACCAACCCATTCATCATTTTCTTTCATGTTGTACGATTTATTGAATTATGTTGGAATCAAGTAATTTTGAGAGGGGAAAAAACTAAGCTGATTAAATTTTGCATATAAGATTTTGGAAAAAAAAATCATTAAAAAAGAATCTTGTTTTCAGCTAGACAGTTTTGTATTCAAAATCCTAAATATTTGGTTTGGCAAAAAAAGAAGAAAAAAAACAAAAGAAAAAGAGTGTATTATGTTTAAAGAAACAAATAGATTAGCTGATTTATAGCAATTAATTTCTTTTTCATCGCTCTCTCCTAAGATTTTGGTTAATTGTGGAAAATTTTAAAAAAATTAAAGAATTAAAGAATAATTTCCCTTGAGAGAATTTCTTCACTATAACTGTCTTTAACATTGTGCAATAGAGAGAAAACACCCACTAAACAAGGCTATCTTAATCTGTGAACTTATTTATCTAGTTGTGTTGTACCTTATTTAATTGGTTTCCTGTACAAAAATTTATCGCCTAAATCGGGGGTCTAATTTAAGTGTCCAGTTCTTTTTTATTTGGAAATGGAGATTTTATCAGTAATATGACTGCAATATATCCGCTAATTGGTAAAATAGAAAAACTGTTCACAGTTTAGTCGTATATATTGATCACTGGTAGAAAAGGTATTGGAATATTAGAGTCAGCTCCGTAAATGTTAGTGTCATTAGCCCCTGTGGTTTCAGATGAAAACGGTCTCAACGGACAATTGTCATACTGTATTGTGGAAGTGTCAAAGTCATTGTAACTGTGTTAAATGTTATTGGACAGGCTGGATTTTATTTCCAACTTGTGTTGGACTGATTTCGATAAAAACCCATATTGTCATCGTTTTTAAAAAGTGAATTGAATACATGGTATTTGAAAAGTTGGGAGAATTAGACGTTAGCTTGTTCTTTTCATTATTGCTGCATTGGGAGTCAGTTGAATATCAAATAAAAACAACAATGTTTTGTGTGAGGTAGTATATTATTATTGCAAATTTTTGTCATGAGAAAAGTTTGTTGTTTTTTTTTATCAAATTGAAAAAAGTTCTCTGATAGAATTATCATCTTTCAATAATTATATTATTTAAATAATTTTTGAGTAATTAATTTCAATGAACTTTAAATATAACAAGCAATTATAAATATCGAAATATGTAAAAGTGTTCATGTATAATAGTATAAAACATGTAGCATTTATGGTCCTTTGTTTGAAATTATAACACTGTATGATTGTGGAATATTATTTTGCATTGTATTAAATACTGATTTTAAATTTTGGAGAGAAACCAAATCGATTTTGATTAGAGATTAAAGTGAAATTCTATGAACACACAGATTTCTGCGTTTTGTAATAGATTTTAAGCACTGAATTTATTTAATCTACAGCTTGAAGAGGAAGATATTTTTGTTCCTAAAATTTTACAGGGATTATTTTAAAGAATGTCGAAACCAGCCCAGTGAATGAATTTTTTTATGTGTGTTTTCCATTTTTTCCCCATCATTCTATTCAATAAATCAAAACAATTTGTTTTTTACTTGTTTGTTTGTTTTTGAAACAGTATGGATTATATGTTTGAATTAAAGCAATGTTTGTTTGTTTTTCTCCTATAGCTTCTGAAATTATTTGACAAGGTTCAGCTTTTGGAATAAGGTTAAAGTTTTTTGTTCATAGACATCATGTAAGTGTCTGTTTCAATAACTAACTGCACTTGATGAAAAATTAGGAAGTGTGCATGTTTGTAACTAATTTACAGGATCTTGTTGTGGCATAGAGAGGAGGAAAAAAATATTGTTTAAAGTTTTACAAACTCTTTGGAGGTGGAATGTAAATGTTTGATGGGTAATTTAAAATTGGAAATATTTTGAACTTAAGTATCATTTTACTTTTTCTTCAAACATTTACTTTGTGAAAATGCTTTTTTTTTTAAATGTAGGAGTAGAATATTAAGGGTTAAATGCATTTTTATTTGATACATGTTTGGCGTTTTGAATTTTATATTTGATACCTATTTTATATTTTTTAATATCACTGAATATGAAGAGAATCAGTTGATTAATTGTTTTTCATATTTTTAATTTGAATTTCATGTTAGAAATTGGAAATAGAAAAAATGTCAAGAAAGAATTGACCACAAGTTTTTGTTTTATGTATAGAGTAACTTGAAACAATTCAAATATCAAGGGAATTTGTAAGAGAACATTTTTCATATAATAATTCAAATATCCTCTGTTAGAATTTGAACCTGAAATAAGATGATATCAAAGGAAGAAAATATTATGTGGCAGTATATACGTATCATATACCTCAGATCTTTTTTATTTTTTCAAAAAATTATAGGGAAGATAATTTTAGACTAACCAAAATAAACTAAAAATAATAATTTAAAAAAAAGTATTGAGAAAATTACATAACTGTATAAACTATTTCAGGAAAATGGGAAAGGTTGTGACATGCTATTGAAAGGAAGGAAATTGAAAAATGAAACATTCTTCATTGGACTGTGTTAATCTAGCTTCAACCTGCAGGATTTATAATTGTCTATCTCAGAAATGGTTTTATTTTATGAGTGGCTTGTGTTTTAATGATAATAACTAACAGGAGTGTTTAATGTATATTATATTTTCCAAGGGAATAGACAGGATATTAATTAAAAATTTGAGATTTCAAGACAAGATATACATATTTTGAGCAGAACAATAAGGAGAGTCAAAGCCTATTAAATGCTGCAACATATTGTAAACTCACAGGAAATAAATTGAAAATAAGCGAAAGAAAAGGATTACTAATTTTAGTCTTATTAATTTCTAAGGTGTGGTGATATTTTTAATTTAAAAAAACTTAAAGATTGCATAGAGACAGGTGCTTTATTAATTGATGCAAACGGGAATGATTTTGTGACAAAATGAAGGTATGGAGTCTCTCAGTGCTACAAGTTCTCTCAGGTAGGTCTTTGTTTCCATGGTAACTGTTGTTTTTTTGTTTATATACATATATCAGTACATATTAGTGCTAATATCTATAGATATCTCCTTAACAATGTCTTTTATCAGAATTTTTGTCATAATGTTTTCTGAGACCCAAGGATGTATCGTTAGATAAGAAAATTTTTACCCTTATACCCTTACATAACATGGCAAGTTTATTGCTTTAAATGTTATATATATGTAATTATCATGCTTGTGGGCATTAATCTGAGACCACTGGGGATTGAGGCATTTATAGAGGCTAGCTTCACCAGCATTGTTGTTCGATTTTGATTATAGGACTGAAAAATATTGCAAATGTCAAATAAATAAAAAAAAAGTTCATATGAATTTATTAACCATTATTATAATTATTGAATCAAAAGCAGCAAAGTTTTTTCTAAAATCATCATGAATGTACATGATCATGTAGTACATGAAAAATCGTTGAAAACATTTATTGGTCTCTTGTTGTTTTGGGCTTAAAAGCCCTTTGAGCATTTTATAAAATCAGGGTCTGATAAAAGAGGCACATAGTGTTCTTATGTTTTACAGTGTAACAAAATTTAATAAAATCTGCATATAAATGTTTTTTTGCATATACAAAATTGAAACAGAAGGGTTGAAATTGTTTTTTTGTACTAAAATGTACTTAAATAGAATTAACACTAAGGTTTAGACACTGGATAAGCATACACAATGATTGCTTTAAAAATGAATCCTTGGTTTTAAGATGTTTCTTTGATCCAAGAAAGTTCAAATGTTTAAAAGTCCTACTTTATGAAGTTATTTTCGTATGTGAACAAAGTTGTACTAAAACTTTAAGCCCTATTGGCACCACACAGCTTTTATTGTTTTCCTGTGAAATCCATATCAAATCAGTATTGCTGTTTAATATTTTATGTAGGTGTTATTGAGACATAAACATTAAAGTTTTAGCCACTGTTGGATAACCAGAATTATCTGTTTTTGTCATAAATTGAAATCAAAGTACCATCTTTTATCTTCAAAGCAACTTGAATCTAGACAATGTAAAGTTTATGAAAAAATATCAAGAATTACAAATAAGATGTAAATCTTTATAGTTTTTGCTAAGTCTTTACAAAAGGTACATTTTATTAAAAGCTTTGAATGTATAGAGCTGCTTTTTGGACAAAAATTATATAAAGGTAACTTACCATCTTACCTTTTAATCTCAAAATTGCTTTGATGTAAGAGTCAGACAAAATTACAATCAATGTATTATTTCTTTTGTTCTTTTTGGTCAATGTTCAAAATTGCAAGCAGCACATGCAATAGAACAATTTTGCATTTGATTAACTTCTTTGATTAAGCCTTCTTTAATGTGAATGGCATCTAAACAGTTAAGAGCAATTGAGTGAAGAACAATTTCAAAGTGCAGTGATGTGAATTACAATGAAAGGCAATGGAATGAATTTCAGTTCAGAGCAATTGAGTGAAGGGCATTTTAAAGTATAGTGGTGTGAATGGCATTGATGGAGTGAAATGGCAGTTAAATGGCAAGTAAGGACAGTGATGTGAGTGGTAATGATAGGAAACAGAGTGTTGGCAATTAAGGGAAATTGAGTGAAGGGCAATTTATGACTTATGTTGTGAATGTCAGTAAGGGACAGTGGTGTGTAGGGCAATTGAGTAAAGGGCAATTGGATGGAATTGAGTTAAGGACAATAAATGGAGTGAATGGCAAAAAAAAGCAATTCTGGATTTGTTCAAAGAGAAGAATGTGTTTCTTTTTTTACTTCCTTTACTCCTGAAAACGAAGATTAACCTGAATGAATGCCAGACATGGCTCAATTTTAGTCCAAGCATATTTTAAACAATTTTATTGTCATGTTATTTTAATTATTTTAAAAGAATTAACTTGTAAACTGTACATTTCTGATTTTCAAAATTCTATGGATTTGAAATTTTGTTCGTTTTAGATAAATTCCATTGTAGAATCTGACAGTAATAAAAATTCTATGCACTGTATGTCTATTGAAATATTCAGTAAAAGTTCAGCATTTGGTCTAAGTTTAGTAATGGTTGACCAACAAGGGATTTTGTGTCTGTCTGAAGCAATCTTATGTACAATTTATCAGACTGAATCAACTTTTATTGTGATTTAAGCCCTGGCTTCTTTAACAAGTTTTCAACTATAAGCCTTTGTATTATACCAAGTAAAAATGCCAGGAAAAGCTAACAAAATATTGTAATTAATCTTCTTCCAGACTGGGAAGAAGCCACTGAATTGGCTAATACAAAGCTGTATAACAGTGGACATAGCAATAATTCTTGATTACATCAGTTGCAGAAAGCATTGTGCCATTTGCAACACAGTTTGATAATTTTTAGTATCAAATTTACCACCTGATGATATTAGTGGTCTGTACCATAGTCCATACCATAGCGTAGTCATTTCCTTGTTTTTTTGTTGTTGTTTTTTTTTCATTCTGCAAAATTGCCCAGTTTTGCTGTAAACTTTTATTGCTTTCTCAATGCTAGGATTTCCCCCAAAGCATTAATAAAACGTCTATTGAATATTGAATATAAGGAACCAGTCATTATCTTTCTGGAATATTTACATAACAAACATGGTAAAATAGAGAGACTGTTTGACAGGTACAATAAAAGGAATGTTGAAACATACAGTTTTTTTAATTTACTGAAAACATTGAAGACAAACTATAATTTTCTCTGCAACTAGCGATAAAGGATTTTAAAGCTGAAGTTGTAACTACATATTTATAATTTCTGTATTATGGCTCTAAATAAATAAATAAAATCTTTCCGTCATACTTTGATAAGTTAGGAATGCAAACACAATTAAACTACTTAGGGGACACACTGACTGGAAGCTGCATAAGTCCAATATTTGTATGAAAAGTCCTAAGAAAGAGAAAACTCAGCATGACTATAGCACAAGAAACTGTAACTCTAAACAATGGATTGGCCATGCTGCTTTGAATTTGGGTCAGTCAATTTGAAGTTCAAGGACATTGTGAAAGTATCAAAATGCAAACATTGAATTAAATGCAGTTAAGAGCCTGGCACATACTCGGGTGCCACACCCAGTAGCAGTAAAAGCTAAAACGCTATCAAGACTTGTAAAATGTTGCTTAAAGTGAGATACTTTTAGACTAATTAGATACGTTGAAAAATAATTAAGATAATTAACTTGAGAAATTGATGAAAGACATTGATTATAAATGTTTTACATATTAATGTGAAATTAATGCTAGAAAAGATTCTAATGATTATTTTGTTAATGAAATTTGTTAATTACCAATTAAAGGAGTTTAAAGCTAAATATAAAAACACAGAAAAATGGGGAAAAACCTGATTAGTCATAATGAAGTTTAAAACCAAAAAACAAAAAAATGAAAAAAGTACCCGGTAAATGAAATTGACAAACTGTGTTCTTTTCTATTTGAATTTTTCTTTTTAAGAAGTATATACAGAAACAAATTAAGGTCAGTTTGCAATTTGAGGTGTTCAAGTCGATGAAACTAAACATGTTGATATTTATTAAGTTGCACTTTTGGCCCATGATGAGAAATTAGATTTTCCTGATTTAAAACACTATATTATACACAATTTCAACTGGATGAAGGGTGGTGGGTTTGACAGGGCTTGCATACACCACTGCCATCCATAAACACACTCCATTAAACCTTGCAAGCCTGCAACATTTTCAATAGTTGAATGTTAGCAATGTTTAAGTTTTCCTTTTTATGTTAACGAAACCAAAGAACTTCATAAAAGTCATTTACAGGAAAAGATGAAAAAGTTGTAAAATTTATGGAAGCTATTACTTGATCTTTTGTTGATTATGTATTTTAAATTCAGTAATAGATTTAACATTCCATTTAGCAATTACTATTTTTGAAATAAAATCTGAAATGTGTGGTATATCTATCTCTATGGTAACAAAATTGTCTCACAGTGAGCATCAGTCATGTTTTGATGTCTATTGACAGTTAAATGATGCTTTATTGCTCTGTTTATATCTCCAAAATGACTTTGCTTTGAATATTACATGAACTTTGAATTTAAAATAAGTGAGTTACAAATCTCACCAGGATAGGTTTTTTTATTTATTATGAACAAATGACAATACAAAACTACATAGTCTATGAATGCCAGGCTTCTCACATGACATTGACAATGACATGACTTTTTTTTGTCAAACTTGTAAAATGATGAAAATTCCTGGAAAATTTTATCACGAAATATCATATGTTGACATTTACATTATAGACACTGCAAAGGTCATTTGTTAAAATGAATGTTCATCTTTTACTGATGGAGGTAAGCTTCACCATTGCAACTCCTATGAGTCTTACATTTTGCAAGGCACTTCTTCTAATGAAAGGATTCAATGTGACCTGAAAGCGGAGAAAGTGAAAGTGATATGAAGTCAGCAATCATAACAACTATAGTGTCCAATTATCAGAACTTTTTTTAACTTGTTTTAAGAGAGACTGCTTAATAAGTAGATGAATTTACTGCTATTGAATTTTAAATTTTGAATTTGTTATTTTAGGGGTTTCCAAAGTAAAAAAAAAATGATAAGCAGTTGAGGAGATATAGCTTTATTCAGACTGCATAGATTTGGCTACACTAAATTATACCAAGGGAGTAAGAAACAGTAAGAAACACCGTTTTAATGCATTTATCTTTCAACAGTAAATGAGTGCATGGTGAAAACTGGAATAAGTTAACTTTTAAAATGTTTAAGTAAACTTTATCATTTAAATAAAATTCAATTTAATCTTAATTTTGTATTCCAAGAAAAGCCCAAGAAATTCAGAATCAGAAAACTTTTATTATCTTTTTAGTGAACATCTGAGAATTGTTCAAATTGTTAACAAGATAATGTTCTATATTTAGCATTGTTCTAGATTTTATTATAATAAAACTTGTATTTTTTTTATTTTTTATTTCATCTAAAGCATAGCAGTGCACACAAGAGAGACTGCTGTGTAAAACTGCAACATGCAAATTGAAACTAAATATAAACCTTTAGAATTTATTAAGTACTATTTTGTTAAAAATTATTTTGAAATCTATCTTTCAAATTTATTTAATTCTTGCAGGAGTTGGTTAGGGCATATTTTTTTCAGAGTGAAGTCTTGAACTAAAGTTTAAAGAAATCTGTAATCAATTTTAGATAGATTAGTTTCTATTCATTAACAGTTAAGTTCTCTAGAAAAACTGAAAAGTTAAATTCTTCTTTTGGATAAGAGTTTAATCACGAAGTGTTAGTTAAAACCTGTGGGACATTTAAAGGAAAACATGACATAATTATGTGAATACAGAGGTAGCTTCTCAAATTTTAGCCTGGACATCTGTTCATACATGTAGCTCTACACATCTGTGCATATTGAGGGCTGCTCAGTTTTAGCCAGCACATTCATGCATAATGACTGCTCAGTTTTAGCCAGCACAGCTGTGCATAATAATGACTGTTCAGCTTTAGACAGCACATCTGTGTATACTGGTGACTGCTCAGTTTTAACCAGCACAGCTGTACATGAGAATGGCTGCTCAATTTTTGCCAGCACAGCTATGCATAATAATGACTGCTCAATTTTAGCCAGCACAGCTGTGCATAATAATAAATGCTCAATTTTAGCCAGCATAGCTGTGCATAATAATGACGGCTCAATTTTAGCCAGCACAGCTGTGCATACAGGTGGCTGCTCAATTTTAGCGAGCACATCTGTGCATAATAATAACTGCTCAATTTTAGTCAGCACATTTGTGCATAATAATGACTGTCTGATTTTAGCCAGCACAGCTGTGCATAATAATGACTGCTCAATTTTAGCCAACACATCTGCAGACATACTAGTGGTTGTCAAAATTTAGCCTGCACATCTGCAGACATACTAGTGGTTGTTAAAATTTAGCCTGCACATCTGAGCCTGTTCTCTATACATACTAGTGGTTTCTCAATTTTAGCATGGACATCAGTGTGCAAATGATCAGAATGTTTGTAGGGATTGCTCAATTTTAATCTTCTTGCATGCTGCACATTTTTGTAGTATGACATCAATTTGTTATACCACTGACTCTGCTCAGTTATAAGCCTTTTGAAATTAAAACACCGATAAATAACAAAGTACATTCCAAAATTGAAGGCAAGTAAAAACATTATACAAATTTGACATGGTGTTGAAAGTGTCACAATTCGTGTCAATCTTGTCATGATATGCATTTGTTGCATCATAAAAACAATTCACACAATAGCGTTAATGGACCATTTGAGTACTGCATCCATTTGAAATTCCCAGATACAGTTAAACATCACAGAATAAATATTTTCTGTAATCTTATACTATAGAAAAACAGTATCAGTTTTATATGATCGCTTTTGTTGCGGATTTTTTGTGTGATATTTATGTATTTTCTCAGTGTACCCTGCCAATACTGCACTCAGTACTCTGGGGAGCAATATGGTAAAATCTTGTAACTTCTTTTGCCTCTTTAACCATATTGGGTGAATATTAAAAGGCAATATGCCACTGGCTCAGTCTTGTTATTCCTTACGGTTTTGTGAATGAATTGAGGAAGCTCTTCAATGGAACAGGAAACAGCATTTTCTATGATACTTTATAAGGGAGTTGCTGCCATTCGGTTGATAGTAAGAACATGTTTATTTCAAGATTTAATTGTGGGAAATCTGTGAATTAAAAGAGCTAAGGAGTGTTTAAGAATCCAATATTCTCAATCACTTAACGCCATCCTACCAACATCAAATAAGAAGGCATTGCAGTGATGCAGTTGAACTGTGTTAATTCTACATGGGCTGTTTCTTTTGATTGTACATATATTGGCAAAGCTGAATAAATTGTTTTGTCTCACCAACAATGTAATGAATGCATGTTCAATACTGGTAGTGGAAGGACCTCAGGTGCCCTTTCATGCATTATATCAGACTCAAGTTGGCAACTGAATAAAACAACCAACCATTCATAAAGCTTTTGCTGGAATCTTCTTTCCACGAAAGAATTTATAGTTCCTGACAAAAGTCGAATCCATGAAGGTAAAGGAGGGGCAAGTTGGTTGAAATTAGCAACCTTTACCTTTTGTCAATGAAGGCAACATTAAAAGCCACTATTAAGTTTGTTCAGTTTTACAAATGGCCAAAAACGTGACATTTTATTTTTGATCAAGATCTCAATTTTCTAGGCTAAGATCAAAATGTAAATCTTTGTTGGCTATAAATAATTCTTTAAAAGGTCAGAGTACTAAAAACATCTGAAGTTATAACTTTTTATTAGCAGTTTCCTTCCTTTTCTTATATAGTGAATATTACAATCAGCAGAATTTCCTTTCTTCTGTGGTTGCTCTAATACTTTTGTTTATTAAAAACTGAAAAATTAATTCAAAAACAGTTTTGGCATTTTAATATTATGTTTTATAGGTATGAATATATATTAGAGGTTTCCATTAGATATAGATTGATGGTGAGTTATAACAGGGTACTAAATTTAGAAATACAATGTTATTTAAAACTTCATATCAGTTTGTCTGACACTTTCCAAGAGAGGAAAATCATACATTTTTAATTGTTCCCAGTATGGATTCTAAGTTTATTTATACTACCCTTCCCTTTTTCTAGCCAATAAATCTAATAGCTCGAGCATTCAATGAAATTGAAAAAAAAAATTGAAAAAAAAAAGAAAATAAATAAATCCAATACCAAGTCATGCAATTGCAAACAGACTGGGGACCATCATCATTTCTTTCATGTCTTGTGTTATAACTAGACTAGTTCCATCATAATTTTCATGAGAAGAAACACAAGGAAGAAATGTGAAAGAAACTGGTCAGACACAAAACCAGTCCATCGATAATGTCAGCAAATACAATTTAGGAAAGGGTCACAATTCTGACATCGGCAAACACTGTTTCCGCCATTAGATAATTGTGTTAGTTTCAACAGGAGAAGGGTTTAAATCAATTATCGTTATCGTATCATCCATGTAATTTGAAACTCTTTATTGAATTCTTAGCTTGGCATGCAATTTGAGTCCGAGGATTAAATTTCCCAACTCAAGAAATATGATGTTAATGAAAATAAACAAAGTTATATAGTGAGAGTAGATAGATATATTTATATTTATTGTTGGAATCGGAATCATTGGGTAATCATGCGATCATTATCCTATAAGGTAAAACTATTTTTTGTGCATACAGCAGAAGTGCAATTATAGGAATTCAGTCTTTACACATATAGTTATAAGTCCCCTTATGGCTGAGGGGTTGCCGTAATCAGAATTGCAGTCAACGTTTATCCCTGCTTAATCAAAGCTAGAGGGTACAAATGACCGTAGTCTATGCATCTCTTGGCTCCAGGAGGTGAGGTGGTTTTGAACTCTGGTGTTGTTTTTTAAGTTTGTAACACCCGAGGACAGCCAGAATCATCCATCCTGCTTTTGCGCCATATGACTTAAATTGTGTTGTTGCGCCGCAAAACAAAACAAACAAAGAGGTCTTTGTCTGATCTTGAATAACGTACAATGCCAGCTCACAATACACAATCTGATCTTGTTTTGAATATATTTTGTGCCTTTTAAGTATGATCCATAGTATTTATTCTTTTACCAGCTGAATGTTAAGTGGTGATTATATCTTGCCTATAATAAATAACACCATTTTAACTAGACGCCACTGCCAGTCTGTATCATCGCACAATCTGACCAGAATCTACAATTCTCACAGCCCAAAGTGTTCATATTTTTATCAAGAATCCCTTGTATTTACATATGGACAATTCTAGATTTAAAGCATATCAAGTCATAGTTATACAAATTTAGGGTGATATTACTTTAGGGCAAGATGGAGATTCCATTAAAAGCTTTGGGAGTAAAATCTGACATGGGAAGATGGCCGAAGAAAGAGCCAGTAAGATTTAGTTTGTATACAAATTTAGCATTGTATTAGTACTATAGGGCAAAATAGAGCATTGAGAGTAGAGTTGGGTACCGCCAGAAAGAAAATACCACGGTATACCACGGTTTTTTCCTAAAAACCACGGTATAAACCACGGTATACCACAAATTTTCATTGTACGCTATAGGTTAATTTTTATCTCTAAAATAAGTATCAAGGTAGGCTGGTATAGAATTTCAAATATTAAATTTAAGCAGATCTATAAAATACAGATTAATCAAAGCATCATTTAACTTTTTTCAATCAGGTACTTTCGCATGTTGACTATCATAAATTAATTGGGTCATGGATCAGTTCTTGTTGTTTTTTTATTATTACATATTGGTCTCTTTCAACATTTAACAACTGTTATATAAATTGCATAGTTAAAATGGAAAAATAAAATGTTTTTATTGCTTACTGATTTATAAAATAATAGGTCAAATGCACGATAGCCGATGACAAATATTTATTTGTCGGTTAATTTTATAACAGAGTCCCAGCTGCTATTTGTAAATTTTTTATTGCAAGGGCTAAGTATTTAATTAATCTGTGTCAGAAACCAAAACAAACATGTACCCCAAAAGCAAATTAAAATTATCACATAGAAAACAGCTGACCATGTTACTGCTTAAATAATATTCATTAGTTGAACGAACATTACTTTTAATCCAGTTTCTACGCCGTTCTATAATTAGTTAATTGCCATGCGCATGCAGTAAGTGCGTGACGTAAGGAAAACCCCTAGCCTGATTGGTCGCTATTTATATAAATACTTAAAATAGTAACACCCTAATTTTAAGCAAGGAATGCCCTCATGAATTATCAAATTTTACGATTAGTTTTCGTATCAAATAAGCGATATTTGGACAAGTAAATGTAAGTCGACAATTCTTGCTTCTTCAACTGAGATCATGCAAGTCGACAGTTCTGGCTTACATGCGGTAATCGATAAAGCATTCAATTTTCGCTAAGAACTATCGAAGAATGATAACAGTCGGCGAAAGTTGTTTGCAAAAAGGTTAACTCAAAGAAACATTGACATATACAACAGAAAAAGTTTTTTTATTTAGTACATTTTACGGATCTGTAATTGCTTTAAATTAGAGTTAAAGTACCGGTTTTCCAGGTCTGTACCGCGGTACGTACCACAGATGTCTCGGACCGTGGTTTACTGGTATACCGGTTAAACCACGCACCTCTAATTGAGAGTAAAATCTGACATGTGGAATAGCAACAGGTGGAGATAGCAATATAAAGAGCCTGAGTAAGATTTAGTTTGTATACAAATTTAGCATTGTATTACTAAAGGGCAAAATGGAGATTCAATCTAGAGCATTTGGAAGTAAAATCTGACATTGGGAGAAGGCGACAAGTGGAGATGGTCATACAAAGAGCCAGCAAGATTTAGTTTGTATACAAATTTAGCATTGTATTATGTACTAAAGTGCAAAATGGAGATTCCATTTAGAGCATTGAGAGTAAAACCTAGGTGGAATAGGCAACAAGTGGAGATGGCCAAAGAAAGGGCCAGTAAGATTTAGTTTGTATACATATTTAGTATTTATTACAGTATTACAAATTTAGCAATGTATTACATACTATAGGGCAAAATGGAGATTCCATCTAGAGCATTGAGAGTAAAATCTGACATGGGGAGAAGGTGACAATTGGAGATCATCATCCATACAAAGACCCAGTATGATTTAGCCTGTTACTAAGCTTTATTGTGAATGTAGTAACAACCTATGCCCATCCAGCAATATTGTAAGATATACATTTACAAGTAACAATATCAATAAACAAGGAACAAATAGAAAACTATTTTAAGACTGAGATGAATTATGGGGGCATCATATATTTGAGTATCTTATTATCTGCCTTCTCGTTTACATTTTGTAAATATTCTTGTATGATCTTTGCCAATAATTTTATGACTGGAACAATGTTTTTCAATGTTTTTGCCAGAAAGTGAATATTTTATCTACTGTATATGAATTTTGAATGAGTCCTACTAACTTACTAAGCTTAGTTTCACCATATTCACATTTCTGAAATAAGTTTATGCAGTATTCAATTTCTACACAATTGTTTATTAGGCAACATAGTATTTTTGTAAGACATTTTCATGGAAATTTAGATATGAAAACAAATAAATAAATTTATATAAGTTCCACTCCACAATTATTCTCCTTAAGATCTACTCCATTGAAAATTGCAAAGAGTAATGGATATATTTGCAATAAATCAATGTTACTAATTTGTTCCTTAATGTCACCTGACATCCTGGAGTTTTTAATGCTAATTATATCAAAATTTTATCTCAATTGATTGTGAGTTAAAAAAAAAACAACCTGCAGTGGGAATGCTCACCATTTCTTCATTGTTAATAGAAAATGATGCTAGAAAGCTATGATTTTCATGCCATATCTCAAGAGTGTGTTTGTTATGGAAACGCTTTTCCTTTAGACAAGCAGGTTGATATGAGCAGCTCTGACAGATTCTTAGCAGCAATGGGCCGTGATATGACAGGATAGAATATGATAGCATATGATGATCATGTCATTAATATGTTAGCAAAGATGTAATTGTCAAGCCTTTGCACAGGCAATTTGATGAAGACTTTAGTACTAAAAATGTTATCACAGAGAACGATCAAGCCAGAAAATTGAACAAGAGTGTGAGGCATGTAATTGGAAGCTAGTCAGCCAAGCTGCCGTGCCAAACTGTGTAAAATATAAACATTGTAAGGTTTTGATTCCAGAGCAGGCTGTATGTATCAAGGGCACAAAGTTATACTGTCTTAAATGTTTAATTGGTTCAACACAGTTAATGTTATTGTGTTAATTTAAATAATTACTGCTTTGTAATTAAATAACATGATTGTTATGTATTTTCTTTTCCCTGCTAATTTTTGTAGTGTATCTGCTTGATATTGAATTTAGTCTAAATATTTTTATTTTGGTTTGATCTGAGGAAAGTTTACTAGAAACACTCTGTAACTTTACATTCTGGATGTGTCAGTACTGTGCATCTGAAAAAAAAACCACAAAAAAACCCCCAAAAAATATGGTTGTAACAAAAGTAGGTCATGACCTTCATTAAGATCATGGGGTGAGAGGTAGCCACTCTGACCCTTCGGCCATCTTAAAGCTCAATTTGAAACTATCAAAATAATAAAAAAAAGTGATTTGATCAAAAGTGCTTATTTTAAATTGAGCAGGCAACAGTTTTAAATCTGGTCAAAGTTCACAATTGTGCAGGCAGCATGGCTGAGTGGTTAAGGTAATGGACAAGTAATCTAAGGATTGCTGGCATGGGCTCAAACCTCTAAGTGTTAGGAGCAAACCATTGTTTCCTTGTGCAAGAAACTACACTCATTTCTTAGTATTGGTTGGTTCCTCAGGAGAAACGGTTTCGAGAGAGTTTCAATAAGCTCATAGCTTTCAACACATTCAAACTAAAAAAAAAATCATATAAACTAATTATGCAGGCTGACATGTCACTTTACTGTTGGCTAAATGAAAGATAAGCCTTTTTTGTGGCAGCATTCATATACTTAAAGTGGTTCATTTTCATGTCTGATTCTAATGTAAATTATGCTTTTCTATAAATTCAAGATGCCAAAAAGAACAAGAATTATGGTTTCCTTTACTGCACATTAATTACATGGTGTTTTATGAACAATAAATTACAAGAATTCCTGTTATAACTTCATGTTCATAAATAATGTCTCATAATTAAAGCATTATAACCAAATAACTTGCATATAAAACATTCTTGAATATTTCTCGTCATGTAATATACTCATCATGGAATATAATTAAACAGAGGGTATTCCTGATCTTCGATTATGGATTTGAAAGCATGGCTCTTGATTGAAGTATTATGGTTTCAGGGATACCTGTGCTATTAGAAGAATGTTGTTTTTGTCTGCAATTAATGTTGTTCATTTTTTGTGCAGATTACTACTTGCTATATAATGTAAAATGAAGGTATATATTTACATTGGGTGCAACCACTTAAGCAAATGCAATTTTCAGTATCTTGTATAAGTAGTTTTGAGTTTTTTTTGTGAGCAAAAGAGAAAAAAAAACCCAACAAAATGTCAACTAAAAGTATGCTTGAATTTGCTAATATTGACAGAAATAGTTGTAGCGATGAATAGTATTTTGATGATTTTTTTTTTAAAGCAACTGTTGAACATGGTCTGTCAACAGTGCCAAAATTACCAATTATTGAAGAATGTGTACAGATTTGTTATTTTGTGTTATATCCTGTCAATTAAGAAAATTAGAGAGTTTTTTTAATAAGTAGAAATATGCTTATTAGACTAAAATATGAAATTTGTTGGTTTTGTTTAGGAGGGAGGGGGCAACTGTGGTGTGCATGTTTTACTATCTATTATATAACTTGGGGGACATTTTCCATTATTAATTTTACTTGCAGGATGTATTAATTTGTTATTGAATTATTATTGCGTCAGCAAGTATAAGATACAAAATGTGCACAAAGAAATTAATTCATGAATTTATGACGAGATATTCATTATTGTTAATAGAAAACATGCTATAGATTGTCATAGTAGCATCTGATACAGATAGGATGTTGATTTAATGAATTTTGTATATTTGTTGTGCTTTATAAATTGTATAGCTATACTTCAGGTATATTTACACACAAATACTATTTTCTGTTAAACCCAACAATTTGCAATAAAAAATAGAGAATAAGGTGACGTTTCCCCCCCCCCCCCCCCCCCCCACAAAAAAACAAACAAAAAAACAACAAACAAAAGTAAGGTAAGGTGATGTCCACTGAACACAGCCCCCCCCCCCACAAAATAAACAAGGTAAGGTGACGTTCACAGAACACAGCCCCCTCCCCCACAAAATAAACAAGGTAAGGTAACATTCACAGAACACAGACCCCTTCCCCCACAAGGGTGACGTTTACAGAACACAGCCCCCTCCCGAACAAGGTAAGGTGACGTTCACAGAACACAGCCCCTCTCCACCATAAAAAAAAAACAAGGTAAGGTGATGTTCACAGAACAAAGCCCCCCTCCCCTGCAAAATAAACAAGGTAAGGTAACATTCACAGAACACAGACCCCTTCCCCAACAAGGGTGACATTCACAGAACACAGCCCCCCTCCCAAACAAGGTAAGGTGACATTCACAGAACACAGCCCCCCTCTCCCACAAGTAAAAGTCACGTTCACAGAACACAGTCCCCAAGGGTAAACAAGCTACACTGGAAAGGAACCTGATCGTGAACTGAAGACAAAGAGCAATTGATAAAGTACATTTCTATTCAACAACTTAAAAGAATATATAGGAAGCAGACATTTCACCAAAACTTGTTTCCAAATTATATAATTTTCCTGAAAAGAACACACCAATAGATCCATCATGTTATTGTATATCTTGTCAATTTGGTAAATTTGCACAATTTGCATGATGGTGTACATACCATGGGAGACGAAGTTAGCTTCAAATATTGACTCTTTAAATGAATTTGTCTGAACAATGCTGGTGAATATATCGCTTTAGCTCAGACATTTAGTGAATATTTCTCAGCCTAGATTGTATATTTCTGATACCTACCCTGGCTTTAATGGTTCTCACAGACAGTAGAAAGATTGATACTGCCCAAAAAGTATTAAATCTGAAAAATGATTCTTTTTAAAACATACTGTTGCTGCTTTATCATGATGTTTTTGAGGCATACCTTACTTATAAGCTGTAAAGATTTCCGTGGAGGAAAAAAACTGTCAGACTGGCAATAACATACAGCCTGACTACAAACTCTCAAAATCCTCGTGTGACACATCTTGGTCTGATCATCTAAACAGAAACAGAGTACATGGATGTATGGAGCGGTGAGTTTGAAACCTATGCACTGCTAAATTTAATCACACACAAAAAGTAGGGTTTAGATACATTCCTAGGGGTACAAATGTCAAGGTCATTGTTGACGATAAATTAATTGAATTGACTTTGGGGGGGGGGCAGAAAACTTTTACTGAACTTCACAACTTCAAAAATAAAATAAATAGGTTGAGTAACGCATTGTGAGCAGTAGAACAATGTGAAGCTTTCAAACGGTATATAAGTTGGTTTTGGAAAAACCCACTTTTGCCGAATTGCGAATAACATCATTTCTATTCACAGGTAATGGTGTGCTATAATTCATCCATGAGAAGCAATTAAAGTCATTAAGGGTACAGAAACTTTTCCAAGGACTCTATTAGTGCTCTTAGTAAACTTTAACACAGTTATTGTTTAAGTGTTAGTTGATATATATATTCAGACACAGTCAATAAATAACATAATTGCTTTGTTATTTCATGGTACAAAGACATCGGTTTTTGCTGGAAATGATATACTGACTTTTAGTGTCAATGTAATAAGAAAACTATAAAATATGTAGCACTTCAGAATATCTTCATTGCTACTTACTATTACAATGGGTTTTTTTTTAACAAGTGGTGCAAAGAATAATTTTTTTTTTTCAACATTCCTGTAAATGAGAATTGCTTCACCCTCAACCTGCTAAAATTTTTTAATGGCCTTGCCCTGTTATGAATTTCTAACAGCTCAAACTTAATAAGCAAGGGATTTATTTATGTAATTGTTACATAGTAAAAAACTTATTAAGCATCTAGAAGTACGGTATGTTTCTGGTAAAAAAAAATCATAGATATTTTACTGGCTGATTTTGTGTAATAGATTAATAGATTTACCTATCTTTTTCTAAGTTTAAGGGTCCATAATGTTGATACAAAATACCAACACAGTGCACTGTGAGTCTGGTAAGACTGCATGGTTGTGCAGACTGGCCTGGCTTTATACTGACTTTATAAAGCTATTCACGTTTGGTTCCAGGTGGTTATATAATTTATAGGTTTAGATGATCTGGCTGCCATATTGGTGGCATAAATGGTTGGCATCCTCAGGTCTTGAAAAAAGTGACCAACACTCAAAGAATTTAAAGAAGAAATGTATAATCCAGTTAATAAAGAGATTAATTTATTCTGTAAGATCATGAGTAAAGTCAGACCAGCTTTCAAAAGAAATGATAGATGTAGTATGCCATTTGTTATAATACAATTTATAACTATATTTCATTCTGTTATTCCTTCGCCTTGAACATGTGAGTGTTTTGTCATTCAAATGTAGGAAATATGTACATGTAGAACACTTATTCAATTCACTGCTTGGTATAAGTTAATACAGAGTTTAGTTCAATTATATTTAAAGGTAAAAGCTTATAGAAACTCTCAACTCCATTCCCAGGAACCAACCATTTATAAGGGATGAATATACAGTTTAAACAATGGCTTACTCCTGATGAGATATGAACCTTCTTGGCCAGCAATCCTTAAATGACTAGTCCGAGACATGTTAACCACTTGGCCATGCTTCCTCTAAACTGTATGTTTTTTTTGTCAAAATTCTAAATACCTTGGTAGTTTGCCTTATTATTCCTGATTTATCATTGTTTTACATAATATAGGTTTTACATGATATGTATTTCTCAGACCAACAGGCTGGTATTTGCAGCATTTCTTTGAAATGGAATTTCACACATCTTGACAACTGTGCTTCAGTTGCTAATGTGTTCATATATCATAATAAAAGAAAATATGGTCTTTTGCTTTAAAACAATACTTTTATAAAAATGAATAAAAGTTTAAACCAAAGGCTAAATGTAGACTGATTATTATAGGATTTTCTATATATCTCGAGGACCTTCACTTAAAATTTACATTATGTCCTGCCTTGGGGGGGGGGGACTTTTACCACTGTATTATTTTGAAAGCAGTCTTTTCCTGAAGCGGTCTTTTTCCAGATCATATGTTCTTCAATAAGACGAATGTTGGCAGAGTAACTTTCTGGTACAAGTCTAGATAATGAAACCTTATAAGGTTATAATTGATTTGTAAGTGCTGGTAATTTCAGTGTTTGAGATATGAACTTGTCTTACTGGATGTTACAACGCACTTATTTGATAGAAATAATTGGTACTTCTTCTCGAAGAGGATTATTTTAGTGTGGAGGAATTGTATATTTAATTGCAAATTTTATTGCAACTTTTATGGGAAAACTTGATTTCCGTTAATCTAATGTGGGCAAAATAGGAGGGGGGATGATTATCAATTGCTGCAATTGTTTAAAGTAATTAAATCTTTGTATGGTGTTAGAATTTTATGTTCATGCAGTCATGACAAGTGTTTAAATGAAATGTTGTCTTTAACAGGAGACAGAATTCTAATACAATGTATTAAATCCTGGTATGGTTAGAACATACAGCTTAGCAGCAGAGGTATAATAGGGAAAAGTTTTTTTTACAGCATAGGTTAGGACAAAGTGTCTGCATTTCTGTATACAGCTTAGTTAAAGGCAAAATTTCTGTATACAGCGTAAGTTAAATTACGTTTTTACATACAGCATAGGCTAGGTTAAGTTCTTGCATGAAAGGGAAGAACAAAGTTTCTGTGTATACAGCATAGACAAGGACAAAATTTCTGTATACAGCGTAAGTTAAATTACGTTCTTATATACATGTACAGCATTATAGGCTAGGTTAAGTTCTTGCATGAAAGGGAAGAACAAAGTTTCTGTGTATGCAGCAAAGGCAAGGACAAAATTTCTGTATACAGCATAGGTTAGGACAAAGTTTCTGTAACAGCATAGATTAGGACAAAGTTTCATATACAGAATAGGTTAGGAAAAAGTTTTTGTATATACAGCATAATAAAGTTAGGACAAAATTTCTGTATACAGCAAAAGTTAGGAAAAAGTTTCTGTATGCAGCATAAACTGGGACAAAGTTTCTGTATACAGCATAGGCTAGGACCAAATTAGTGATTATGGCATAGGTTTAGATTTAAAGTTTCTGTATACAGCATAAGTTGGGACAAAGTTTCTGTATACTGCATAGGTTTGGACAAATTTTCCAAAATATAAATTATTTTCTTGAAACAATTCAACATATACACTTCAGCATTAAAATTTATTATGAATTAAAGCAATTTTTAATGATTGGAGGATATTATTTCCATGAATGAAATAATTCTTACAGGTTTAAATTGGTTCATCTTTGAGTTCATTCTCATCATGGCCTCAATTAAGGGTAATGAAGAATGATCCCTTCATTAAGTATACTATAATCCCTGGTTTATAATAGCATGCTATACCTGATCCCTTTTATCAGCAAGTGAGTTGTTTTTCTGAGCTCAGCAAATGACAGTGTTTCTTTCCAAGCTAATTCCCACCCCCATGTTACAAACAAACTTTACCTTTACAGCTCTAAGGCTCATATTATAGATAAGTCAACCTGTTGCTCTTTTTTGTTTGTTTGTTTGTACCCTCCAAGTGTACTGGTAAACAATTGTTTTACCATATTTGGCTGTAGGTAGTACATGTACACATTATCTCTCGAAATACATGCACATGCAACTATTATTTAATTGACTTTGTAAGGCAGAGTTGTATCAAGTGTTTGGCATATTTGTAAAGGGAACAGGCATTGGACAATATACTAATTTCTATATGCTCCCCAAAAGTCTGCGGTTTGTCCATCAGTAGTTCTGTCGAGCCTTGACAGTATAGCAACTTATATAGACAGATTAATTGCATAATTGTATCTATACAGAACCTATAAGGATAAAGGTTGGATGGTCTTCTGTAACTTTAGGTGGAGTTATGGTACTCAAGAGCCAATGGTTGTTTGCATTATTTAGAAGCTGGTATATTTAAAAGTTTGCTTTGACAAACTAAAAACAGAAAGATTTTAGTATAATGTATTATGGTCTTTTTACAACTTAATAATAATTAGTATTCAAATAATTTTAAATGTAATGAAAAAGAAACAAATATAGTCACCAGTTTTAAGTAATGTTCTGGAATAGCGTTGTGAGGGGATTACTTTAATATCCTATGCAAAATTTTGGCTGGATATCAGGAGGGAAGCTGGATAATTTAATCATGCATGTGTTGTTCTTGACAAAAAATATTGCATTGTTTTAATGATTAATGATGTAATACATTATACGTAATTTAATTAAATTTATTTTGCTTGTTGCTTGATATGATGTTTTCCTGGTGTTATTGCTATTTGTTTTCTTCAAATGAAAACAGTAGGAGGAAAAAATCAAATTCTCTCTTGTAGTGTTTTCAAGAAAGAACTTTTTTGGGGGGAACTACTTTTTTTCTCTTCATTTTTCTAACGCATTTAGTTTATTCATCAGTCTGAGATGCCGTGAAATTGTATGCCTTTTGTATTCCTTGCGCCCTCATTCATTACATCTCTTCTCAATTTCAAAAGATGATTAACAAATTTTTTTTTACCTTATTTGAGATTGAGTGGATATTTAAATAGTTCCAGTCAAACCGGAGTAAAGGTTATATAATGATGTCATGTTTGGTGTCATGAAAGTCAAGAATTTGTCGGATCATTATTAAATTGTAGTAGATTCTACAGTAGTTACAGTGCACTGACTTCTTATCACTAATGCTCCATATTATTTTGGGTTAAAATCCCTTCAGCATGTTGAAATAGTCAGTATATGATGAGTCTTTAAGAACCCAGTAAGCATATGAAAGGTCAGTTAGCATGTGAAAGGTCAATGGGTTCTTCTCAAGGGCCGACTCAGGTGCATGCACAAAATTATCCGTAGTACTCCCACCTTCTGCAAAATAAAGTTTCAATAAAGTAAAATAGACTTTGTACATATTCATCAACAATGTTGTTATGGTTACAGGAAGATGCATTACAGTTATTAATTGTTGTGAAATCTTAATTCTTATAACTTTTTATATGTTTAATTTTATTGTTAATTAACATTATTGAGCATTTCCGCCCCTTTTTGCACTATTTTCTGTTTACATCCGACCATCATAACAATGAAACTGTATGTGGTAACATATACCGTATTGTTTCTATTTATAGCCCCCCTTCTAATTAGCGCCCCCTGGGTGAAAAATGAAAAGAAAATCTTACCGGACTTGAAAATTTTAATATCCGATCGAAGTGTTTTAAAAAATAAAAAGGAAAAAAAAACTAACTGTTCTAACTTCCAATTAATGTTCAACTAAGATCTGACCGATCTAACTGATCTAACTGTTAATATTCAACACAATGTGTGCACTTAATGTCCGCTGCTCTCGGAATCAGTGCTGTCCGTATCCGAGCTCGAATTACTGCTGTCCGATAGAATCAAATTTCCACTGACATTATGCAACACCTGTTCGCTAATTTCGATGTCTTCTTGACTGAATCCGTCGAACGGAACATCGTTGATGTCCTCAGCCTCGTTGTCGGAATTGGCATGAAAGAGATGATCCTCGGAACCATCCAGGTTATTAGTTATCCCACACTTTTTGAAAGACTTGATAACGATCTGCGGTGTAATAGAAGCCCATGCCTCTTTGATCCACTGAAGAAGTAATGGTTTCGATGGACATTTCCTGTTTCCGTAACGGGTTGTCTCCACAGGACCGCTAAACAGCCATTCGTCATAAAGTTCCGAGATTTTATTTTTAAATGGCTTATTCCAAGATACATCCGCCGGCTGAAGCTTAGATGTACAACCACCGGGAATAACACACATATCACTGTTGTAAATCGTTTTAACAGCCGTCTTAATGTTCTCCGTTTTGTGCGCACGAAATGCATCCCATACGAGTAACCGGCGCCGGCTGTTATTTCTTCCGTACAATCTGCTCAGCCAAAATTTGATACTAGTTTCATCGGCCCAAGATTTCTTCCCTGTACCACACATGTACACAATTATCCCTGAAGGAATGTCCTTTTTCGGTAACTCGCGTGACCCCGGAAGATGAACAAGAGGAGACAATTTCGTTCCATCTGCATACGCAGCCAAAGTAACTGTAACACGCTCTTTTTCGTGGCCTGTGGATGCAACACTTACTTCGCTGGCGCCTTTCATGTTTAAAGTAGACTTTCCCGGCATTTCTAGCCAAACTGGCGTTTCGTCCATATTTAAAATATCTCTGTCATCGTACTGGCGCAAAGTACGCATTCTCAATACAAATCGCAAGAAACTGTCCACACGATTACTGGTTATTTCCTCGGCATGTTGGCTAACATGTGTCGTTCTACGGAATGTGATATCATGACGTTTCTTGAACTTGGCAAACCAGCCCTGTGACGCTTTGAACGACTGATTTCCGTTAAGTTTATGAAGTCGCATAGCCTCGTATTTTAACGATTTACCAGTGACCCGTACACCTGCAGCCCGTCGGTCCTGGAACCACTGCAACAAACTATTTTCTATGTCTTTATATTTTATCGACCTGCCGGCACCAGGGGCGCGTTTCTGCGATTTGGGTGCATTTATCAATGTGTTTTTTAACTGACACCATTCGCGTACTCGTTTTCTGTCGACTCCAAATAATTTGGCTGCATGGTGCTTTCCTTTTACTTCTGCTACGTCGATTACTTTCAGTTTGAAAGCATTTGTGTACGTTTTTTTTTGGCCTCGCCCAGAAGCAGAGCAACCTTCCATCGTGTATTGAAACACAGGTAAACTAATGCGTGTTACGTCATAATTTCCCGCCAGAGCAGGAAAAATCAATACTTGACAAGTTTATCTCGGTCAGCGGACTACCGTATTGTCTACAATAATTTTGTTCTGCTTATTTATCGTACGTGAACAAGGAGTTTATAGGACGAAAATAGTCGGAGATTTTTTGATAATTTTTAAACATAAAATTAATTTTCATTTTATGCAAATGTGCTTCTAATTAACGCCCCCCGTTTACGTTTTTGCAACGCCCCGGGGGCGATAAATGGAAACAATACGGTAAGTGGTCTTTATAGATTTGTAAAAATATTTGGCATTTCAGTAATTTATGCCGATAGTTATTACTGTACAGTACAGAACAGTTATTACTGTTTGGAATTACTGATTTAAAGGTACCACCACCAGAAGACTATCCTTGGCAAATGTTTTATAGGTATAGTAACAAGTACCCCTCACCGAGAGCACTTAACCTTTTACTTATTCCATTTTTTTTTATGTAAACATAAATTGATTATAGTTTTTTCCAGAATAAAAATTCCAAAAATATAGAAGCTGCCTTCTTCAACTGAACATTCAACAAATGATTTGTACAAAAATGTACCTACTGTAGATTCTTGTTGCACATTTATTATATAAATACATTAGTCAGATGGAAGTTAAGCCAGTATTTAGCTAGTATGACTTACAATATTAGAAGCTTAAACTGTCAGAACTATAGCCTATGTGCATGATAGGGTATGAAGGATACAGATTTGCAATTCTGTATTCTGTCCTTTTCTAAAATTTTTAATATTTTTTTTTAAAAGACATACAATGTATTAAAAAAGACATGCAATGTTTAAAACAAATGACATACAATGATAAAAACAAAAGACATACCATGTTTAAAACAAAAGACATACCATGTTTAAAACAAAAGACATACCATGTTTAAAACAAAAGACATACCATGTTTAAAACAAAAGACATACCATGTTTAAAACAAAAGACATACCATGTTTAAAACAAAAAAGATACAATGCATAAAACAAAAGCCATACAATGGTTAAAACAAAAGGCATACAATGTTTAAAACAAAAAAAAACAAAAGTCATACCATGTTTAAAACAAAAGACAAACCATGTTTAAAACAAAAAAGATACAATGCATAAAACAAAAGCCATACAATGCTTAAAACAAAAGCCATACAATGTTTAAAACAAAAGAGATACAATGCATAAAACAAAAGACATACAATGCTTAAAACAAAAGGCATACAATGTTTAAAACAAAAGAGATACAATGTAATATAAAAGACATACAGTGTTTAAAACTTTGAATGATACAATGTTTAATCTAAAAGACATACAATGCTTTAAACAAAAGAGATACACTGGAGCCGCGATATAGCGCTCATCGGTATAGCGCTTATCTCAGTAGAACGCTCATATGCCTTGGCTCCCCCCAAAAAAATCGTATTTTTCGCCCATTATAATTTTTTTTTCATGTATATCAATACCGCACCTTATCCACTATAACGCTTGTTCAATGTGTCAGTCGAGTGCAATAAACAGTCATAATTACGTCACTCATGATAAGAAGGTGTGAAGTCATACACAGGTAAGCGTTAATCCGCTCTTTTGTTCATTTTGAACTGTTGATCAGTCAGGTATCAAACTGTTAGCTAAGACATGCAAACACCGACGAGTTAAGTAAATCACCCAAGCATAAATTAATTTTAAAAAGCATGCACTTTCGATCTATCTGCAAAAAAGTTGTTGAGGATGACTGATTTTTTCACAAGAGACAGCAGAAAAGACGATTAATTTAGTCCCATCCACTAGGTATCAATTTTCATGACCACACATAACTCACGTTAACACCGCTGTTTTACTGGAAATTTATAAACATTCATTCGTGGTTTATATTTTTAATTCGTAAATTTCATGTTTATATTAAAGATATTCAGTTATGCTTTACAAAATAATTAATAATAATATATAAAAAAGCTTGGACTGATATCCATTGGAAGGTAAGTAAACAATCAATTCCACTAACAAGCGTTACATGTTTCGGCGGTGGGTGGGGTAATGCGATATTTTCGCTATAATTACAAAATGAGCGTTATAAAAAGTTACTCGTTACAACGCTGTCTTGAGATCATGGACCCCAACATGAGCGCTATATCGCGGCTCCAGTGTACAATGTTTAAAATTTTGAATGTGTTATAAAAGAGATACATGTTTACAATGTTTAAAACAAAAGAGATACAATGTTTAAAACTTTGAAAATAAGATAGAAATCTGTATATACTATACTGTTCATTATTTTTCATCGCTGGTTTTAATTACTTTGTGTTGCATGTTTCCAGATCTACTTTTCTCTTGTATAGAAAGTGAACTCTGATAAAAATTGGACCTTCTGAAATTGGACCTTCTTTTGTCACTGATAAAAATTGGACCTTCTTTTGTCACTGATAAAAATTGGACCGTCTTTTGTCTCTGATAGAAATTGGACCGTCTTTTGTCTTCAATAAAGCTGGACCAATTTCTGTCTTGGATAAAAACTGGCCCTACTCAAGTCTTGGATAAAAACTGGACCTACTTTAGACTTTGATAAAAGCTATAACATTAAGAAGCTTCCTTATTTTTAGAAGATGATACAAATATATGTATTATGCTATTTAGATCGCTAAATTTTTTTTATTGTTGTTCACCGGAATATATTCAATGTTAATCAAAACAAGAATGTCTTTTACAACTTCTGTGTTTTATTCCTGTGCTAAGACATTTATGAGAAAGAAATGGCAAACTTCCATTTGTATGCCTTATGTATCATAATCAAGTAAGCATTTTGTCATAGTAGAGATTTTCACATGGTAAATAGTAAGAGCTTGCTATTTATTATACATTCCATCTTCATAATTGTGATTAATTGAGACTGTTGTATTCCCCCCCCCCCCCCCACTTTCTTGTAAACGCCTTCCCCCATTCTCTCTCTTTTTCTGTCTGATTTCCCAAAGTGTTAAGTATTCACTAGAAAATACAGGAGATTTTAATGGCTTTGTCCTTCCTTTTAGAAACAGTAAATTTGATTTTATGGTCTCATAAGTTATCTCCCTTGATTACAATTTTTCGCCAATGATGAAGAATTGTTTTCCGCTAAATACGAATATTGTTCAAACATTTATTTATTTAAGTATGTAAAAATATGGAAAAGTTGAAATCTTAATTATTTTAATTAGCAAACAGTTTTGGCTAGTAGTTTCCAATATAGAATTGTGTTTCATTCATTGTTTATTTCCCTTTGTTTTATTGTTTATTTCCCTTTGTTTTATTGCAGTTAGCTAAGCAATCATGAATGGAGAAATAAAATCAGTTTTTCTTGTATTAATTTTGAAATATTCAAACTTGAAATAATATTTCATTATTGACAAATGAGAAGATCTTTATTTGGATGTTAGTTTTTTTTTCCAAAGCAAATTCCATCATAGCAAATATTAAATGATTTCACAGGACATTACTTGCTTTTTATCATAAGTCTCCAGAATTAGAATGATGTATTTGTCAATGAGTCGGATTTGTTTCCCAAATGTGATAGATTTAAAGTCCCAAGAGAAAACAATTCTCGACTTCTATATACAAAAACAAGACAGTCTAAGGGAGAAACTAAATGTAACAGATTAGGCTGTTATTCTGTTAACAGAGCTGTCTTGGATCTTACGATAAAAAAAGTATCTGTTTGAAAAAACACATTTGTTCTGAATCGTCTTTGTGTATTTTGGTTTATTTGCTGTCATCATGTTTTGGTTGCCCATATTAAGACACCCAAGGTAGAGTTAGCTGTATATTTCACAAACTGCATAGATTAGCAGTAGCCGTTTTCCCTGGTTCTTTCAGGTTCATGCCAGCTGCTCTACCTGCTTTGTTTCAGAGGTTTTGTGATGATTGTTCTATTCTGCCTAGATTCTATAATGATATTTAGTGGTTTTATACCTAAATTGCGGATAAGTTAAATTGTAAACAAATATGTAATCTTGTTTTTAAATATATAGTTTAATCTTCCATAAATAAGTAAAAAAAATACATAAATAATACCTGATTAGATTTAACAACTTATTCGTAGCAATTATTTGATATAACGGGTATATTTTTACTATTTCTAAAATATCAACAATTCGTCCTTAAAATCATTCAAACTCAATACCATTCGCACCAATATTCGGCCCAATATCATCTTTTTGCTTGATTTCTTCAACTTCATTAAACAATTATTAAGTATAACTACATTATTGGGTATAAATAGAGCTCAAAGCTGCGGACAGTCGGTCTCTGCCCAGCTGCTGAAGTGTCAACAGCACAGAAATAATTAATTAATATTTTAGATTACTTACTTGGAATCTTGCACTATTTACGAAATATATCATTTGCATCAATTTAACATTGCATTAGGTGTAATTGTTATTACTAAAGAATTGAAAACTCAATATCCAAGTGGTTTTTCTATATATATCAAAATAGCCTAAAAGTGTCAACCCAATTTTATATAAAGTTCAAGTAAAGCACATCAACTATAAAGGCATGTTACTGTTATAAACAATAGTTAATTAAACTTCATTCCAAAGTTTGAATAAATCATTTTATAATCATTTGTAACCAATCAACTGGCAAAGTAGCCATAAGAAAAATTATATATATAACAGCTAGCCCGTGCATGCTACAGTTTTAATCCTTGTTCTTTCTGGTTCATGCCAGCTCTACCTTAGTTCTTTTACATGTCTGGCGTAGAGTTAAGCAGGCATGTGAAAGAACCATGGTCACCTCTAAATAATGCAATTTAAAGTTCCATTGTTACAGTGTCAGGACTTTTTGCCTATCAAATGTGACTAGTTAATCCCAGGAGTCGATTTCAGACCCTTTTATATAAGATGTTAAACTTTCATTTGGATTAAGCTGAAATAATGATGATTAAGCTGAAAACACCATCAATAAAAATTGAATTTTATAAATTATTTTAGCTCTTAAGGAGCATTTTTTTTTTAACTTTCTACCTCTGATGAAAAGCAATTTCAATAGGTTATAAAAATCTGGTAAATAAAACTTCAGCAATAATATTGAAAACTTTTACAACAAGTTCAATGAACTCTCAAAATATGTATGATTAAAACTTGTAGAATTTTTATTATTATGGTTATGTAAATTAATATTTTTTCTATATAAATCTGAATGGAATCCGTTTAATTGCATGCTAAATCAGCGTCCATAAAACTTTTTTGCCGGAAATACGCATTTCTCTCCATTTATTCTGGATTTTAATGAAAAGTAAGAAAAGATAATAAAAAAAAATGATGAAAACCGATTTTTCCTCAGAAGGAAATACAATCTTTCAGTTCATTGACAATAAAAAAATTGCAGTATATTTCTTGTCAGTACAAACAAGCAGTAAAATATGAGATTTTGTGTGGCACAGTCTCCCGTATTGGAACTCTTATTGTTGTATGACGGCGTTGATTTATGAGGCATTTGTCCTTATAATTACTTTGCATCATATTTTCTCAGTGAGAACTTCTTCAAACATAACTTGTTACTTAGCTTCACGCAGTCTTTCATATTACCCTTGTCATACTCCTGTAATGGCAGTGGTATTCCCCTTGCTGATTTTCTAAAGCGTTCTGATTTGAATGGGTTAGGAATACCTCTATGAGTTTCGCAGACATTCTAATTTTTTACTAATCAGTTTCATAACCAGATTTGTTAGCAGGGGTGGAGCTATGGGAAAGGTTACTGCGAAGGTGATAAGATATTTAGTTATAAATGAGTACTGTGTAGGATTTTGGATCGCCAAATCCTCTTTACCGAATGATTTTTTAAGTTTTATTTAATTTAATTCATCTTCAGGGATGTTGAAGTTTGAATTGGCATATTTATTTTAAAATAACGGACCATAATGAGAATGTATGTAGGGCCGCCATCAAGTAATGTCATCACGCCCTCTCATTGTAACAAAAATATTAAAAGGGTTAAGGATCCTATCGAGCATTACATCCAAGCCACCATATTGGTATATTCTCAGGACTTGGTAATGATGTCACAGTGGTAAACACCAAAAGATCTAAAATTAGCCATTTTGCAAACCTATCCAAAGTCAGCGAAAAAAGAAAGTACTTGAAATAAGTTTATGTTAACAGATTAAAGCTGCGGTCTCACTTACTCCCGGCAGAGCCCAGGACCATCCCGGTAAGTTACGGTCACACTTGCCCCAGCAGCACTACGGTAGTTCCCAACTAACCACCCAGGATGCGCTCTGGGTCATCCAGGCAGAGCCCAGGTGAAGCTAGGGTTCATGCTGGTGCTTCCCCAGTCTTTCCGGGATGACGCCGGAAGAGCCCCGGTTGACCCAGGCAGAGCCCCGGTCGATCCCGGCAGAGCCCAGGATGATCCAGGCAGAGCCCCAGTAGATTGAAAAGGCCCTAAAATGATACATAATTTTTATGCCCCTGCCATGTTATGGCCAGGTCATATAGTGTTACCCTGTTCCGTCATTCCGTCCTTCCATCCTTCAGTCCTTCCGTCATTCTTGTCATTCCGTCATCATCAGTTTCCGTTCATTATCTTAAGAACGGTTGCACACATTCAACTCAAATTTGACATATGGATATGTCATGAGAAAATACAGGTCAAGTTTGAATTTGGTCATGGTTTGATGATTTTTGGCAGAGTTATGCCCCTTTTACTTTGAAAACAATATGAAATTTTCAGTTTCCGTTCATTATCTCCCCAATGTTACAACACATTCAACTCAAATTTGACATATGGATATGTTTTTGGAATGCCCAGTACAAGTATGAATTTGGTCATGGTTCAATGATTTTTGGCAGAGTAATGCCCCTTTCACTTTGAAAATAATATGAAATTTACAGTTTCTGTTCATTATCTACCCAACAGTGTTACATATTCAACTTAAATTTGACATATGGATATGTCAAAGGAATGGGCAGGTCAAGTTGGAATTTGGTCATGGTTTGATGATTTTTTGGCAGAGTTATGTCCCTTTCACTTTAAAAATAATATAGATACATCTTAGGAATAAGCAGTTTAAGTTTGAATTTGGTCGTGGTTCAATGATTTTAGACGAACTTATCTTTCCTGAATGTTGGAAAAATTTTGAACTTTCAGTTTCAGCACTCATACTTTTAGCCATTATTTTGGCTACAAATAATTATGCAATATGCTATTTTTAAAAGGTAAAGACTGAATAATTTCAGTGCCTTGAACATTGTATGAAAATGGTTTGTGTTAACATTGAAAAGTTTTAAGGGCTTTGAACTTAAAATGAAAAAAATAATTAATGCACCATCTGAAATTTTGGCTGCATGCGGGGGCATCCGTGGCATGATGACACATTTCTAGTTATTTAATATAATATCTATTGTTCGAGAATAGTAATTCATGATGATTTTCTGAAAAATCCTTATGCCAGACTGGATAAAAGGGAAATGGGAAGGGTTTTAATACAAACAAGTGCAATCATCGCAAATTGTCGTTATTCTTTTGAAATGAACCGGGCTTTGCCGGGGCTCTAGCGGGATCAACCGTAGCTCTACCTTTATCCTCCGGGGCTCTGCCTGTAGTTACTGGGGCTCTGCCAGCATCTGCCAGGGCTCTACCGTAGCTCTACTGGCTATATCATACCCCTGATCATCCCTGGTTTGTTGTGGCAGAGCTACGGTGCTTCCCTGGTATAACCCCGGTCGTTCCCGGCAGAGCTAAGGATAAAGCCGGCAAAGCTATACCTTCCGGGATCATCCCGGACAACCCGGTGATATTAAATATTTTATTACATCTGGGGTCGAATGCTGGATGTTCCCGGATCATCCCGGACGTTGCGGGCAGAGTTACGGATGTTCTCCAGTTGTTCCCGGTCGTTCCCGGATCACCCCGGACGTCTACCGGGCCTCTGCCGGGATGTAAGTGAGACTGTAGCTTAATGAGAATTAGCAATTTTTGATAAGGAACCATGTAATAATTTCATACCTTAACATTGATGGGACATTTCATTTTAAAACCCCAGCTTATGGGGCACTCCAGCACACCTACTCTACACAACTTTATTATGAACATGGAAAAGAAATTATGAAATTCAGATAAAGCAGGAAAATAAAAAAACAGCATTCAAATATTCTTGTGGCTTTAAAAAATCAGTTTCTATTAAAGAAAGAGTACAGATTAATAATGCCCGAGGCCAAGAAATTTAATGCATTCACGAATTTCATCTTCGGTTTTCTTGATTATTTTTGTCACTTTTTTCCCTCTCATTAATTGAATTTTGTCAGTCATGATTCATTTCAGTGCAATAAAGACATTGTATAATTAATTTACATGAATCCTGTAAGTTATGCAGTAATGATAATTTGGTTATAAAAAGCTGTATTAGACCAAGAACTGATGTATTGTTATTTCCTAGGTTACCATTGCCCAGGAATTTTAATGGAGTTTTCAATATTGAATTTGTTGCCCTCGGTCGAAAATAAATTTTTTCTCAAAATTGTATTATAAAGCCGTGACTGACATTATTATGTTCTGAAACCATAAAATACTCTTTCCTTTTGTTGAAACATCTCTAAATAGTGAACAGTGCACGGATGTGACAGCTGTTCTTGGGCTGCACTTGTTGCACTAGTAGAATCTGTCTAAAATAGAGTAAAGTTTTTTAAAGTGATAATGGCAGAGCCATACAATTCAATGCAGAGTAACTCCATTTTCATAAAGAAATTGAATTATAAAAGTAAAGAATAGAATTAGACAGAGCTTTATGTAGCAAAAAACGTGTTCAAATTCTTTTTAAGAATGCTTCTGAAATTATTATACAATAGAAAAATTGATAGCTTTCTTGCAGGGAAGTATTAATTATAGTTTCATCTTGGATTTAGCTTTCATTTTCTTCTATTTGCTGATTTAAAAAAAAGTTTCAAAAATTAAATTTCGTCTCTTTGGATTTAATGAATAATAAACTAATTAGAATGATATTGATATGGACAAATCTTGTTCCTTTCTGGAATGGTCAGCCTTTGGCTTTAACTTTTTTACAAGGCTTATTGATACCATATAGGCATTTTAAACACTGGTTAAATTATGTGACAAAATGTTGAGATCTTCATCGTCCAACTGTCTTAAAAACTCGAATTGTAAATGTATGTACCTAATTATAATTTAGTAACATTTGACAGTATATGATATTTTGTGCTGCTAACTGCATGGTTGAAAATTTTCTGTTGGAATTGAATTGAAGTTTTTTTTCAATCAATAGTTGCAATTTTGAATACAGTGCATACTGATCAGTGCATAACAAGAACTGATATATTCCTGCAATATTTAGATTCCTGCTGAATGTTGCTCATTTTGTATGAAATAGTTAGTGTAAGATTGATAGAGCGCCTATTGAAGAAATTTATCACATGCCTTTATAATATAATAAAGAGCGTGTGAAAATCAATGGTAGAAGATGCATTAATTAAGATTATACAGAAATGTGGGAAAAACCTCTCTTCCGTGATGGAAGATTTCTTGATTTTTTCGCTGTTTTTTCTTCATTTTCTATGAATTCTGCGGTTTTCCTCTTTATGAAAGGGAATGTAGACAAGAAAATGGTAATTTTTTGACACACGATGCTCAGAAATCAATTGGTTTTCTTTCTTGTCAAAATACATCAGCTAAAGTATATCATTACCCCTTCAACCACGTAGCAGCACTGTGATTATCGTAGAGAAAATATATCTCATAATTCTGATATTTTCTTAATCAATGTAATTAGGACGAATGCAATGGATGCTTTAGAACAAGATAAGTATCATTGTAGTTACTGCCTTATTTTAGAAAAAGCCATTGCTCCCCTGAATTCTCCCGTAGGTTGTAGTGTAACAAATTTATTTCCTTCTGCTTATGTTTGAAATAATGAACTTTTAGTACTTTTATGCCTGATTTTTTTTTTGTAAATAATTTATCCTGAGAAAGAAAGACCCTCATACTTGTAGCTTCAAAACCAGTAGGTCATAAAATATAATAAAATAATGTAATGAAAATTAAAAAAAGTATCATCTTATCCTGGTGTTGGCATTTACTTTCTGACATTTTTTTTATCATTTCAATCATTTTTAGGGTGCTGATTTACAATTTATGAAATTAAATCTCAATCAATTAATGGAAAAGATCCCTGTAAAGAAAGAAAGAATTAAAAAGAAAAACTTACCATTTTACTTCTTAAAAATGTCAAATTACTGAATTTTAAAACCTTTTAGTCTTAATTGGCAGCCTATTAAGTGACTGAAAGAGATGAAAAGACATGTGGATCAAACGTCAAAGGTGACATTATCTTCTATTTTAGAAACAAAAGTTGAAATTGAAATTTCTTATAATTGTTTTGTAATTTGCCTTTTTTCATCCACTGTAATTTTCAGACAGAGCCATTATAAGAGAGGAAAAAAATATTTCTTGAATTTTTTTTAATATTATTACATCTATTTTTCTTTCCTGATAATAAATTTACTCCAGGCACTGAAGAATTTTATATGATTTATCTCTATTTATATCCTCAAACAAGAAAACAAGAAAAGATTGATATAAAAGGCCAATTATGCCTCAGAAATAAAGCTTTTATTTACATTTCTTAAAAGCTTTTATTTTTGGTGTTCTATAGTTTCAAAGGAGTTACTCATTGTCCAGTTACCTGAACCATTTCTTCATCTGCAGCTTTATTGCAGTTTGTACAGTTACAGTGATTTTCTATTTTGTATTGAAGTCAAAATGTTTGCTACTTTTATGACACATTATTTTAAATATATGGCTACCTTCTTCAGGTTACAAGCATCTAATTTGCTCTAATTTTTTGAAAAATTCATGTTTGCCAGCCTATATTCTAAAGAAGTAAAAATTTATTTGTTTCTGAGGCATAATGTGCCTTTAATAAAAACTATGTAACCATATGATTATCATATGTATATGTGAAATAGCCTCTGATATTTTCTCATATGAAACCAGTACTTTTTTATGCTCCCCGAAAAATTTCGGGGGAGCATATAGTCGTCGGGTTGTCCGTCCCTCTGTCCGTCCGTCAGTCCGTCCGTACGTACGTCCCGAATTCGTGTCCGGCCCATAACTTTGTTATTTGAAGTTGGATTTTAAAATTATTTCACAGAAATGATCACCATATTGAGACGACGTGTCGCGCGCAACATTTGGGTCGCTACCTTGAAGGTCAAGGTCACAGCATGACCTTGCAGCAAAATCGTGTCCGGTCCATAACTTCATTATTTGAAGTCGGATTTTAAAAATATTTCACAGAAATGATCACCATATTGAGACGTCGTGTCGCGCGCAACATTTGGGTCGCTACCTTGAAGGTCAAGGTCACAGCATGACCTTGCAGCAAAATCGTGTCCGGTCCATAACTTTGTTATTTGAAGTCGGATTTAAAAAATATTCCACAGAAATTATCACCATATTGAGACGATGTGTGGCGCGCAACATGTAGGTTGCTTCCTTGAAGGTCAAGGTCACAGCATGACCTTGCAGCAAAATCATGTCCGGCCCATAACTTCGCTATTTGAAGTTGGATTTAAAAAATATTTCACAGAAATGATCATCATATTAAGATGACGTGTCATGCACAACATTTAAGTCGCTACCTTGAAGGTCAAGGTCACAGCATGACCTTGCAGCAAAATCGTGTCCGGCCCATAACTTCCTTATTTGAAGTCAGATTTTTAAACTATTTCACAGAAATGATCACCATATTAAAATGGCGTGTCGTGCGCAACATTTGGCTCGCTACCTTGAAGTCAAGGTCACAGCATGACCTTGCAGCAAAATTGTGTCCGGCACATAACTTCATTATTTGAAGTCGGATTTTACAACTATTTCACAGAAATGATCACCACAATGAGACATTGTGTCGTGCGCAACATTTTGGTCGCTACCTTGAAGGTCAAGGTCACGGTATGACCTTGCAGCAAAATCGTGTCCGGCCCATAACTTTGTTACTGGAAGTCGGATTTAACAACTATTTCACAGAGATGATCACCATATTGAATCGACGTGTCGCATGCAACATTTGGGTCACTACCTTGAAGGTCAAGGTCACAGCATGATCTTGCAGCAAAATAATGTCAGGCGCATAACTTCGTTATTTGAAGTCGGATTTTACAACTATTTCACAAAAATGATCATCATATTGAGACAATGTGTCGTGCACAATATTTGGGTTGTTTTTACACTTTGAACTTTGTCTGTGACATAACTCTGACACAACAAGAGGTATACCTTCCTGTGTCCAAAACCTATTCGGGGAGCATCACCAGGTTCAACCGGCTGTTGTTTAAGTTAGTTGAAGCACTCGAAAAAGTGACCCTCTTTCACAAACAAACTTAAAGGTAGGCTTAAGCTAATTAAAGTGGCCAAAGGCTGTGAATTTTGTTTGCGATCCAGCAGACTATCTATTGTGACTTTATTTAGTATAAAGAGAAATTATTCTAACTTTTAAGTTCACCAAAGACATTAAGTTTAGCTTATTCAGTGTGCACAAAACCCAGAACAAAGCCAGCATTTCCATGACATTTCAGGAAATAGCTTTGTTTTAGTACATTCACTATGCTGACTATAATTTAAGGCCAGTTTCTAGTTCAAAGCAGAACAATTTATTCTATAGCACAAATTGTTTTGGCTTTGGTGGTAGTACAGTATTTGATTTTAAAATATTGAAGCAGTTCTCTTAACACAAATTTGCTTTGTGTTTTGATAAATATCCTTGTATAAAAACTGTGCATTAACAGAGAGGAAAGCATACATTGACTGTTAAATCACACAAGCTTGTGTTTTAACTCGACTATTAAAAGAATTATAAGTGAGAGCTCATGTACTCACCTTAGGCATCAGCTTCACACTTTGGTTACATTTTTGCATGCAATTTGGTATCTCAAAAACTACCAAAGGGAATGGGTTGAAACTTCACACACTTTGTTAAGATCATACTAGGAAGTCACTTTCAAAGACCCATATTTCTTATATGGATTTTGACAGAATTATGGCCCTTTTTGAACTTTGAAAACTCTACATTATCCGGGCTTGTGTTTTACTATCAAGTATCTTGTTTATTATGTATGAATGGTTGCCATGTAAAGATAGCTGACAGCAACGATGGCCCTGGTAATTTTATTATCAAAACATAACTGTCAAATGATATCATACTTACACATGAAAAGCATGGCGAAACAGGTTTCTCTATAAGAAAATAAGTAACGAAAAGTGAAAAAAGTCAAACATATAATTATAATGGAAGAATTTACCTATGGGCTTTGGCTTTATTAATGCGTCTTTGTGCTACTGCAGATCTAAAGGCAGGTAAATAAGTGTATTAGAGCCATTCTTGTATAAAAGTATATATTATATTACTTATTCATATTTCTGTATTTTGTTAATTTTAATTTTCTTTTGTAGAAAAAAAATTGGTTTCATCATGCCTTTTACATGTGTTTGTGTGATGTTTTAAACATTATGTTTTGATAATGAGAAAAAGTGTTGTATTAACCCTCTTACATAATACAAAAGCAGACAGTTATAATCAATGAAAATGCTAACAACAATCTCCTTAGTAAATTTGTTGTCTATTTTAAAACTTCAGTCCACTTGATGCATTGCTAACTTGCATGATAACTGTGATTGCATCATTTAATGCAATGCCGTTGCAGACACATTAAAAGTCAATGGTCTGTAAATTTCATGGTCTATAGAAGTTAGACTGATATTCAATATCTCAAAACTCTTAAGAAATTGTATAATGGGATAAATGGCGGATATTTGTTTGTTTTTTCATTGAATCACAAAAGAAAGTGAGATTCAAGAATAAAAAAATCATCTTATTTTGAACAGATTTGTTATTTTAGTATTCAATGTCAGTTTATTAAATTTTTATAAACACCATTATTGCTTCCAAATTCAAAGCAATAAAGGCCATTAATAACAGTTGATATTATTAAATTAACTCCCTTTATTATGCAAGTCATTCATATCAGAAAAATAAAGAAATTAATAAATATATGTATAAAGCAAACATGAAAAAGCAAGGCTTAATGTATTTTAAGTTTTTGAATGAAATGTACAGTCATAATTTATATAAACAAAGTGAAAATAGATCATGGCTTTAACATACCTTTTTTTGTTGCGTATTAAAGTTCTTTATTCAAAATTACCAATGAATTTATTATTAGAGATAAAGACAGCATGAATTAACTATTAACAGTATGAATTCCCCGGTGCTTTCCGGTCTTTTAACTGATAATATTGTTATTTTTAGCTACCTTCAAATATTCCATTTCCTCAAGTTATTTCTATGTTTTGTAATCAAATTTATTTAAATGAGAACAATTTTGCAATCCATTGAATAAAATTTAATGTTCATTAAAAGTAATTAATTTCTAAAAAGAAGTATTTTTGGTAAAAACATTCTTAAGATTGATGCTTTTTCTTCTTCTCCTTATTTTATGGAAAGCCTAGCAAGTTACATATAATTAAACAGCAAAATTGAGCGGTAAGACTGAATTATTTAGCGAGTGATACTGTACAGTTTCGGCTGTAAACTCTCATAAAGCATGCAAATCTTAGTAGATATATACAGATTTCTTACGCAATTCAATACAATAAAAGGATTTACAGACTAAAATGTTACAGGCCATTGTCAGCAGACAGACAAACTGACTACCTTTGTAAATACTCTATGTAAATCATAGCCTTTAGCCAGCCAGACTAGTGGTTCTTCTTTTTACAACCTCTGCTTTCTGTAAAAGCCTGTAATTTCAACAGTGATGTTAGAGGTAACAAAGTTCTATAGCAACAAGTTCCCAGACATAATGGAAGATTTAACATGATCATTACAGTATTTAAAGTTGTTTTTTGTTCTTGTTGGTTTTTAATTTTATTGCATACTTATAGTGAAGTGCACATAACCAAACCTTAGACTTAATTATTAATCTTTCAAAATGCATGATTATGTTCGGAAAATACATGTTTCACAAAAAGGTCATTAAAGTATAGACTTTTATTTTAATTTATAATGGGCATGAAGATGCTTTATAATTATAAGATGGATATAAATGTAGATAATATAAAAAGCTTTACAAAAAGGTCATTTTGACTGCTGGAATTTGCTGAAATAATGTTAGTTTTACATGATTGTGTGGGACTGATTTTATAATAATTGTGCATGAGTTATGTTTCTTTTTCTGATAATTATTTCTTTTCTTTTCATTGAGCATGTTATAATATCTTTTATTTTTCAGGAGCACTCTTTGAAAACCATCCGAAAATGGTCATTTGATGACTTTTACAGACAACTTACACCTATAAATGCCATTGCTTCAAAACAAATAAATCTTTCAAAAAACACTCATGTCTCCCTTGAAATAAGAATAATTGGTAAAGTTATTCTGCAAAATATATACTGGTACTGCCTTGTTTGACAAAACCAACAAAATGAAATCTCAGAATCCAAATTGTCTTTTTTCATCTAGCAAAACATTTATTATACAACCATAGCCAAACATTTCTATAAAACATTTCCAATATCTCAAAATTCTTCCTGGGGAGACCTGCATTTGACATATCTCCATAACAGATATTCGTAAAATAACTGTAGAAAGAGTCACTGCAAAATTATCACCGAGAGGTTTAGCAATGATAAAAAATTAAAGAAAAAAATCAGCGAGTATTTGTTTGAAATTCATTTCAGAATTAATTAATTGTTACCTAATTGGTCTTTGTATCCAATTAAGGTTGCTATCTGTAAAAATGCCATTTCCTTACTTTGTAGTATGTCTCCTCACCCATTTACTTCCAAGAGGGAATGTAAGTATATTACCCTATGTCAGTTTATTTATTACTTTTTCATTGCCATTTTCTGAACTGTCTGATGGAATAATGGAGTCAACAATAAAATCTCTATTTCTAGCTTTGGTTCTGGACTTTTGTTTAATATATCTGAACAATGACATTTCATTTATTTTCATTAAAGACCTTTCAATAAGGGTAAATCTTGTCTGTTTTCAGGATTCACAGACAAGTATTATGGCTTTAAGATTCAATACTTAAATATATACTTAATTAGATATTCTTAAAAGAAGAAATGATTATGCAAAAAAACAACATATGTTCTTTGCTCACCTGAGCACATGATTAAGGTTTAGAGTTGGTCCACCATCCACAATATTTTTAAATGACATCCCTCAGTAACCACTTGACCAAATTTTATAAAGCTTGTCTGGTTGGTTCCAAGCATGAACCTCTACCAAAATTGTTCCAGAAGTTCAAGTCCACTGCATATCTGGGTCAAAGAAGCTAAAATTTAATATAGAAGTATAATCTTTGAAAATCTTAATGTCCTAGACTTACAATGTTTAGAGCATAGAACTGACATTTTGTGTCACATATTGGACAACCTTTTAAAATCCTCTTCTCCTGAACCCCAATGCTTAGAGCTAAGATATTTGGTGTCTGGAATGTCTATAAGTATGCTCAAGACTGCTTAGAATTTCAGGTGAGCAATTTAGGGGCTATCATTGCCCATTTTTGACAATAAATAAATTGTTTTTAACAACAAAATGGCTTTTAATTAACAAAGCAAATTATCATAGTAGAGTGGAGGCAAAAGAACATTACAGTAACAGTTGTTGTTTATTCTATGATTTGATTTATTTTCATTATGGTATATAACTTTATAATTATAGTCATTCTATCTAATTAATTATGCATCAAGTAATACAAAGTGAAATATAGTGGTTAAAACATTTCAAAGCAACATTTATTCATACTTTAATAACTGTGTATCGTATACAATAACTTATTCAAAGTTTTCAACTAAGAAGAATTTTTTTTCAATCTGATTACAGTATAAAGGGAGATAGATTTATGAAAAGAGACTTTTTCCAAAGTGGCTTATTATTCCATAAAAGTTTCTGATCTATGGGGTTGTAATCTTTCCCTGAAAAGTCCATAATTCTTGATGCAATATCCTGTCCTTATCCCCATCAAAACTTACTGGTAAATACTTAAAATAGATACACTTAGTGTTGTTTTTATTGTTGGTAATGACATAATAGATGAGGAAATGCTGGATTTTCATACAATAATTACCCTCTTATTGCATTGCACTGACAAGATGCATAGAAAATGTCACGGTGCAGCATAGAAAGGAAAACGTAATACATTTTGCTCCAACACCTCTATGACTTCTTAACAGAAACAGAAGAAAACTAGAGAATTTTTTTCTTCTCCTTCTCTTGTTACTGAAATAAAGAAGAATTCTTCCACTTAAAGCTTTTCTTTGGTTTCCTAGATAACCTGAATGTGTGACAATAATGTTGAAGACTACAAGAATGAAAATTGATCTGAACAGCTTCCAACATTTCACTGGGTTCTTCTGGAAGTTCTTTTTATTGTAAATCAGTCAGAGTCTCATTATCAGTAAACAATAAAAAAAGATTTTGCTTGTTCCCAGTTTTGTTGCTTTAGCTTTATTTCTCACATTTTGTTTTATTTTATTTTCAAAGTGGAGAGGAAGGGGGTTGTACCTTTCCTTGTCGCTTTCATTGCTTTTTATGGTCTCTGTAAAAGGGGGAAGTTACTGTATATTTTACCGGTAGATATCGTATATTTTAGATTTTGGTTAAAATTACAGGTTGCACTCAAAGATGAGATTGTTAAATTAGAAGAAATGCGAGACTGTCTGGCTAAACCCTATGATTTATATAAAAAATTTACATAGGTAGTCCGTTTGTCTGTCTATAGAGGATGGCCTGTAACAGTTTAGTCCATAAATCCTTTTCATTCCATTAAACTGTGTAAGAAATCTGTACATATATATGTTTTGATAAATATCTGTTGAGATTAATAATATATTTCATCTTTTTCTTCATTAATGTTATCAATTTCTTTTATGTTCGTTTTGTTTTTTTGCATAGTTACTGGTATGTTCAGTGCGATAGTAAATAGCAGTTTATGTATATATAGCATTGTTAACTGTGAATGCCCTTCAATGATGAAAAAAATAGGATGGGGATATGTCATGAAATTGTCTTCAACCCCATTGTTGCATTGTAAGGATCAAACAAGATGTCATAGCCAGAGCTTAACCTTTTGTGTACAAACGTCTGGTACCAAACTGATGGACCTTTTCTCACTGTACCATTAAATTATGTTCTTTTATACTTTAATATCAACTTCTCCAAATTCTTTTTTCATTCTCGTTAAAATTTTATCAAAAGAATAATTTCAGTACCCCAGCATTGGTGTTGCATTTGTTTTTTTGCAGAACCTGAATGAAACGATGTTAGAGAAAATGCATTTGTCATGTACTTCAGTGTTTGCTTCTGACACAATCTGGTCATCTTTTACCAGGCAACAATCCCTAACATTACCTAATTATTGAAATAACTGCATATAAACACCCCTTGTATTTAATCAATGTCTTTATAAATACTTTTTTCTGTACGTAAAGAAATGAGAAATATTTCATTGATTAGCTGTTACATTTCCATTGTACAGAAGTATGAAATCAAAGCACAGAAGGCGCTGAATTTTTTTGTTTGGGTCTCGGAATAGGTTGTGAGATTATAAACCAATTTGTTTTTGTATAGTGCCACCAATGCTTTCCAGTGTTTTAACTGTAGTAAATTGGCTATAAGACTAATTGCAACACTGATATTCAATTCAATGTTTATTTGACTTAAACAATTTAAAAAAAAATGAGTTGCCTTAACTGGGATTTGAACTCCAGACCTCTCGATTCCTAAGCGAGCGTGCAAACCCCTCGGCCACGGTGAAGTTATATGTTAACGGCCTGAAGAAAACCATATTATTCTAAATTAGGGTTTGTAACTCTTATTATTTCGACGCTAAACCTGTTGTTTAACACAGATGTAAATAATCATGGAGCTTACTATAAGCATGTATATCTATAAAGAATAAAACAATATTAGAAATCTTCGACCATTCGGGAACTATTTTGCTTGAAAATTAATGCGCCTGTCATTTGACAATCTTTACGCAGTGATCTCCCCTGAATTTTTCGGCGTTAGTGTACATATAAAGGGAAGTAACCGCTTCAAAAAAGCGGACTACTTTCGGCATTTGCAATTAACAGCATCAGAGTATTGTATTTCGCTACCATTATTTGTTTGGTCTGACGACCCAAACAAATAAAAAGTCAAGAATCAGAAAGTTTGAATACCGATCCTGTAACTGTAATGTCCATTACTTTTCTTGGACTGTTACGAATAATATAATATGATATTAATTGTTAAGAATGAAATAATAAGATTTTAATTAACTGAAACAGAACAATATTCTTACATTCATGTAGACACTTAAAAACTTTCACATAAAAGTAAGAAAAAAATGTGACATGAAATAAATTAATGGCAAGAAGAGTGGTGGCCTAAATGGTTGAGGTGTCATCTTCTAAACCAATGGCACTACTGGGTTCACAATCAGATTGTAAAATAGCAGGCCAATACCACAAGTTATCTGTGATTGCTTTATTGTGAATTGGAAATAAAAATGGACAGTCTCACTTTCAAACTATGACACTATGTAAAGAGGAATTAAGCTTGTGTCCATTTTTGTCCATCAGTAAAGCAGGAAAGTCACTATAATTATGAGGAAGTCAGTATGCAAGATTAATGGTTATTTTATAAAACCCCAATATATCAACAATAGGTTCTAAAAAAGTACAGCAAGAATCCTGTTTTAATTTGATTAAAATGAAACTTAAGAAATTTGCATTTGTATATAATATTATGATTAAACATTGTTCATTGACATTTAAAGGATATTTAAAACCTATTTATATATACATCTTTGTCTGAAGGACACATTCTTTTTCAGTACTTTTATCCAGATTTGGAACAGCAACATTTTTTTGAAGATCTACAAAGAAATTTAATCAAATAAGCTGTCTTTGGAATATTGCTCTTCATGACATGGTATCATAAAAATGGCATCAATTTCGCTTGAAAATGTCTGTATATTTTCTTAGGAAGCATAATATATTTTATATATATATATGTATCTACAATGTCCCAATTTTTGGTCAAAAGTTTAAATGACAAATACTGAAACCTTATTAAAGCATAAAGTTGTGTGGATCGTAGCCTCCTAGCTAAGGAAGAAAATAAGAGAATTAAAGTACTAGACAATGATTGTTCATTAGATGGTAAAGAGATTTACAGGAAATCATTTCTATAAAAATCTAGAAAAATTGTGAGACCTTGGAAGCATTAATCACATCAAAATAACATGAAAATTGCAGACTCAGTTTGAATGAGTCTGTACAAACCATTTAAGCTACATGCTGTTTATCCTTTTGTGCATTTATTTGTTGAGTCCTATTTATTTATCTTTTTAAATCCCCTTATCGTTTCACTGCTGATGAAATTGTCTTCCATTGAACTACTTATTATCTATTTCTATTTTAAGGGGTTTTAAGATCAAAATACTTAAAAGGCTCAGAGTCTGGTTAAAATAATTGATTTGATGGCATTATAACCTACAATTCTCAATTCTCTGGCAGTGTGAACAGTAGTAGCACAGGCATAGTGAACAAACAGTCATGGTTCTTTGATTTGGGTCAATTTTGACCACTAATTAAGACTCCCGTATGTAAGACCCAAATTTGATGAGTATGTGCGAGACTTCAGATCCCATTGGATAGATGTAAGTCATTATCACCAGTTAAATTTAAAATATTCAAATAATGAAAACTAACTTCCAAGGCTCCTTGTTGCTGGGTCGTGTGGGGGTTGCGTGTGGGGGTTGCATTCATTGAAAGCTACCTTTCCTTGTTGATCTTGTTTATCATTATTTGCACAACTTTTAGATGTAACTTTACGTCATGGGACTTTGTATTTTAGTTGTAAGAGAAGTTTTTTTAAACAAGTGTTGTACTGATGTGCTATTCACAGTTTGTGAAGAACTGAACCAGCTTTTCTGAAGTAGTGGAAAAAGTTATTTATTGTAGTTGTTATCTGTGTGTAATATTTTCAGTCACTGAATTTATCATGTTCCAGCACCATTTCTATTAGATATATTGTAGAAAAAAATGAGGTTACTGTCTGGACATGCTGAAAAATTTTTGTTTGGTGCGACGCTTCAGTAGGAACCTCTAATAATTCTTACATTTTGAGCCCACGAAATGCTGAAAGACGTTTTAAATCATTTGTATTTTGCATATCTTTAAATTTACTCAAATACCATTTTTGATTCAAATCCATTCTTAATGGATACCCCACAAATTTGGTAAAAGAACTTTTTTCCATATCTGTTTCCAATTAACAATCATGTTTCCCTTTTGATTTTCTGCAGGAATCCACAGAAATGTTGAAGAAAATGCGTTTATTCTGTTTATTCGTGCTCCTTGACATTTTCCATGCATCTTGTCATTGCAACATACTGTATTTAATGCATTAAAAACTCCTCTCTCAATCCCTCCTGTAAAGTCATTACAAAATAAGTGCATATTAAGGTTTCCTTGCATTCAATCAAACATCTTAATTAATACGTTTCTATGCTAGATAGACTGGATATTCCCATCGATTAGCAACTCCTTTTATGGAAATAAATGAAATGCCATTGTACAGATATATTGTACAAAGAGTCCAGAACCAAATCTAGAAATAAGGATTTTATTGTTGTCTCCATTATTCCATCAGACAGTACAGAAAATGGCAATGAAAAAGTAATAAATAGACTGACACAGGGTAATATACTTACGTTCACCCTCTCGCAATAAATGTGAGTGAAATATTTGGTAAGTACGAAACACATTACAAATCACCTTTATTTATTGCCAACAAAGACCTGTTCAACAATGATTAATTTACAAATTCAAGAATAAAACCCAAGTATATTTTATTTTGTCTGGACCACAGGTTGTTGACACAATAAATTTCTTTTTCCGTAATAGAAAGCCATGCCTTTATAATCTTGATAATACGTTAAAGGAACTCCTTTGAGGTCCAAGCCCTAAAAGCACATAAATCTATAGGAACTTCATTAAGGTCGAGTCCTAAAAGTATATAAATTTACAAATATCAAGTGAAGCACTTTAAACAGGTAACTCTAAGGATAAAAAAGAAAATTAATATAATCAGAATAAAATTAAAAATTGATTTTTGTGTGATTCTTAGCAGGATTTAAGTGAAAAGCATTGCAATGCTTCATGTATGTGTTGTTTTTATACGCCTGTTTCAAAAATGGGTCATATGATAGGAACACCACTGGCAGGCCAAAGGGCGGCGTCCAGTTTGGTTTGAAGCATATCTCCTACACACATGGAGGGATTAAACTCAATAAAAAAATAACAATTTCAGTATTAGATGTCATCCAAAAACTGGGAACCTTTGGGTTTTTCCCCATCTAAATTATTGGGCTACAAACTATTTCATTATAGCTTTATGGTGCACTACACTTATTACTTATATTACTGATACAAGTTATATGCTTAAAAATTTGTACGTACCAAAGGTTTAGATGAGAAAAACCACTTTTACTTAGTTTTGGAGTATCACTATCAGTACTGTTCTTCAACCAAGTTCTGAAACACAAGAAAAACAATAAAAGTGGAACAAACAATCAACACAGGATAAGTTTTAAAGTCTATTTAATGATGCTAACCGACGTTTCGACTCTCACGAGTCTGAAACAGTCCAGATAATGATTCTTGAACTCATGGCCATTACCAGTTTTCATCTCCCTCAAACTCCAGGATTATATTATAAACCATGCTACTTGCAATGTTATCATTTATGACATTTCACACTATATATTACACCATGTGAGAAACAAATTAAGTTTAATAATTATTATTAATTTTCCTTTCACAATGATGACATAAATCCCCAAGCAAGAAAAATCATAACTTGTCAAAGTTATGCCCCCCTTTTTCACTTCTCCAAGAAATTTTGGTAAAGGTTTTGTTAAAATGCAGCATTCTCAGTAATGCTTTCAGACTACCAATACCGTATAAGTGGTTTTTTCTGCGGTGACTTTATTTCTGCGTTTTCTGCGGTCAGTTTCGGCACCGCAGAAATAAAAGCCGCAGAATATTTCACTTACCTGCAATGATATGTATCCTACATTGTGACCTGTTTCGTCTAAAGTAATAACGACTAACAAATAGATTATAACGGTTAGCGGTTTTCGAGTTGTATAAAATTGCTGTCGGCCAAGTATGAAATCTGTGTTTGTAAAGATGACCTCATATTAAATTATGCTTATTTAAGAACAAAGATATTTCAAACCATAACAACCCTTTTACTGCTGAATAATCGTTGTTTACACTAATTGTCATCTCATTTATGGTAAACTTTTATCAATTTTATTAAATTAAAGATACTACCTGGGTATATTTTTCACACGTCACTTCACGCTGATCTTTCTATTGTTGCGCATAATATTTGTTTGCAAGCAAACAATAGAATTGTTTGTAATTACAATACAGTTTTGTGGTGACGACGATAAACAAATGCGAACGTGTACATGCAAATATAATAGATATGGTAATGTGACTTAGACTTTGATAAGACGAGTCGCAGGATTTAAATCACTTTATGTCCAAAAAATGTACCGCAGAAATAAAGTCCGCAGAAATAAAAACATGCCAAAATTTTGAAAAACCGCAGAATTTGGAGCCCGCAGAAAAAACCACTTATACGGTATTTGGTAAATCATTAGATAACCCTCCCACATAACTTAGTCTGATAATTATTAATGTTCATCAATTAATATAGAGAGAGTTTTGCAAAAACAATTTGAGTTTAATTGACTAGAAATTCTCTTGGGGAAGAAATGGGTATAATATTAATATTCAGATATTTATGCGAATGAAGATTCAACTTTCGATAATGCCTGCAATGTTTTCCATCATGGGTTGAATTGGCTGGTAAATCCCTTGTTAGAAAGACAGATTACATCGGAACTGGTGGTGATTTGCTGTTATTTGACAATGGCAAAAAAAAGTTAAGTTTGATTAAGGGACAACAGTGGGAATTGTTTTTGAATAATGACAAAGCCAATTTTCGTCTTGACATTTGGCCCATGGGAGTCAACCGAGTCAGAAATATGGCAACAAGATGAGGCATTCCTTTAGATATGAACATCAGATGTGTTACGGCATGACTGTATGCATGTAATAATTAAAGCTTTGATAAGCTGTTTAATTTTACAATTTAGTAAACAAAGTAAGCAAATTTAATGAATTGTTCATTTTCACCAGTTAAAAACCAGGCATTTTAGTGATCTATGGTTGGCATTATACAAAGTGACAAGCATTTTAATCTAGGATTTGTATTAAATAAATTAACAAGCATTTTAATTTAGGATTTGTATTTTAAATAAATTAACAAGCATTTTAATTTAGGATTTGTATTAAATAAATTAACAAGCATTTTAATTTAGGATTTGTATTGAATAAATTAACAAGCATTTTAATTTAGGATTTGTATTGAATAAAAGTACAAGCATTTTAATCTAGAGTCAAAGTACTAGCATTTTAATCTAGAGTTTGTATTTAATAAATGTACAAGCAATTTATTCTAGGGTTTACTATCTAAAAAAAAAATCAGCAAAAGTTAGTTTAAAATGAATTAACAAACATTTAAATTTAGGGCAAGTATTAGATGATTTAATAGCATTTCAATCTATGGTTAATATTAAATAAAAAGCATCAGTCTTTAATCAAGGGTTAGCTTTAAATAAAAAGTTTACAAAGATGTTAATATGAAGGTTAGGAACTAGCTAGGTATGCAAGCAAAAACCATAACAATGCTGAATTACATTGTTAATTGTAAATTCTTAAAAAAAAAAATAATGTATATAATGACCATTGATGAATATTTTGTAATTTCTTTTTGTTGTGATATTTCATTTAATCATATTCTTTCAACTTTGTCTCTGACATATTATTGAAGTAATTGGTAAATTGCAGAATATTTTACTCTTTATATTAGAAGCTTTTGTATCAGTGTTGACACAGTTAAGAAAGATTTGACAAAATATTTACTAGAAATAAACAATATGTGACCAATAACTGGAAATTTCTGGAATAATATATAGAGATATATAGATTATTATATATATTTTATGTGAAGCAGAAATCAGATATCTTAAATTGCAGCCTGGAAACTGTCCCATGTCTATGAGTTAATATTTCCCATAACTATGGATAAGCATTCAAATTTTGTGAAAACCATTAATTTTAAGAATTTGTACATTAATTTTTGTTTTGGTATAGGTGCGTCACTTTTAAAGTAAGATACAATCAGAACAGCTCGCTATTACTCAATAATAACCTCGACTTAATTAGGATTGAAAGTTAAAAGTTCTATTGTCCAACAACATTGACCTGGCACTCTTGCATTTGACCCCATAGTCGGTAAATTCCGTAAACGTTACTATCTACTTGTAGATCGATATGAATGTATATAACCAGTTGTTAAATGGCCTAAAGTATAAATCCTCCTTAGCACAGTCGTTAAGGGCTTTCACTTCAAGAATATAGACGCACACTCGAAGGTTCGAATCCTGGTCCAGCAACTTTTATATTTTTTCTTTTCTTATATTTTTAAATTGCCATTTCTATCTTAACTCGTGCAAAACGCTTTGATTTTTGTGTGTGTGCATTCTATCTGTGTAGTATTTTTAATTTGTATTATTAACGCGCTGTACTTTTTATTAATTAAAGATAAAGAATAAAATTGTATAAAAAAACACAACTTAAAAGGTATCTTAAAAACCATATGTAATAAAACTATTTCAAATTAATTCTTGCAAGTAAATTTCAAAATAAAATTAAAAAATGCATGTTCTCATAACGTGGGGTTGGTGAGGTATCGAACCAAAGAACTTCAGATCAGTAGTCAGGCATCTATACCAATACACCACAACTCATTGACGTGTGAAGATATCGATACATTTATCACCTGACCTTTACCGAAATTAATGAAGTGCCAGGTCAATATTGTTGGACAATACCACTGGTTTTAAATGTAAACATTAAAACAGAGGGTGTAATCTTTGAAAATGTATAAGGAATGTTTATTTTTGACATCCAAAGGAAAATAAAGTCTAATTCGGTGAAATTATAATTGAAAATATGTCTGACAATCATAATCAATTAGAAAATGACCACTGATGTAGAATTATAAACAAATACGAATTTATGTCAACCAGTCGGGACTTCTATTAAGTTCCAAACTTTGGAAGACAGAGACTGCAAAATTTCTAACGCCAGAAGTCACATTATATAGGTAAATAAGGTAAAGCATTATATTTTGGAAGTCACACACCAAAATCAGGAGTAAATGACTCCCAAACTTCCAATAATAGAAGCCTAGACTTGTAGACATTTTGTACTTTCGGTTTCTACAGCCATAATATTAAGTATATAAATAATGTACTGTTTACTTTTATATCTATGAATTGACTTAATTTAGGTTGATTTTTATTTCATATACCGTATATGCAAGTATAACTTCATATATGTAGGTATATGTAGTATTAAGTTAGGTATATTTATATTACTGTCGACTGCTCAGTTTTCTTACCCAAACTATAAATACCCCGCTATTTACCTTAAATGGACTTATCCATTATTTTTATTTTATTATTTTCAAGAATTTGCTTTATAAATATCATAGGGACAGTTAAGAAATGTTTCAGATAAAAACCGACAAGTTTGTCATAATCTGATTTTGTTGGCCCTGAATTTTGTAAAGGTTTGCATCATTTATTATCTACAACTGAAAAATGCTTGATTATTTACTTGAATATATCATCATATGGGATACATTGGTTTAGAAAGTGATTAAACATATGGAATATACTTTAGTTTTATAAATGGATCCTCAGAAGTCATTGGAAAAGGCATCGGTATGTTGGTCTAAAACTTTGGAAAGAATGATAGTCGTTTGGTGATCCTGCCAGTAGACTGTAGTGTTTCCTTGAAAAGATTGATTTATGACATCTGTTTATAACTACTGTCAGACGTATAGCAGTTTAAAATTGGGAGACATTACTGACAGTAGCTACTATAAAATTTGTAATTTGTCTTGAAAACCAATTACAGATGTTGTTGTTAATGGCACCTATGCAATGGTATAAAGGGAACCTGACAATTGTCTGTGTGGCTATAGTTTAATTGGTATGTTTAATTGGTATAATGGTTTTGGTGATAATGTAATAAAATTGACTTTATGATAGCAAATATTTTAATTGTGTGGTTAGTCATTTTGTTATTTTCATTGTTCAAAACTTCTTTCCTGCAAAGGTTGTAATCCAGCCTGCTGTGCAGAAAGATGATCTTTAACACTTGGAATAACCTACAGAATTTATTAAATTAACTTGTCCTCCATTGTTGGAAATGTCCACCATCAATTAAAGGAATATCAAGATGAAAATTTGGAAGTTGGTTGGCCAACAGTATAGAGCCTGTTCAGAATGCACAGATGTTCAAATTGGCCTTGCCAATCAAAGACAAATTACTTTTGGTTCCAGCAGGGCAAGGGTTAAGTAAAGTAAGAAAGAATTTGATACTTAAGTTTAGGGGAAGGATTTATAAGAATTTGATAATAATCTATAATTAAAGTAAACAGAGAAGATGTTACATCTATGATAATGTTTGATTTATTGCTGTGTCATCATAACATTTTTAGATCTAAGCAAGAACTGACTGCAAATGGTACATATCAGCTGGCTAGATACCAAGTCAGACCTTGCTGCAAACAGTACAGATTAGCTAGCTTAGCAAGCCAGATCTTACTGCAAATGGTACAGATCAGCAGGCTAGGTAGCAAGCTAGACCTTACTGCAAATGGTACAGATCAGCTGGCTTGCAAGCAAGACCTGACTGCAAATGGTACAGATCAGCTGGCTTAGCTAGCAAGCCAGACCTGACTGCAAATGGTACAGATCAGCTGGCTTGCAAGCAAGACCTTACTGCAAATGGTACAGATCAGCTGGCTTGCAAGCAAGACCTGACTGCAAATGGTACAGATCAGCTGGCTTAGCTAGCAAGCCAGACCTGACTGCAAATGGTACAGATCAGCTGGCTTAGCTAGCAACCCAGACCTTACTGCAAATGGTACAGATTAGCTGGCTAGCTAGCCAGACCTTACTGCAAATGGTACAGATCAGCTGGCTAGTTAGCAAGCAAGACCTTACTGCAAATGGTACAGATCAGCTGGCTAGCTAGCAAGCCAGACCTTACTGCAAATGGTACAGATCAGCTGGCTAGCTAGCAAGCCAGACCTGACTGCAAATGGTACAGATTAGCTGGCTAGCTAGCAAGCCAGACCTGACTGCAAATGGTACAGATCAGCTGGCTAGCTAGCAAGCCAGACCTTACTGCAAATGGTATAGATCAGTTAGCTAGCAAGCCAGACCTTACTGCAAATGGTACAGATCAGGTGGCTAGCTAGCAAGCCAGACCTTACTGCAAATGGTACATATCAGCTGGCTAGTTAGCAAGCAAGACCTTACTGCAAATGGTACAGATCAGCTGGCTAGCTAGCAAGCCAGACCTGACTGCAAATGGTACAGATCAGCTGGCTAGTTAGCAAGCAAGACCTTACTTTAAATGGTACAGATCAGCTGGCTAGCTAGCAAGCCAGACCTTACTGCAAATGGTACAGATCAGCTGGCTAGCTAAGCCAGACCTGACTGCAAATGGTACAGATCAGCTGGCTAGCTAGCAAGCAAATGGTACAGATCAGCTGGCTAGCTAGCAACCCAGACCTTACTGCAAATGGTATAGATCAGCTGGCTAGCAAGCCAGACCTGACTGCAAATGGTACAGATCAGCTGGCTAGCTAGCAAGCCAGACCTGACTGCAAATGGTACAGATCAGCTGGCTAGCTAGCAAGCCAGACCTTACTGCAAATGGTACAGATCAGCTGGCTAGCTAGCAAGCCAGACCTTACTGCAAATGGTACAGATCAGCTGGCTAGCTAGCAAGCCAGACCTTACTGCAAATGGTACAGATTAGCTGGCTAGCTAGCCAGACCTTACTGCAAATGGTATAGATCAGTTAGCTAGCAAGCCAGACCTTACTTCAAATGGTACAGATCAGCTGGCTAGCTAGCTAGCCAGACCTTACTGCAAATGGTATAGATCAGTTAGCTAGCAAGCCAGACCTTACTGCGAATGGTACAGATCAGCTGTCTAGTTAGCAAGTCAGACCGTACTGCAAATGGTACAGATCAGCTGGCTAGGTAGCAAGCCAGACCTTACTGCAAATGGTACAGATCAGCTGGCTAGCTAGCAAGCCAGACCTTACTGCAAATGGTACAGATTAGCTGGCTAGCTAGCCAGACCTTACTGCAAATGGTACAGATCAGCTGGCTAGCTAGCAAGTCAGACCTTACTGCAAATGGTACAGATGAGCTGGCTAGCTAGCAAGCCAGACCTTACTGCAAATGGTACAGATTAGCTGGCTAGCTAGCCAGACCTTACTGCAAATGGTATAGATCAGTTAGCTAGCGAGCCAGACCTTACTGCAAATGGTACAGATTAGCTGGCTAGCTAGCCAGACCTTACTGCAAATGGTACAGATCAGCTGGCTAGGTAGCAAGCCAGACCTTACTGCAAATGGTACAGATCAGCTGGCTAGCTAGCAAGCCAGACCTTACTGCAAATGGTACAGATTAGCTGGCTAGCTAGCCAGACCTTACTGCAAATGGTACAGATTAGCTGGCTAGCTAGCAAGCCAGACCTGACTGCAAATGGTACAGATTAGCTGGCTAGCTAGCCAGACCTTACTGCAAATGGTATAGATCAGTTAGCTAGCAAGCCAGACCTTACTGCAAATGGTACAGATTAGCTGGCTAGCTAGCCAGACCTTACTGCAAATGGTACAGATCAGCTGGCTAGCTAGCAAGTCAGACCTTACTGCAAATGGTACAGATCAGCTGGCTAGCTAGCAAGCCAGACCTTACTGCAAATGGTACAGATTAGCTGGCTAGCTAGCCAGACCTTACTGCAAATGGTATAGATCAGTTAGCTAGCAAGCCAGACCTTACTGCAAATGGTACAGATTAGCTGGCTAGTTAGCAAGTCAGACCTGACTGCAAATGGTACAGATTAGCTGGCTAGCTAGCCAGACCTTACTGCAAATGGTACAGATCAGCTGGCTAGCTAGCAAGTCAGACCTTACTGCAAATGGTACAGATCAGCTGGCTAGCTAGCAAGCCAGACCTTACTGCAAATGGTACAGATTAGCTGGCTAGCTAGCCAGACCTTACTGCAAATGGTATAGATCAGTTAGCTAGCAAGCCAGACCTTACTGCAAATGGTACAGATTAGCTGGCTAGTTAGCAAGTCAGACCTGACTGCAAATGGTACAGATTAGCTGGCTAGCTAGCAATCCAGTGTATACATCCCTGTAGCATAACCAGACAATATACAAAAATAGGCTACTTAATTTTATTATGTTATGAACTACTAATATCCCCTAAGTCAGTTATTGACTGCTTTAAATTCAAAGCAGGTTTTGTCCATTAGACATAATAAATTCAACAGAATATTTTGTTATGATGATATAGAATAAAAATTGCTATATATTCTGAAAGTATAAAAACCAACATTTTATACATGCATAGAACAAAATAAAAAAACAACCTCTATAATTCATCGTAGCCACTCATTTGATAATGTATCAATAAACTATCAAATTACACTATGATGGACATTAAAATGAATATGAAATAAAGGGCAAAGGTTCCAATAAAAAACAAAAAAAACACAGTTTCATCCTCATAATTTTAGGCGCTTATTCTGTCTTTATTCAAGGACAGCTTATGCCAGATGCCCTTAACAAATTGATGGAGATCTCTTTGATTAATAACTATGCACCCACCAATGATTGTTATACATATTCATTTAGCAGTCCTTAAGGACTTTTATTAAAGCAAATAGAATTTGTTTGACAACACTCGGTTATGTTTATACAGCCATTTACATGCATGCAGACAATATAAAGTGGTGAATCCTCAGATATCCAGTCTCCAATGTATTTAGAACCATCCATAAATATTGTCAATGATTTTTATTGAAAAGGACATTTATATTTGCGAACAGAAAGTGTTTTATGCAGTGCCATTGTGAAGAAATAATTTTATGCCATCTCTTAAAAGAAATTTTTATTAATCTGAGTGCAATTTCTTTCGTTATCTTTCCTATGACATTAGGTTCCTGCACTTATTATCGCAACAGCCTTTTGTATAATTTTCTTCCTTTGATTCAATTTTAATTATAGCATTATCTTATTGCACTTGTTGATTTAAGCACTTTCAATTATTCGCTGATACCTAGTGAATGCAAAAGATAAAGGAGGAAGTAATAACATTGTCAATGAAATTTCTCCTGGTATGCCTTACATTTTACACTTATTACATTAAATTTAGGAGTGTATTGCCTTAACCTTTACCATCTTAAGGCTGTAATGCTTTCTCGCCAAATTAATTCTAACAACGTTGGCCAATATCATTTACGGAACGTTATTTTTCACAATTTTCAGTATTCAATATTTTTTTAAGCATTTATAACCAGAATTTAGTACTTAACGATAAAGGATGAGTGATTGGAAATAATCTAATGCCCAAGATTTTGAAAAACAATGTTCCGAAAATAACCGATTTGCTAAGAAATTAGCAGATATTATAATTTTTGACGGGAAAGCATTCCAGAAAGAGTACCTTAAATCGGCTTGTCCATCTTTGGGTCCGGATAGCAAAACTTAATTGACCATTGTTAGGGTAAATTTCAAAATATTCACCAACTTAGTAGAAAACAGTGCAGACTGCAACAGCTGATCTGTATATGCATTGGTCACATGGTTAGAATCTGTTGTCCCCAGCAGGTTAGGGTTTAAAATGATTTATATGTAATACATATTATTAATTATAAAGATTTTAGACAGATTTTATTGCCCTATATAAACGGTTGCTTGAATAAATAAAGGTGTGGGTTATATTGCAAATAATCATTTATATATGGTCATATAACCTGTCAAGAATCTTTGTAACAAATTTATAGTATTGAACACTTGCTAATAAATGAGAGAAAAAATGAAAGTACTTAATATAGACTCAACTGCAGCCTTGTATTTAGATTATATAAACATCACAATAATCCAATAAAAAGCGATGTTACAAACATACAGTATGTTTATGCAAATCTATGTAGGCAAAATAATGTATACTTTAAATGTATGACATTTGAAAACTTTGTGACATTGACTATAGTCTGTGTATGTTATACAATTATATTGCCCTATTACTGTGTCACCATAACATTATAAAGTCTTAACCATTGACATTTTGTGCCATTTTTTGTTCTCTTTAAATAAATGACATTAACATGTTACATTTCCCTCAAGACACTGTCTAGATATGGCTTGTCTCAGGTCTCATTTTGTATCTCACACTCACTGCCATCAGCATATTGCTCTTTACAAACTTCTTAAAAAATCAGTATAAGTTGAGATGATTGATTCACTTATTCGGAAACATTCAGTTTATGAGGGAAACCAAAAAAAGATGCATTATTTGAACAAATGTTATGTAATAATATTATGTAATGAAATCATTGACAAAATTCTATGATTTATCTAATGTTATAAAAATAATTAACATTATAATAAATGAATGAATGAATGAATAAATAAAAGCATGTATACTTTATTTGCTGAAGCCGTCGCCGTAACTGGATTAGATGAATCTTATCTTTCTTGAAACCTTCAAACAAACACTTATGCAAACATTTATACAATTACTCAAAGTTAAATAAAATATGAGCAAAAAGATAAATCAATGTATAACATTAACATTAATAATAATAAAAATATCTTAAGAAAGTTTCAAGCAAACAGTTGTTTATTTAATGAAGGCTGCGTAACTAAGTAGATATCATAGGTATAATTTAAATTATGGACAGAAACATTGACTTCTTGCTATGTCACATTAACATTTAATAACATTATTGTCACCTGATTGCAGTAACAGGTTAACTCTAATTGAATTTTAAAAGAAGTTAACTGTTACTCTACTTAATTGACAATATTTTGTCTATATAGTTCAAAGACATAATGTCACACTGACATGAGAATTAATTTTGACATTCTCTCAAAGTGAAACATTATGATCCAGCAATAATGAGATTGTTGTCTATTCAGGTGTAGGACTGTGATATTTGTCATTGTCTATGCATTTTTTCATTATAAGACTGTGTTATTTGATAGAATTTATTCAGTATAAGTCTGTGCTATTTTATATAATTTATTCAGTATAAGTCTGTGCTGTTTGATATTGTCTATGCATTTATTCAGTATAAGACTGTGTTATTTGATCTAATTTGTATCATAGTTTGGAGACCTTTCTAATGAAAATGTGTCAGGGTTAAATCGTATACATATACATGCACAGTGCGTTAACTGGAGTGCGGGTATTCAGTATAAGACTGTGTTATTTGATCTAATTTATTCAGTATAAGACTGTGTTATTTGATAGAATGTATGCAGTAAAAGACTGTGCTATTTTATATTGTTTTATGCATTTATTCAGTATTATAAGACTCAAGTGCTATTTGATAGAATTTATTCAGTATAAGACTGTATTATTTGATTGATTTTATTCAGTGTAAGACTGTATTATTTGATTGATTTGATTCAATATTATGATTGTGCTATTTGATAGAATTTATTCAGTAAAAGACTGTGATATTTGACTTTGTTTTTGCATTTATTCAGTATAAGACTGTGTTATTTGATATTGTTTATGCATTTATTCCATATAAGACTGCTATTTGATATTGTTTATGCATTTATTCAGGTAAAGACATTTACTTGTGATACCTGTATTCAGTAAAAATCACTGACTTGTTACTCTGACATTTAATATCTCAAAGTACTAGGTACTTCTTGTGGATATGTTCTGGATAATTGATTTGTGCAAATATGCATTCAGTTAAACCCATGGACTTTAGATACTGACATACTTTTAAGAACAATTGGAAGAAAAAAGCCGTTAAAGCTAACACTTTTAACCATTTGAAATGGCCTTTTTCAGTTGAAATCTAAGCGTAAATTGTGTTATTTTTTGCGTCTGACTGATTTCATTGACTTTGCCAGTCGTTGTCATTGTTTTCACTTTCAATTTAACAAACCTTTATTTTAGCACAGACTCTTCAAAGAAAAGGAGGATGCATGTAGCTTTCTGTTTACAAGAAATGTCTGTAAAATTAAGTGTCATTTTGAAGTCAGTGTAATTGTTTAAAAATGTTTGCAATGCCCTCAGGGAAAAAGCATCATTAGCAAAAAATAGGAAGAATTTTCATTTACACAAACATGGTGTTTAATAGTCCAAGAATAATGCTTTTGTCACAAATTTTGCAAAATTCCGATGGCTTCATAGAAATAAGTATACTTTTGCCTTCTGGGGGGCAAAAAAAACATGTGTAATTTAGGTAATTTCAGAGCAATTTGCTTTTCCTTAAATAATCTCATCAATAGTAACTGTAAGCTATGACATTGTGAAATTTTCAGAATTCAATTCTGTGGGGGGAAAATCATCATTGTTTTTATTTGAAGCTGGGATATTAATTTAAATCAATTAAATAGAAGCATAGCAGTGGTCTGTCGCAATTAAGATGTTTGCCTCTCAACCCTAGACGTTTTGGGTTTGTGTCCTTCCTCGAGCGATGACGATGTTTTTCTCATATGATACTTAGTACTAATGAGTTCCTCAAGAAAGTATACTCAGATATGAGAAGTATTTAAATAATTGATTACTATAAGTTTCAAAGTCTTGTTACATAATGGAACTAAATGAAATAATGTCAATTAACTAAATTATAATTTGGTTAATTGATAAAATTTTGATTTGTGTATTTGTGATTTGTTAAAAGCCCAGTGTCCTAGCTATTATACAGTGTCATACATATAAAGTATAAAGTTAATAAATATGAATTTTAAAAATTACTAGCTATATGTCATACATATAAAGTTATAAAATATGAATCTTAAAAATTAATTACTATAATTCTATTTTTCAGGAATATTGTGTATCCAAGCAAATTCAAAGGCCTCAAGCTTAGGCGGCCAGCAAGTACTAGACTGTCACCTGCAATTTCCCCAAGGCATGCCAGTCAACTATGTAATAGAATGGAAAAAAGACGGACTAAAAGATCCCGTTTTACTTCAATTTTACGGCTACCCTCCAAACGTCAACGAACTATACACAGACAGAGTGCGCTTAGTAAATGGAATATCTTTAGAAATAAGTCATATTCAGGAGTATGATGAAGGCTGGTACGAGTGCAAAGTAAAATTTATAGATGGTGTAGAAAATGATAAAAAAAAATCCAACGGAACTTGGATATATCTCAATGTTAACAGTAAGTACAAGATTTATTTTTTCACTAGAAATAACTCTATGAAGATGTTTAGAATCAAAATCGTCATTGGTGCAAGTTCAAAATGTCAGAAATCTGAAAACCCTAAATTTAGCATTATTCTAATTGATTTGATATAGAAAAAGAGTACTTTAAAGATTATTAAAAAGCTGACCTTCAGGGAAGTGCCTGAAAACTTGTACCCATGATACGGTTTTATTTGGTTCAAGATGGGATAAAAGCAAGAGTGATTCTTACTTATTGATCAAAACACCTTGTTTGCTTTTTGAAACGGCATAAACAATTCTTAATGATACTTCTTAGGCAGTTTCTTGGACCTTATAATTATACTTTAATCAAAACAGAACCGATAATTGGAAACCAAAGACCAGGCTTACAAAGGTTTAAAATAAGAAAAAAATCCAAATATGCCAATACTGTTCTCAGTACTCCTTCCCTGTATTCCCAATAATTCATAATTTGTTATAGATATTGTGGAAAGAGTAAAATAATGAGTAGATTATTGATATTTCTTTTGCTTTTTCAATTAATCATGTTCTCAGTGTCATATATAAACATTTTTTCAATGATTGATTTCATTGAACAAGTTATAAGTAATCACAATTCAAACTGAGAAGTTTAAAATTTGAAAAAATGACCATATTTTTTTTTCTTTTTGATTTCTATGTTTTCAGACAATAATTTTTCTGATAGAGATTTTTGTTGCAAAAACTTTTCAAACAAAAGTCTATTCTAGGAAAATGTAATGACGATTATTCCAAAAGGAACTCCATTGAGGTCCAAAAGCCTAAAAAACATAAAATTTGAGTTTTCTTCATTGATCAGCTCGGGCACTTGAAACAAAAAGATATGCAAAAGATAATTAAAATTTTTAGTTTTAAGGCAATCTTTCATAATTAGAATAAGTATTTTGGAAAAATGGAGTTGCAGGCAAGTTATTAGTCTAGACCTACAACAAATGGAAAATTGATTATGGAAAAATTATTTAAAGTCCTCAGTATTGTCAAAAAAACGCAGTGCAGTCCCTTTAAATATTGTTAATTAGTTTATAACAACTCCATTATCAATCTAGATTTTTCGTTTCAGCCTTTATCAAAACAAAACAATTCTAGTAAATTTTTTAAAAGAAATTCTTCTTTTGATTCAGAAAAAGAAATAAATAATGAAATAAATGCTTAGTCAGATAAATGCAAATAAGCAAAATTGCCTGTCAAACCATGAAAAGTAGTAGAAACATTTCCAGTAAGATGTATGTTGTATTATTATTCAAATGAAATTAACGTTCTGTAACCTCAACTGGTTGTACGAGATGCAGTTTATTTAAGAAGGGCTAATATGATTAATTTGAATTTCTTTATCACCTCTGGTGCTGGCGGGAGGAAGAAAAAATTTTCAGGAATTGTTTTCACTCAATTTGCATAAGTTGCAGACAGAAAATTTGTAGGGTGTTTTTAACGAAATTCTGAAAGAGGTTATCAGATGAATTGGAAAATGAAATATAGTGTCAGGGAAAAAAAAAGAGATCTATTGTTATCAAAGGATTTGATTTAAACAAGCCTTCCTTTGTATTTACTATTTCAGACAAAAAAAAATACGGCTCCACTACCTTCTGAGCCCAGTACGGCTCCCCCCTCAATCACCTAGAAAAACATGGCACCCACTACATACTGAGCCCAGTACCTTTTTACTTCCCCCCAATCTTTAACCCAATAAATTCCCATAAAATTCAATATTTACTAACTTTATAAGCAAAGCTTAAAGTGCTTCTGAAATTTAAAAAGGATGTCTTCCAAAGTATTATTTTGCGGAAAAAAATATGCATTAATTTTTATCAGTTGTAGAAACTGAGATTACTTAGATTTTTTCCCCACTAATTTTAACTGTTAACTAATTAACTTAATTGCTTTGAAACAAGATTTTAACCAATCAGGACCAATGATGTGACATTGTTATACATAAAAATTTCTATTGAAAGATGAACAATAAATGTATTTTTAAGGTTTTAGAGACGTTAATGCATAAATATTGAAATTGAATTAAGCAAGGTGGTCTTAATAGTTAGATGGTATTAATCAGGGTTAGTCTTAAGTAGGCTTTGCATTGTAAATTCAATCATCATGAAAATTCTGCATACATAAATTTTGCCTGAGTATGTTAATATTTAATATTCTATTCTTAATGATCAGTATTGTTAGCATCATTAAATATATGTAAAATTTCTTAAATGTCTTGTGTTGTTGAAATTAATGTTATGCAAAGAAAAAGAGATGAGTATTTATTTCTCCCTCAAGAGTAAAATAATCTTTGAAGCTGTAGAATTGATCGTCACAAGTAATTATCAAAACTGGAGAAAAAAATCATGAAATTCTCTCGTTTTAATTATCTCAGAAATGGATTTTTGTGAAAATGAATATTATATTAAGGCTGTTTTAAAAGATGCTGGTAATAAATAATATCAACAAAAGAGTAATTTCACAGTGTTCTTCAGTACATTGTTAATTAGACGTCAGAAATTATTTCTTATTTATTATATAGCTGTACTTCTAGTATCTACTTTAAAGGCTTTTACAATATCTTAATTCTGCCTGAAATTACCTTTAAGCTGTTTCTCAAAATAAGATTATTTTGTTTTAATAATTCACGCTGTTTAAAAAGTTTTAGTTTAATAATACTTTATTGCAACTATATAATACAAGTCATGTAAAATATGAATATAGCAAACCAAAAGTACATATAAGTATAGTGCAAATTGTTTGGGCTAGTGACTAGTTATTACAACATTAGCAACAGCTCTTCCCTCAAAGTCTAACTTTTATAATATATATTTCCGGATAGTTTTCTGAGAAAAGTAACACAAAAAAACATATTTAAAGATTAATGAACATAGTACGTTTGCGACCAGCATGGATCCAGACCATCCTGTGCATCCGTGCCGTCTGATCAGGATCCATGCTGTTCGCTTACCAACCCTATTACAAGTAGAGAAACTGATAGTGAACAGCATGGATCCTGATCAGACTACGCGGATGAGCAGGCTGGTCTGGATCCATGCTGGATGCAAACGCACTACATTGGTTTTGTCATGACGCGGCTCATTTAAAGATTAATGGAAGTGACAAAAAAATAAAATGATAATATTACCCCCCCCCCCACACACACACACACACACACACACCTCAAACATATAAATTTGGTCTAAAAATATTGCTTTAATTTAGATAGACTTGGGAATTAATAGCATGACAAATGCAAAAAAAAATGAAGACAACTCTTAAAAAGAGGTAAGAGAAAAAAACCCACAAAAACAAATGTTGATTAACCCATGAAACTTGATCAGGTCTACTGGTAATGATTTTACTAGTAGTTAAATGTTTTGAATTATATACTGCAAATCATTTTACTTGAAGAAAGATGATTTAAAGAACTAATGTAGCTAATTTATCTTAAACTAGACTGATAAAATTACCTAATATTAAAATTATTTCAGATAAAATTACCTAATATTAAAATTATTTCAGATAAAATTAATGTATGATTTAATATATTTAAGATCCAAAATTTTTTTAAGTAAATGTTAATTTTGTGGAATTCCTTTCTGAAAATTGAAAAGGAAAAGACAGTTTGAAATAATAGACAGATAAAATGCTGTTATTTATTTTGCAAAATTGTTTTTAGCTCCGTTAAGAGTCTCAAATTCTGTCTGCAACTGATATGTAAATTGTTTTGCAATACCTTGTTAAAATATTTCATTAAAATTAAGCTTCCGTAAGCTTTTGTTATTTATAAGAGAAGAAAGTATTCCTCTCTGTGGAATAGACTGCATGTTTTTCAAGTACGACATTTGAACCAATCAGTTGAGAATGAAGATATATATCATATCTCACTCTTAAATTGTTTTTTTTTTTTTTAAATATTTTTTGATTTATAAATTATTCAAGAGAAAAGAGAAGAAAAAAATAAAGTATATTGAAAAAATGTTCGGAAACTTCTTGCAGAGACTAGTGACAAAGTAGACATTGACTAAGTTTTTATTTGTAATATTGCAGGTGTGTTACTAAAATGTGACTTAATTTTTTAGAACCATAAATTATTTATAGTTTATTAAAAACATCCCAATGTCTGTTTATAATTATTCTTTAAAAATAACTTGTATACATGAAGATTTTTTTCACTTTCAACATGGTTTTCGATAACTTTGTTTGTTTAGTTCTTGAGGTGTCAATACTGCTGGGTCATAAAATAACAACAAAAAATGTTTTTAAAAGAAATTTAAAAAATTCTTTTTTTTTTTTTAAAAAATGGTTCTTAAAAAAAACATTCTGGTCTTTCGCTTTTTACAGTAATATAACACTTCTTCCCTTTGGGATAAGGTAACAACACCCTTGGTTCTTAAATTTAAAAACATTCTGGTTTTTAAGTAAACAATTGCTTGTTCTTTAATTAAAACACTTTGTTTTTAGTAACAAAGCTTTAAATAACAACAGTGGCTGGTTTTTTAAGTAACAATTTTGCCATTCTTTAATTAACAACAGTGTTGTTCTTTAAGTAACAGCAAGCTTTAAATATCAACAGTGGTTGCTATTTAAGTAACAACAGTGTTTGTTCTTTAAGTAACAACAAGCTCTAAGTAACAACAGTGGTTGCTCTTTAAGTAATAATACTTTTGGTTCCTTAAGTAACATCACTGGTGGTTCTTTTAAGTAACATCACTGCTGATTCTTTTAAGTAACAACAGTGCTGCATTAAGTTTTGTTACCATATTGTTAAATTGTATTATTATATAAGCTGCTTTAATTTGTCTTGGACATTGTTGCTGCCAAACAATTATATTATCAGACATGAGATTGGAATTATTAGGAACAGTTTTCTACTTAGTCTATGATTGTATATATGATGGAAAATTGATTACTTTTTATGAATGAATAATAAAATAGAACAGACAGGAGCGATGAGAATATTGCCTGACTTGAACCACACCTTGATAAAAAAATACCTGTTGACAGGCTGGCATGACGTTCCTGAAAAGGTAAGTTATTATACTTACTTAAATTAGACCAGTTTTATATAGTAGTTGATGGAGAAAAAAAAAGCAACATCTGTTACAAAGTTTGAGTGGGTATAATATAACTATTTATTAAATTGGATTTTAGTAATTTTAGAGATATATCAGATTGCATTTTGACATTTATACAGTCATACAATTTTTAATACAGCAAAAATGACATGTTTGTGAAAGAGGAAAATTTTATAGTTCTGGAAAAAAATTATTAAGAAATTACATTTCAGTGTGATGATTACATGTTCATTCTATGTTTTAAATGCTCTTGAAATAAAGTTTCATATTATATCACTTATTTCCATAAAAAGTAAATTATCAAGAAATTTAGAGCAAAACAATACTAAATAAACACTTAATTCAAAATACACCATTTCGTTACAATAAAATTCAGTTTATTTTTCCCACAAATTGATTTTAAGTGCCAGTTTCATGAGAAAGTGTGGAGAAACTATAAAAAATATAGCATCCCAAAGTATAGTTTCAGATTTCATTCGAATTGCACAGCTATTGTAGCCAGATAATTTGAAGATAATCAGAAAATATGACTGCGATTGAACATAAAACTCCCCCAAAATGCATTTCACAGATCTGTATAGTCATTATTTGTGGCCAATGAAGATAGCCAATATTTACAAGAGTGATTATTATAGCCTGTCCAGACAACATATATCTTTTCTGTGGAATTCTGTTGTTTATTACCTTCATACCAATACAAAAAGAATAAATAATGATATTTTATATAACAAATGGTTTCTTATTGCAACCCTGACTGTTAAAACATAGGACTGGTTTACAAGTTATATTTTGTCAGGTTGACCTAAGTATTTTTAGCACCAAATTGAGGATTCCAGGGAAAGTAGTGGACAAAGTATTCTCCCCTATTAAAGGCTTTTCCAAATATTAAAATGTTACTTAAACAATTACCTATTTATCACAAAACTTAAAAATAAAGTGAAACAAAGAGAACTCTGATTATTCTGTTTTTGGTTCCATTATGCATTTACAGTAGGTATTTAAAGCAAGAATTGGTTTAATTTGATCACAGTAAGTCAAGATGGCTGGCAAAATGGCTGTTATTTTTTTTCTAATTTTTAAATATTATGTACAAATTAAACAAGAAAATTTATTTAAAAGTTCATGAGCACTGAGAATGTTTATTAACTTATCATTTAGATAAACAAGTCTAACCCTTAAAGTGCTGGAACCGAAAGCATTAAGCCTTTGCCACCAGTATAGAGCCAGGCCAGCCTGCACATCCGTGCAGTCTGACCAGGCTCTATCCTGGTGGCTGACAAACTTTAATTATTCAAATTGATATCCGTAAAATTGATAATGGACAGTCCCAAAAATGGAAGTAGGACAAGTCCATTTAAATTATTCAGCATGTTCAGGGCTAAATGAGAATAGATTTTCTTTGATGAAAAACAAGTCAAGCTCCTTTATGTCATCAGCATCAAAAAAATAAACGAATAATAATAAAAATGAGAATTGATGACATTTTATATATTGACTTGAGTGTTTTAAGTAAATTACACTTCACTTGTCTTCATTAATGAAAGAGAATATGTCTTTAATGAAGATTTTGTTTACTTGATTTTCAGCAAAGATATTGCTGCTGTTATGCGTTTTCAAAGTTTTGAAGATAAGGAATGGACCTCTGATTCAATTTCATTCCCATTGCATACAGTACATAAAGTATTGATTCCAGTCAAGTTGTGTGTTTTTCTTCTTTTATATAATTGAAAACCAATACTAATTAGATTGTATGATTTAAGATAAAGTTGTATCTTAAGTGTCTTTGGTGATATCACAAGTACCTATCATCCTTAATATTTATGTACAATTCTTAATTAAGGAAATAACCTTTGGGTGATATGCAGTATTTATCATAGAAAAAAAAAATTCATGAGTTTTGTAGCAAAATATTTGTCATATAGTAAGACGTAAAGGTGGAGGGAGGTTGGGTGGGAGGGAGGAGGGGGCTGTCAGTATAAGTAATTCACCTATACATTTTAGTAATTGCACATAAAAATAAATATTTGTATTATATATTACATACATAATAATTCCCCTTGAAATAGATATAAAAACAATAATCTGATAAGTTATAAAGTTTATTGCTCATGAATCAATCAAGAACAATGAAGTTTAATGTAATTCAATCAAGAACAATGACATTTAATGTACTTATAGTGAAATAAAAATATTTGATTAGGTAAGCAATTTTTCATTATGTATCATCACAGTAATGGCCTAAAGTTAACATTATGCTTTTATTTTATTAATTAAACAACTTTGATCGCTTTAATATGCTGTGAAATAAATTGTATTTCCTCTTTGTAAGCGGGTTTTTAGGGTTTTATTTTGCTTTTTTAAAAAAATTATTTGTTTTTTGGATCACTATGATTTATCAGTTCTAAAAATAACTATTATTCTGCTCATATTTTGAGAAATGAACCAGGCAATATTGTTTTCAATTTAGCTGTAATTGATAGTACAATTATCTGTCAACTACCATTTGCTGGTGATTATTTGCTTTTCAGATTTCATTCAAATAGAAATGCATCTCTTTTACATATTTCATTGCTGGCAGCAAACACTTCCATTCAACAAAATCATTCAATATTTCTTTGTTTCATTGTTTTCTCTTTTTACTATGATTAACTGATATATTACTAGAGTAAACAACTACTGATTGGATTATGAAATTTTTTTTTTGAAAGATGAGTGAGCAGTCTTCTCAATAAATGGCGACAGTTGATGAGCGTTTTACATCAATCGCATCTTTGTGACACCAAAATGCAATGAAACCATCAGTCTTATTGATTTTTAGAAATTAATGGAAATGTTTGTTAGAAATAAATGGGAGATTTGAGTTTTTTCTGATTGTTCAATAGATTTTCATTATCATGCTGTTTATATAAATACAAACAGTGTTTGTTGAATTAACAAAGAAAACATCCAAAGTACATTTGCACAGAATCTGCATTTAAATGGGTTTTATCCAGCCAGAGCATAAGGTTATGCCTGTAGCTGTGCTGATCAAAATGTAAAAAAAATCTCTTCTGAATCATTTGTAACCATGATGGAGAATTATCTAATAGCTTTATGTTGGACAGGAAGATTTAAATGGTAGAATTGATGGTGATGGTCCAAGAAAATAAAATATAAACCCTTTTACATGGAAAAAAATGCTTAATTGTCGAAGAAAATAAAATGTAAATAATTTTACATGATTGAAGCAAAGGCTAAATGGCACAAGAAAAAAATCTACATCCTTTTACATGAAAACAAATGTTGAATGGTCCAATAGAATAGAATGCCTTTTACACGGAAGCAAAGGTTATGGTCCAAAAAGTCAAAAGATCTGTTTATATAGATACACAATGTTTATTAATGGTCCAAGGTAACAGTGATCTCTTAACATTGATGCAAAGGTAAATGTCAAAGAAAACAACTGTCTCTTTTCATAAAAGCATAATGATAATTAAATTAAATAGTAAAAAAACAGCAATTTGTATAATCTAAGCTATAATTATAATGGTCAAAGAAAATTCATATATGAGATTCATATTCTTAGAAAGACTTTTTGTAATGGTCAAAAGAATCAATAAGATCCCTTAATTTACATAGAAGCATATTGGTAATGGTCAATGAGAACCAGGCTATTTATTCAAACAATGATATTGGTAAAGTAAAATCCCTTAATATGGAACTCAGCATTGGTGATGGTCCAAGAAAACAAAGAGGTCAAGATTTTCAAATGGAAGCAATTGCAATGGGTAATGATCCAAGAATTTTAAGAGATCACTCGTATGTGAAAACATTTGTTGGTCTTATCAGGAGTCATACGGATTTGGAACAGTTTAGCATTTTAGTTTTTTTTCCTGCATTAAAAGGCATCAAGTGAAACAATGATTTTGTAACTTTATCTTCGCGATTCAAGGAAATATTGAAGGGATATATTTTATAAATGTGTTCAGCACTCCATAAATATTGATCTGGCTGTCTGTGGGAGCTTTTTACTTTGCACATAAAAATACATGATAATTATTTTATGAGAGTTAAATATGAAACTATTATGATAGGTTTCTGATGCAGGCTTGGCTACCGTACCTTTATAGATATTTCTATATATGGAAAAGATTTTATTGCCTTAAGAGGTTCATGTAACATAAAGTAAGTCAAATTAAAGATAAAAACAGTCTCATATTTGTCCGAAAATAATTACCTTTATAAGTTAACAATATTAAATGTTTTAGGCATTTATGCTATAGCTAAATTTAAGTGCAATGGAACAGAATGGTAAAGGCCAATAGAAATGTAATGAAATAATAAATTTGTAGATCAACAATATATTAACCTCTACATCACATTGACTTACTTAAATGCCCTGTTTTCTGATTTAACTTACTTGTCCTTATTCTAGGTATGCATATTGAGAGATAGTGAAATATTCTGGTCATGTTCTTTTGTATTGTAGTTTGGTGTCTTGCTGTTACACCCTTTTCTAAAGATGACCATTACTTGTGGGGAAGATCAGTTGTTTTGGTTCCTAATAATTTATATGCTCATCTTCCTGTAGTAGCTGACTGTGACTACCTGAACATTCAGAACATGGAAGAGAAATTGCTGGGTATTGTTACCTGAGCGTGAATGACATACCAATGTAGCTGTATAGTATATTATGCCCTGTATATTGCCCTCTGTATATTACCCTGTTAAAATCCCTGAAATTGTAAATGTACAGTTTCAAAAATAAAGCAGGGCATTAGTCAGTTGTTAACCCTTACCATGCTAATTATCTTAAATGGACTTATCCATCTTTAAAATAAGGACAAAACCATTTATCATTTTAGGGGAAATATTAAAATTATGGTAGACTAACTAGATAAGAATATTATAGCCAATGATCAACTGGGTCTGCACTGTGAGCATTAAGTCGAACCAGTTCCTGCCCCACAGGCTAATTGTTAAAGTTTCCAAATATAAAGACTGTATGGTCTAAAGTATTACTGTACTTTTTTACAAATATGCATGTTGAAAACATTTAGTTTGATTTGGCATTGTCAAACAAGCCTCCCACAGTGCGAGAAATCTTGGCCTACATTTTTTCTACGATTTTACTTTTATTCCCAGGCCTTGACTCAACGAGAACAATGCAAAACTGCACAACATCGAATCATTGATCCACCCCTCTCTCAATAGTTTCAGAAAAGGAAAAGTAAATATTAAAAGTTTGAGAATACATCAGGATTTACTTAACATTAAATCATCATGGGGCAATTTCAATTGAAGATATGTTTTCATTGTGCTGAATAGCATGCAATAATGTCAATAATATAGCTGCCTGTATGAAAGACTTTCCAAACAAAATCTCAAATTCATGTTTAAATTGTCAATTGAGACGCAATTTCAGTTCCTATTTTATGGAAAGTTCAATACCATAATTTGTCTTTTTAACAATGGCTGGTTTAAACCTAGTCGTAAATAAAGAAGATAAGGATCTGTTTCAATGAGCTGTGGTGAATACAAGAAATGCATTTCCTATTTTTGTGAGGTATTGATTGGCTATTTTCATTATGTCATTGAGATTATGCTGATAGTAAATTATCTAGTATGCCATTAAGACTTTATCCTAATTGTAGAATAATGTCCTCTTTTTGTATTGCGAAAATTGATACAAACTACTTGAAAAAGTAAAGAAATCACTTTCAATTGTAGGTTTGGTGGCTATATATTTTCCGTTTAAAGCTAGTGGGATTATGTTTTGGGCCTATTTAATTGTTTAAACAGACTTAGAACTGTCTTATTCTTCTTCAAATGGAGTATATCAGTAACCTCAGTCCAGACTATTTGTAATTTTTAACCAACTCGCTGTTTCCAAAGGAAAATTTCTTTTTTTTCTTTTTTGAACTTTGTGCAGAAACTAAATTTATTGAGAATATTGTGTTTTTAGATAAATAAAAAGCCTATATTAGATTAATTGCTAGCTTTTCCATAGATACTGCAATTGGTAATGTGATGCTGGTAGATATGCTAAAATCTAAAATATTATCAGTCTGAAATAAACCGAAGTAATATTTCAAAAATATTGTTAAAATCTAATAAAACTCTATGAGGAAATTTTGGAGAGAAAAAAAAATTCAAAGGAAAGAGCAAATTTCTTTCTTTTTTTTTTTTATTTTGATACTCTAAATGTATCAGATTCCAATTATTCAGGGAATAAATAACTGTAAATGATACAAAAATATTTTCACAAATGAACAAAACATGAATTTTTTTGTGATCATATTTCCTCTGGCAAGACTAAATAACTATCTGAAATTGTTCTTTTATACCAGAGAATTGGAGAAGAAAATTGCATCTAACTGGGTAGTCCACATTTTGTTTTTTTCATGATTTAGTGAAATTTTAGACATGAAATTACATGCTGCATTGTAACAAAAACCAAACGGTAATTTGAAAGTTATGTATAACTTCCTAGAAATGCCACACTCAGCTGATGTATAAACTGCATGTTTTATGACAGTTTTCAGAATTATTACAATCATAATTACGGTTTCCGATAGAAACATTAATACCAATTGAGTATCTGTTCAAAATCATAAAATTCCCTGTGAAATTTTATACTCTCGAAACTTTTTAGAGTTTATTTCTTTTTTAAGCTGATTTTATGTTTATAAATATTGTTTTTACAAAATAATCATGTCAACTTTCCTGTATTTCTTTGGGTTGAATTTACGACAAAGTTTTAAATTCTGCTGCTGATGTGCAAGGATTGTTTTTAAGCTGTTCTAAAAGCATTATTATAATAATAAAAAAATATATATGAAGAGCTCTCCTTTGAATATTTTTTTTTGCCTTAACCAGCTAAAATTTTATCTTAAAGGAAAAAATTTCAAAAATATAAAAATATAATCTAATTGAATAGTGAAGTGAACACAGTGCGTGTAAGTGCTGACTGGTCTATGCTGATTTTATGGCTAGAATTTGTTGCCACCATGAGGCTTTACTATTAACGTAAGAAGTTCATTAACTTTCAGCCATGTTTGGAGAATTCAGCAATGTCTTGCTGTAAAGCAGCTTGCCCCTCCAAAGTCATGCTAATTTTCATGAAAATTTTAAAAGTGTATTTAAAAGTAAAATATTGTAAAGTGAGCAAAGAAAATAATATACACAATTCATTGCAAACTGCACAAGTCTTGCAATCCATGTAAATTACCAAAAAGAGGTCATAATAAGTAAATATAGCCGTTACTGCGTTAGTTAAACGCTGTAGAAAAAGGATGTTAAATACTGCAAAATAAGTCTTTAATCACACATAACATGTATAGATTATTTCCTGAATCTTAAACTTTTAATTTTCTCAAAATATTTTGGCTTATTTTGAGGCATGTAGCTTTAACCTGATGGCATATTATTCAATGCACCATCAAAACTTGGCAACAATCATGTTAGTGCAATTGGTGCAAGTCTGTTGTAAACCATGGGGAGAAAAAAAATGAAATTTTAGTAAAAATTAAAGTTAATTTTGTCTGTTTTATCAGAGACTTTATAGCAAATTGCCCCAATCAACATGTTCAGGCAGTTAAAACACACCTACCTTCAACACAATATAACAGCTAAACCTCTTGCCCTTATTTTGTTGAACCATATGAACCTAAAGAAGTTTTTTTCAAGGAAAGAACAATCATTGCACAAGTAACTCTATCAGATGTAAGTTTGACCCAAGGGGAATTATATACAGAATGAATGATAAAATTACTTGTTGTATTACACAGTACAAGACAAATGATTCTTATATTACAGCCATTATTGTTGTTTAACATTAATTATTCACAATATGGTCCTGACAGAATGCTTATTTTCTTATTTCTCTCTCTGCTTTTGTCAGACATTTAGCAAGAAATGGGTGAAAAATGTAAGAACGAAATATGCTTGACTCAGGAAAATTATTTTCCAAAGTTTTAAGTTTGTATCCAAATAATAAGTGTGACTATGAAAATAAATATTATAACAGTTGTTGCAAAAAATTGATTAGAATCTGAAACTTCCTTTAATTTGTAAATAAAGATAAATGCAAGTTGAATTTTCTTTCCTTTGTCAGGTTTTAAGTGGCACTAACAGTATAGGTCATATAGTCACTATCCAGCTTTACTGGTGGAGGAAGACCTCAGGTGCCCTTCCATGCATTATTTCTGGCATGAACAGAAACCTGAGTAGAACCACCGATGATCCATAAGCTAGCTGATTCTTCTGGAAATAACTTTTCACTACAAATCTAACCTCTCAGCAACAACCAAAATCTTTGTCTTCCAAAGATTGTTGTTCGGTAGAGGTTTTACACCATATATGTTCAAGTGTGAACCTAATCATGGCCACATCGAATTCATGAAAATGACACTAAGTTTAGATGAAAGATCAGCTTTGCTTTGAATTCAAAACAGCTCAGTGTTGTTGTTGTTGTTTGTTAGCACAAATTTGATACCAAAATTCTAAAACCAAGCTGCCAACAGGAAAGTGGTCTCGAGTGAAAGTATTTGAACTATGAGGCCGTGTGGCCTTGCTCTATAAACTGTTGGCAGATGGTAGTCACCAGCATTCAGTCAGCATCAATTAGTATTTTAATCTAATTTACCAAGTACTATACAAAATACAGTATATCTTCCTGAATTGAAACTAAGTTTCAGTATAACAGGTGTTTGTTCTTATATAATGGTTGTTTGCATAATCCATACAATAATTCTTAATTGCCTCTGTCTAGTGCTTAATGTAGGTAAACATGAAGCAGGAAGAAAAAAAATTAACATGACACATTCGATTACAATTTTTGTGCTTGTAAATTATTTAGTTTAATTTTATTATCTTGGTTATTTCCTAAATTTTCAAACGAGACATTATTTTAGTATTTATACTTGAAAATAATTACTGTGCATTATGATGCTTGAAAATGTTCAAAGGAGATGAAACTAAATAAAAACAAAACATCTACATATTGTACAAATTCAATAATTGAAAAGCTCCTGTATAATATATTTGTGGAAATGCTTTATTTTATATTTTATTGTACAAGAAAACATTTGTTTGATGTATTCTCAAAAACAGCTTTACACAAGTCGAGGCTTTTATTGCTGAAACTTTGTGATGAGATTGTAACAGAATGGATTACAACTTATCTCTGCAAAAATCATCATTGTTTGTGGGGCACTTATTTTCATGGTTTTCTTTTTCCATGGGTCAATCATGTTACTCTACTGCAGATCAAGACATGTTACCATACTTCAGCAGAATTCACGTTACTTTACTGCAGCAGGAGACTTGTTACTCTACTGCAGCAGAAGACATGTTACAATGGGCAGCCGAAGACAATAATGTTACGCTACTGCAGCAGAAGACATATTTGTGACCCTACTGCAGCAGAAGACATGTTACCCTACTGCTGCAGAAGCCATGTAACTCTTCTGCAGCAGAAGTCATGTTATTCTACTGCAGCAGAAGTCATGTCACTCTACTGCATCAGAAGTCATGTTACTCTACTGCAGCTGAAGACATGTTACTCTACTGCAGCTGAAGACATGTTACTCTACTGCAGCAGAAGCCATGTAACTCTACTGCAGCAGAAGTCATGTTACTCTACTGCAGCTGAAGACATGTTACTCTACTGCAGCAGAAGACATGTAACTCTACTGCAGAAGAAGTCATGTTACTCTACTGCAGCTGAAGACATGTTACTCTACTGCAGAAGAAGACATGTTACTCTACTGCAGAAGAAGTCATGTTACTCTACTGCAGAAGAAGACATGTTACTCTACTGCAGCTGAAGACATGTTACTCTACTGCAGCTGAAGACATGTTACTCCACTGCAACAAAAGACATGTTACCCTACTGCAGCAGAAGCCATGTAACTCTACTGCAGCAGAAGACATGTTACTCCGCTGCAGCAGAAGACATGTTACTCTATGCAGCAGAAGACATGTAACTCCGCTGCAGCAGAAGACATGTTACCCTACTGCTGCAGAAGCCATGTAACTCTTCTGCAGCAGAAGTCATGTTACTCTTCTGAAGAAGAAGACATGTTACTCTACTGCAGCAGAAGAAATGTTCCTCCGCTGCAGCAGAAGACATTTTGCTCAACTGCAGCAGAAGACATGTTACTCTAATACAGCAGAAAACATGTTACTCTACTGCAGAAGAAGACATGTTACTCTACTGCAACAGAAGACATGTTACTCCACTGCAGCAGAAGACATGTAACTCTACTGCAGCAGAAGACATGTTACTCTATGCAGCAGAAGACATGTTACTCCGCTGCAGCAGAAGACATGTTACCCTACTGCTGCAGAAGCCATGTTACTCCGCTGCAGCAGAAGACATGTTACTCTATGCAGCAGAAGACATGTTACTCCGCTGCAGCAGAAGACATGTTACTCTATGCAGCAGAAGACATGTTACTCTATGCAGCAGAAGACATGTTACTCCGCTGCAGCAGAAGCCATGTTACCCTACTGCAGCAGAAGACATGTTACTCCGCTGCAGCAGAAGACATGTTACTCTATGCAGCAGAAGACATGTTACTCTATGCAGCAGAAGACATGTTACTCTATGCAGCAGAAGACATGTTACCCTACTGCAGCTGAAGACATGTTACCCTACTGCAGCTGAAGACATGTTACCCTACTGCAGCTGAAGACATGTTACTCCACTGCAGCTGAAGACATGTTACTCTATGCAGCAGAAGACATGTTACTCTATGCAGCAGAAGACATGTTACTCTATGCAGCAGAAGACATGTTACTCCGCTGCAGCAGAAGACATGTTACCCTACTGCTGCAGAAGACATGTTACCCTACTGCAGCTGAAGACATGTTACCCTACTGCAGCTGAAGACATGTTACCCTACTGCAGCTGAAGACATGTTACTCCACTGCAGCTGAAGACATGTTACTCTATGCAGCAGAAGACATGTTACTCTATGCAGCAGAAGACATGTTACTCTATGCAGCAGAAGACATGTTACCCTACTGCAGCTGAAGACATGTTACCCTACTGCAGCTGAAGACATGTTACCCTACTGCAGCTGAAGACATGTTACTCCACTGCAGCTGAAGACATGTTACTCTATGCAGCAGAAGACATGTTACTCTATGCAGCAGAAGACATGTTACTCTATGCAGCAGAAGACATGTTACTCCGCTGCAGCAGAAGACATGTTACTCCGCTGCAGCAGAAGACATGTTACCCTACTGCTGCAGAAGCCATGTAACTCTTCTGCAGCAGAAGACATGATACTCTACTGCAGCAGAAGACATGTTACCCTACTGCAGCTGAAGACATGTTACAATGCCCAGAAGAGACATGTTACTCTGCTGCAAATGACGAAGAATTTATACAACTGCAACGAAAGACTGGGAGGCAAAAAGACTTGTCATTTGCACTTAATTGCCCTGACAGTTAAGAGTGTGGGTTTCCTGATTTGAAGATTGTCATGCTATTTTCATGTTACGGTAGCGACATGATTCCTACATTTCATCAATAATTCAGTATCCAAAGTTCCTGTCACTGTTAACTGACACAAAATTAGTGAAAGGTATTACATCACCATTGAGGTGACTAGTAAAACATTTCATTATTTCCATTGAAAAAAAATATATTAAAAAAGCACATTTACTTCTATTTTAGGATTTTAGCAGACAAAACATATATTATTGTATTTCATTCTGATTCACTGATCAGTCTTATCTTTACTCTGTTAAATTTCAGATCCCTATAGGGACACTGAAATGTTCAAATTATGGGGAAGATTTAAATGGAGGTATTTTGATATTGAAATGCTAAAATTTAGGAGCTTAATTCAGGTAGCTTATACAGGAGCCTTGTTTGTTTACAAAAGCAGATCAACGGGGTTCTTTATCACACTTTAGTCTTATTATTTATCATTGAACCCTCATACATATATTTTAAAAGGAAAACAATAATTAAACCAATTAACACATACTTCCTTTGTGTATCAGGTACACAATTAATAATTTCATCTTTGGGTTATTGATTATTGATAAGATATTGGGATTTCTGTAATTCAGGTAGCTGCTTGTCCCTGTCAATATTGTGCAAAAGGGGAAAATGTCTGTTTTCCCTGAAATTATATTTGAGCCGTGTCATGACAAAACCAACATAATGGGTTTGCGACCAGCATGGATCCAGACCAGCCTGCGCATCCGCGCAGTCTGATCAGGATCCATGCTGTTCGCTAGCAGTTTCTCTACATGTAATAGAGTTGATCAGCGAACAGCATGGATCCTGATCAGACTGCGCGGATGCGCAGGCTGGTCTGGATCCATGCTGGTCGCAAACCCATTATGTTGGTTTTGTCGTGACGCGGCTCATATTAAAATAAGTTATGGTAGTATATCATTAAGTTAGTGTTTCATAAAATTCATAATAGGGTAATTGTAAGGACTATTGGAAAACTGTGTTTCCATGCTGAAGAACATGTTATTCTTATTTATAATAGCAATCTAAATGTATATTGTAAAATATGTTTAATGAAAATTGTTAGTCTAGGCATTAGTGATCTAAACCTATACTATATTAATATCAAATGGTTTTCCTAGAGTGCTTACTAATATAAAGGAGGTATAATAATGACCTGTAGACAGTGATACCACTATGATAAAGAAGCTGACCATTGTGCATGACCATGGCCAGACTTTACTGTTGACTGCTCATATAATATATAGTAAAACTCTTAAAATATTAACAATTGATATTTCCATATTTACAGGAAGACCAGTCCTTTTCACATGTTCAGCTGGGAGAAGGTTAATATTAGCATGGATTTTTCTCTTGTGCAAACAGAATTTCATTTTCTACAAACAGTGGGGGGTTTGACGGATCATAAGAATTTCCATTTAGAATTTTACTTCTGGAACATTATTTGAAATTAGGTTGTTGAAACTTGAATAAAAGGAAGATGAAAATGTCTAGTGATGTGTCAATATCGAGCTCAAGTGATAGAAATATTGTCTTTTTGCATGCTTTGTACACTAGATTTGCAGGATGCCTTTTTCATCACATGTAAATTTTAACCATTTACTTAATACAAAATACAGACATTTAAAAACATTTAACTTCCCTGATTTTCATTTGGTGAGGATGAAAAAGAACCTGAATGAAATGTTTTCACAAAACCATTGTATCACATAAACTAAAGCGCTGTAGTGTAATAAAGCCATTGAATAAAACGATGTTACACTTTGACGTCATTTAAGCGTTAATATTATATACGACCATAGCTTTAAAGCCCTCAAAACTGAATGTTCTACTGTAGGTGCGACAATGAAAATTTTGACCATAGCTTTAAAGCCCTCAAAACTAAATGTTATACTGTAGGTGCGACAATGAAAATTTTTTCTTTTTCACTGTAAACCCTTTTTATACAAATTCAACAGATTTAGCGAATCCATAGTGATGATAAGAGCATATATTATATGACACACATTTTTTAATAGAAATATATTGAAAAAAACTAAATATGGATAAAAGAACAATTATGTCACCGTAGTAACATTTCTCTCTGATAGCAGAAACTTCTCTCATCGTCTTTACATCTAGATTTTGAAGCTTTCTTCTCAACTAACCTTTAAAGGAAATTATGATCATAGAGAAAATTCAAAAGTCAATAGAGAAAATAGAGAAAAGGAAGAGAATCTGGTAATCATTTTTCCTTCAGATCTGCAATGATTTAGCCTGCAGTTTTGTTCTTTGACAAGAAAGTAAAAACTAGAAAATTGTCATTGGTATTTTGTTGCCATTGATTTATTATGAGGCTTTATTGTTTTGTCATTGGTGCACTAGATGAAGTTAAACATTATTAATAATAAGTATAGTCACTGTTACACTCGTAGTATATATGATATATCAAAGTAATATTTCAATTATTTCTTTTGCATGCCCTCAATTGATTTAAAATATTGATTTAATAGATCTTTTCAAATTCTATATTTATTCATATACATTTTGTATGATATAATTATGTATATGTGGAATTTCGGAAATAACAACTGCTATCCATAAACTGCTGGCCCAGCAATGTGCATTTTCAGTTTGCTATGTTTGGCGATATCAAAATTGCTCATTTGGTTAACATTAAACAGTATAGTCATAATAAATTGCTGTATTCTTCCCAAAACTGAAATTCTTCTGAAAACCTCAAACTTTAATTGAACAACCTAGATGTTCTTAAAATGCAACAACAACTACATTGCAGCAATGTTTCATCAGTGATGAATTGTTTCCTAGAATACCATACTATTCATCAGGGGGGAAAAACATAAAAATGCAAATGATATAAGCATTATCACCAGATGGGGAGAATATAGCAGAAATTTTATATATTCACATGATTTTGCAGGGCAATATGGGTTAATATAGCCTCATTAAGTGTCATATATTTTTATTCAATACCGATTGTCAGGTTTATCATATAACATGGGATCTGTTTTGTCAGCATGTATTTATTGCATGTTCTTGTTCCATTGAGAAATCAGGGATTATTTTCTTGATGAATTAATAAAATAGAAGCTGAGTTACAACAATACAGTGGTAAGGTGAAACAAGGGAGTATGTAGCTGGCATTTGGTCCCTGGGGCAGACAGGGCGTCTGTAAACTGTAACTTCATCAATCTTCCAAGCTTGAGGGTTTCTTCGGAACTTTGATGGAACGATATGAAGACATTTATTTTTATGTTTTAGATACTGTAGAGTTTAATCTTATTTATTATAATATTTGAATCATGCATACTTAATTTATTTAATCTACAATTTGTGACAAAAGGAGACAGACACTGCTGTCAGATTTAAGGAGACATTTAAAGTATTTTATAACAGTCATTTATGTGAATTCAGAGTACAGCATACATGCCATAATAAATTTCTTGGTTACTTTCTGGGACACTTTTCATTGGGGTCACTGAAATTAAATTGTGGTCAGTGACAAAATTTATGAAAATCATCAGTAATTATAGCTTCAATCATCATTAAAATTCATTTAAAACTGAACCAAATAAACTCTTAATATTGCATCATTCATTAATATTCGGTCATTTAAGCTCTTAAAATTAATAATTTAACTTAAATTATTAAATTCTTTAATTCTAATTAAGTATTAAAACTACTGAAACACTTAATCTTAAATTTATTTAACACTTCATCAATTTATTAATTACTATATTATATAACCTTTTAATTTTCATTATTTAACTAGTTCTTGGCCATCTCAATTAATCCTGCTTCCTTTAAATTTACCTAATACTGCATCAATTTTATTAATATTGTATCAAACTTTATTATTTAACTAGCTCTTTACAAACTGGTTTACGATCTCACTTAATCCTGTTGCCTTTTAAATTTATTTTATACAACAACAATTCACCAAGTTCTTTTCCATAATTATTGAAAATTGCACCCTTTAAATGCATTCCATTTTCATCATTTCTAAATGATATTTGTTTGCTAATAAATCTTTTTAAGCACGCCTAAATCCACAGGATTCAACTTCTTACAATTGATATTGTATCATTTAATTTCATAAAGATTCTTTTGTTTTTATATTTACTAAAAGCTTCGTGATTTAAGTGCTTACTTATCTCCATCATCTGGAATCTTTAAACTGAGGATCATCAACTGGCATAAAACTGCATGATTTAAGTACTTACAGATGCATCACATAGGGTGAATAAATTCAGATAAACTTAACAGGTACTTAAGAAAATTTGTTACAAGTCTTAATGAATATGTCCTTTTAGCTTTAAGGAGGACTTGAGGATTTAAGGTTATACTAGATAAATATACAAGTGATGGCATTATAGTAAAATCTAAAACATAAGATGATTGATATGAAAACATGAATTGATAAGGAAAAGTGACGTCAAAGAAATTTTTGTATAACCTACACACCTATTCTCACAAGATAGGCCCAACTTAAATTGACAAAATGTTAAAAAATGAACTTGTTTTTTATCAAATTTTTATTACATAGATGGTTATAGAGATATGTGTCTGACAAATTGGGAAAGTTACAGCACTCAAACTTTTTTATTATCTGTAAAACAGCCATTTGAAAAAAAATTAATTTATTTTGAAAAATGAAAATTTACTTTACCAAATTTAAAAAAAAACCAATGGTCATTTTTTTAAAATTTTTTTGATATATTCTAAAAAATTTGCCCCTTGTTTCCCAAGAATGGCATTCTAAAAATATTTTCCCAAGAAAAAATTACATTTTTTTATCCAAAATTTTTAAAAAAACCGACACCAAGTTTTAAAACTTTTTATTTATGGGGGCTTAATTTTTTCTGGAAAAAATATGGATCTCAGTAAAAATAGCTACAAAAACAAATTTCTTTTTTGTACTTTTTTATTTGATTTATTTTTTAATTATGAGCACCAAATTTTTAACATAAAACAGTATTTGATTTTTAAAAATATATTTTGTTTGCAGATAACCAATACAAACACAACTAGGAAATGTGTAACGTAAATTACAAAGAATCACCTTTAACTGGCAACAGCAAAAACTTGATTAAAGATAAAATGACAGCTATGTTTCATTTTTCTTTGCTTTTGAATAATCTAAGATGTAATTATCAGTAAATAAGTTCGTCGACTGAGATAAATGTATGAAAGGTTTAATGCTCAAACATATTCATTTATCCATTTCTTTAAGAAAGTAATAGCTTTAAGGCCGTAAAATACCTCGTGAATGCCATTAAGACATTATCTTTTTTTATCATATATATATAAAAAAATTATAAAATATAACAAAGTCTATGACTTGATTTAAAGCTGTTACTTTCAGACCAAAAATAACAAATTAACAAAGTAAAAAGAATTGACCAGTTATGGTAACGTAGATTACCTTATATTCTAGGATTTTTATATATGTTTGAACATGTCAAACAATAAAATGTTGATGTCAGAGCTATTGCAAAAGAAAATAAATTAATTCATAAATTGAAATAGAAAAGTCTGATCAAACGCATAAGAAAATCTTTTTAATTTTTAAGCATGATGTTTATTTAAAGTAAAAAAAAACACAAAAAAAAACCAACGGCTTTGTTTGAAATCATTTATTTAAAGCGGCCTTCTGTTTTTCTGAAGGTTTTATATAAAAGTCAAATAAAAAAAATATGGTGGAAAATTATATTTGCCATCATAAAACAGAATCAATAATTAAACTCCTGGATTCCTCTAATCTACATGTCCGCTATCTATTTGTATATTAGTAAAGCGTGTGATTCGTTTTCCGATTTTCTATTTTTAGAAACAAACATCACCGGCGTTTCTTATAAATTAAATATATCTTTTAGACACTGTTTTAAAGAAGTTCTTTCATTTATATGTTGCACTTTCCTTAGATTAAAATTACTTAAATACTTAATGTGAAAAAACAAAAAAACATTTTCGAACAAAAATGAAAGCTGAATGTCGCGCTTTTAAATTTATCTTATCTCGTCCTCTTTTAATCTGAAAGAGCGCACATAACAACTAACTTTGGACGACTGATCTATGCCAGAAAAAACGTCTTCTTAACAAAATCTTGTCGGCATTGTTTGGGCCAATTGAAAAGTTGGTGCTTTGACCCCTTTACATTTTCAATTTTGCTAGTACGAAACAAGAAAATTCGTCATCAGCTATGACAGTCTCTTCAATCAGTCCAAGGTACCAATGTGCCGAACTACTATTTTCGTGTTTCCGGGTGCTTGAACGTACACCATTTTTCATCATCGACAATCAGTCTGTCTTCATCTTGAACACAACCAGACCAATTAATTTATTAACTTGTATTTGAGTCTCAAGCTCTTTCATTCTGTGTCAATTTCTGGACATTTTTTTCTGACATTCTATGTTCTGGTCGCTAAGGTCCCCCCTTTTTATCTTTTCACTGCTGTTGCTCAGTATGATTTTGTTCTTTTTCGTTCTTTTTTCAAGTTATTTTACTCCTTACATTGAGTTTTTCCTCCCACAAAAGGCTCGCTGTATTTCAGCCTTATGATATACCCATGCTTGCTGAAACAAAGAAAAAGTAATCTACGTTACTTATTTTGTAATCAACGTTACCATTTTTAGAAACCATTTATGAATGCCTAAATTACAGTTTTTTTTCTCAGGAACAAACAGAGTTATTACATTAAACTACCATATAATGATCTACAATATAGGAACATTGTCAAATATTTGGAGAAGAACTACTTATTGGTGTTGCAGATATCACAAGTTGATATTTTTGTAATCTACGTTACCAACATTGGTATCACATTTGTTACACCTTTATAAAATCTTAGATGATCTGGTATAACACAGATAACATACATGTATCTGTGTAGATTTGTTATGATAAAAAACTTTATGAACATTATCTTTTGGTAAGTAAAAATTGTTAAGTAAAAATGGAGACCAAAAAAAAGGATTTGTTTAAAAACTTGGGCCATGACGTAACTAATATACGCAATAAATGTTTTGAATTATAAGTGTACAAGATAAATTTCATTGAAATATAGATGTATATAATTCAGTTATAATCTTAAAAATATAATAAAAAACATTTTATCACTTACCTTGTTTTACTTTCCTGAAGATTAACTAGAACTCAGTTATATAGTGTTTCTACGCGGAAGATTGCAAATGCAAATGGCGGAAAAGTGGCAAATTTGAAAATAATGGGAAATAAACTATGTGTATATTGATCTAGAAGTATATACAACGGAACATTGAAACAGCTGAACATTATCTCGTACATTAAATCAAATTATTTGGCAGAAATTGAATAACCGTGGTAACGTTGATTTACATCACGTAAATTACATTTTTATTGTCATGAGCATGATTTTTTTTACAAACAATCAACTTTTACAAAATAAAGAAATATTGAATGTTTAACAAGTCTAATCTAATTGATAATAGTCTATTAAAGAGCACCCTATGTCACAATATTTGAGTAATAGCCAGTAACGTAGATTACATTCTTAAATTTACTTTTACAAATATAATGTTTGTGTTTCTGGTGTTGTAATGTTTTTTTTTATGAAATGAGTTAATCATTGTATCGCGTATTGTTTATACTATGTTTTGTTAGTATTTTCATCTGTTTAAACACCTTTTAATGTGTTAATTGCCTGTGTATTTTTGTGCGCAAACTAAGTAACGTAGATTACATTCGATTTGGAGACAAGAAAGTTTTGTTTTATAACGAATAATGCAAAGAGTTTCAGTCAGAAATTCTTTAAATTTTCAAACTTCAACATGTCGTGAAACAAAAATTAAAAAGATATATTCAGTTTTTAACAAATTGACGCAGCACTTGTGTGTTAAATCATGTAAACCCTTTACAGAGACAGCGTATTTTTCTTTTAAATTGATATCATTTGTTCATTTCTTTTTCTAAATACAAGTTTCTGACATCTATTGTGAATATGATTTAAAAGAAGGAACCATGTAATGTTGAAAAAATAACAAAACTCAACTGTATAACTGTATATGTTTTAACTTTTGTCAAGAGACACTCAAATTTCAAACTTGGGCCTATCTTGTGAGAATAGGTGTACATCATTCATTAAGCGAAATTTTTAAAAATTAGATCCTCACTGGCAGACCATGATCACATGGGCTGATCTTGGTCAGCAATGGTTGAGGTCTTCAGTTCTCAGCTTGCAGAAAGCTTATAGCTAAACACGCTCCCATACAAATAATGCTAGTTTACAAAAGGCTGATGGTTCCAACTCATGTGCCTCTTGCGAACTTGGTGCCTCTTGTGTGTGTGTGTATTTCCATATGAGCTTGTCCTCAAGAAGAGTCGTTTAGTCATTTAAGATTTTTGGCGGAATTAGTTCAAGATACAGAAAGATGCCCCGATTTCAGAAGATTCTCCTGGTTTTTTAGCTTGCTAAGTGTTTAAGCACTCATACACAGGACTTCAATTTAAAGTCTCATGCAACATACTGTTTAGTAATTTTAGATGACCAGCCTGGGAATTGAACCCTTAATGTTGAGATTACTCTAACTTATTGAGCTTTGCGCTCTGGCATACGTGCCTCACCACACACACACACACACACTTATGATCTTAAATTACAGTATTCCCCAGAGATAACCGGATGTTTTTCTTCTGTCATGAAGCTTGAATATCGCCATTTGACTTGTGACTAACAGCTCTTATGTATAAAATTCTTCTCAAAAATTACAACTTCTGGCCCAAAGACTATAATTGGTAGCATGTTGGGAGCACAGTTATAGGTTCCTTATAGGTTCTTTAATGTTTACTTCCCTTATGAAACAAATTGTTCAAAGCTATCGCAAGTCTGTTTCATAAAATTGCAAGGTAATTTAAAAGTGTTTGTATATTGTCAGCAGACCATTTAATTGCAGGTTCAAATAATTTCCAAAAATATTTTTGTCTGTCTTCAGCCCTAGACCAGACTGGTATTTAAGAAATTCTGTGAATTTTGGCACTGTTTTAGTTTAGTTATTGGTGTAATATGAATAAATTATTGAAATGAAAATATTTATTAATGATATATTTTATTTATTGAGTGCAATTATGTAAGAAATTGATGTTAGAATACTATTTAAATGTCTGATGTTAAATATAACGAGGAATTTCCTGAGAAACTTATATTGAGCAAAAATAATCAAAGCCTCGCAGTCTTCTGATGAAAATGATTTTGTATCATCACAGACAAGCTAATGCTTTATACATGCTAATTGTCTGACTTTACTCAATTGGTTTCAAAGTGACTTAAGATTTTAGTTATACAAGTCAATTTACCATGCTGTTTTTTTTAGCTCACCTGAGCTTGCTCAGGGTGAGCTTTTAGGATCGGTGAATGTCCGTCGTCCGTCGTCCGTCGTCCGTCGTCCGTCCGGCCGTCCACAATTTCTTGTGAACACTCTAGCGGTCGCATTTTTGCCTCAATCATCATCAAACTTGGTCAGGATGCTTATCTAGTTGAAAGCTCGGATGAGTTCGAACATGGGTCATCTCGGATGAAAAACTAGGTCACAAAGCTAAAAATAGAAAAACCTTGTGAACACTCTAGAGGTCACATTTTTGACCCAATCATCATCAAAAACTTGGTCAGGATGTTTGTCTAGGTGATAGCTCGGATGAGTTCGAACATGGGTCATCTCGGATGAAAAAGTAGGTCACAGGAGCTATAAATAGAAAAACCTTGTGAACACTCTTAGTGGTCACATTTTTGAAAACCAATCATCATCATCAAACTTGGTCAGAATGCTTGTCTAGTCAATTGCTTGGATGAGTTCGAACATGGGTCATCTCTGATGAAAAACTAGGTCACAGGAGCTAAAAAATAGAAAAACCTTGTGAACACTCTAGTGGTCACATTTTTGACCCAATCATCATCAAACTTTGTCAGGATGCTTGTTTAGATAATAGCTCAGATGAGTTCGAATATGGGTCATCTCGGATGAAAAACTAGGTCACCGGAGCTATAAATAGAAAAACCTTGTTAACACTTTAGCGGTCACATTTTTGCATCAATCATCATCAAAACTTGATCAAGATGCTTGTCTAGGTGATAGCTCGGATGAGTTCGAACATGGGTCATCTCGGATGAAAAACTAGGTCACAGGAGCTAAAAATAGAAAAAACCTTGTTAACACTCTAGTGGTCACAATTTTGACTCAATTGTCATCAAACTTGGTCAGGAAACTTGAATAGGTCATTGCTTGGAATAAATCGAACATGGGACATCTAGGATGAAAAACTAGGTCACATGAGCTAAAAATAGAAAAATCTTGTTAACACTCTAGTGGCTACTGTTGTGATCCAATATTCTGTTAATTGGTCTGAAAGTTTTTTTTGATGATTTCTAAGTCAAGATCAAACATGGGTCATCTTGGATGAAAAACTAGGTCACACCGCCCAAATATGGAAAAACCTTGTTAACATTCTAGTGGTCACATTTTCGACTCGATTTATCATCAAACTTGGTCAGGATGCTTGTCTATGTAATTGCTTGGATTAGTTCGAAATCGCATGTGAAACTAGGTCACCGGAGCTAAAAATAGAAAAATCTTGTTAACACTCTAGTTGCTACTGTTTTGATCCAAGTATCCTGGAAATTGGTCTGAAAGTTTGTTTTGATGATTTCTAGGTCAAGTTTTGAATATGTGTCACCTGGGTAAAAAACTAGGTCGCACTGCTCAAATATGGATAATCCTTGTTAACACTGTAGTGGTCACATTTTTGACTCACCTGTCATGAGACTTGGTCAGAATGCTTGTCTAGGTAATTGTTTGGATGAGTTTGATAATTCAGGTGAGCGATCTAGGGCCATCATGGCCCTCTTGTTTATTTACAGCATTTATATGTAAATTTGTAAATTAAAAAATGACCTCTTTTGATGGTGGTAGCTACTATTTAAAGCAAGTCACAAAACTTTCAGTGAAAAAGAAGAAGAAAAAGATTTAACAACTTGTGAAACAGACTGACTTTGAACAGGTTATAAGAATAAGAAAGGTGAGCGATGTTTGGCTCATAATTGCCCCTCTAGTATTAATATATATCATATTTTATTGACAAGTCAGAAATTGTTACATTTTCCTTTCTGAACACACAAGCATCTGTGGCAGAGTGGTATGGGTTGTTGACTTCAAGTCACTTGTGTATTACTGCTGTATGATTCCAGCCAGGGACTTTAGATCACATTTAATAGAGGTAGCTGTCTGGCTAGATTACGGAACGTCCGTGTTTCTACTCAGTTGCCCACTTGTGTCAAGGGGCACCTGATGACTAAATCTTTCACCTGAGTAAAGCTGGAAAGTCACCATAATTATGAACTATATTGTGTTGGTGCTAAGTAAATCTCTCTCCCTCAACCCCCACCCCATCATTGTCTATATTATGCTTTTTCAATGTCTTTTTTTTTTTTTTTTTTTTTTCCCTCTAGATTTTCATTTTATATGTTTCTTAACTATTTGTAACAATGTTATTTCTGTTGTTGTTTATCATACCTTTTGTTGTAAATGTTCATACTATGTACATTGTATATTTGATAGAGGCTCATAGGGAAGACTGGGCATGCCTAACTATGTTGCCTCTTTAAATAAAGTCTTTATTATTATTATTATTATAATTATCCTCTCTAAAAAAAAATAAATAAAAATTAAAGAAAAAAATTAAAAAAAATTATTATCACACATTTAATAGACAGGTCATAAGAATAATAAAGGTGAGCAATTTTTAGCCCATGACATTGCCTTTTCTTGTGTTACGTTATATCCCATTTTCATAGACACATCAGTATTTGCTACATTTTTCCTTCTGAGACACCGAAGACAAATCTTGTGTGACGCTTGTAATAGGACGGGGAACAGAACAAGTTCCTGACCATATAATGAGCATGATATAAACTCATTTTGATGTCTCCTTCATATATCATTACTGTCACATTTAATGGTAAAAAACCCATCAGACTTTTCCTCCGCAATTCTTAGAAAATAAAATCTTAAACACGTTTATGTCTAAATTCGGCTTTTTGACCACTGACTTTTTTTTTTAGTTTTTTTTTCAGTTTTGCTGGAACCAGACTGGTCGCGTTCTGTTACCATACTTGGATATTTTTCATGTCAGTAAGGTTTTTAGCTGTTTCCTTACAGACTAATAAATACTGTTTATTTTTCATGACATTTAGGTTATAAGGATTTCCTTATAGGCTAATAAATACTGTTTAATTTTTTTTCTGCACTTTAAAGTAAGTTTTTTTTCTGCACTTTAAAGTGCAATTATGTTTGTTAAAAGTGTCTGCTATCTTGAATTTGTTTAAAGGCAAAACTTGCTGGCTAAGATTTTATGAATACCCATTTTTTGTGTCGCCTCTACGGAGTAGTGGCGACATATAGGGATCACTTCTCCGTCGTCTGTCTGTCCGTCCATCTGTCCGTCCGTCCGTCACAAAACTTGTCCGGACTACCCCTCATAAACTACTGGTGCAATTTCATCCAAACTTTACAGGAATGATCAGTACCAAGTCTAGTTGTGCATATTGTCAGCATTTTCCGGTTCAATGATTTTGTCAGAGTTATGGCCCATTAATAATTTTTATTTTTAAAGTTTGTCCGGAATAGTTCTCTTATACCACTTATGCAATTTCAATGAAACTTTACAGGATTGATCTGTAGCTCAAGTCCTTGCGCATATTGCACAGGTTTTCCGGTTGAATGATTTTTGGCCGAGTTATGGCCCTTTGATAAAAAGGTGTTTTTTTCTGTGTGTTGCCAGATACGCAAAAGCTTGTCTGGACTACTCCTCATAAGCTACTTGTGCAATTTTATCCAAACTTTACATGAATGATCAGTACCAAGTCTAGTTGTGTACTGTCCGTCTGTCTGTCCGTCTGTCACAAAATTTGTCCCAACATGAAATTGGCCATTATGAGGCGACACATGTGATTACTGATCGCTCTTGTTTGTGGGAAGTCTGTTACAGCTTTCTTTAATTTACTTATTTGATATTGAAAGTTACTATAATGTTGTTCTATCACTCACTTACAGAAATACAGTAACTTAGGTTTTTTTGTAAAAAGGGAAGGACAGTCGTATATGTCTTGTTTCTGTAGGGGGCTACTCTCATCTTTGCAGGTTTTTTACTTTCATATTATACAAATATTTTGGAAAAGGTACAAGACTAGAAATACAAAATATTCTCCCCAGTGTTCTTATCCTAGTAAAAAACATATATCCAAGTATGGAGTAATAAGTTCTGATTTAGCCACCCATTAGGCAGTCAGCCTTGTACTGTTAATCATTAATCTTGTAGAAGATAAGTGGTAGTTGATAGCTGAAGCCTTACATAGTATATAAGAAATCAAAAGAAACATTTCAAAAACATGGGAGACAAGTTTTTCGGCCATGTATAAGGATTTTCTAGCAATTTCCAGCAAATTTTGTACGGGTTGGTGTAAGGACATCAGTCAATAAGAGCTCCTATGTTTATCACAGGCTGCTTGCCTCCAAGTGTGAAAATAATGATTTAATCAATTTTGTTTTATGCTCAATTTAATTTTCATTTGTAGGATTCGGAGATACTTGGGGGAAAATAAATGACAAAACTTCTCCAATACGCAATTGTGGTTGTTGTCTTTTTATGGGATGTTGTCGTTTTATTGGAAGATTTTTTTCCCCTCCGACACTTTCTTCAGGAAAAAAATTGCTTTGGTTAATTTTAAAGAAATTGTGACAAAGTATGATGATTTGTGCAAAAGACATTGACAAGAAAGCATCAATAAATGAACATTTTAGTCAAAGAACTCTTTCATCAGATTAAAACAAAGATGAAAGACTCAACAGTTACTGAATGTCTGGCCTGTCTTAAAAGATGGGAGTCATATAAATTTGTACAGACAGATATAGTATATTTTGTAACTGATGAACAGCCTTTAATGTCTAGTGAAATGTATAATCTTATTAATGCCTATTTTTTCCCCTCTGTCTCATTTTGTTCCATAAAAAATTCAGCAGGATTTTTGTTCATATTAAATTAAGGAAAAACACATAATGATGCAAACTTCAATCAGTCTCCACATGCAACTTTCAAGGTTATTAAGAAAATAAAGCAAAGGGATGTATGATAACATTTTTTATGCAGAATCTTAAATTACAACATGAGAAATTACAGACTTGCATAGGAGGATAATGGCATTACATTGGTAAACAATTTTCAAAGGTTTACAAACTTAAGAAAGAATCAAATTGATTAACAAACAATGTAACAAATGGTCAAGAGTGCAAGATTATTAAGAAAATAAATGATTATTATCTTATTATCTTATTATGCAGAATCTTAAATTACAACTTGAGAAATTACAGACTGGTATAGGAAGAACTTAGATAATGGACAGTCAATGCTTTATATTTTGGAATTGTCCATTGGTAAACAATTTACAAAGGTTTACAAACTCAATAAAATTAAATTTATCAGCAAACAATGTAACAAGTAGTCAGAGTGACATGGATAATTGCACAGTCCGTGTAATAGGCCCTCAAGTAGCTGGTAATCAAAGTGTATAATTATGAACAAATTTGATTTTTACTCACCCATATTTGAGTAATGGACATTTACATATGAATGGATTTGCTTTTAATTTGAAATTCCCAGTTGTGAATTTCTTGGATATTAAATTCAGCTTTTTGTACAGTTTGGTCACAATGATGCCACTGAGCACTCATAAGAATAAAAAGTATCTTATAATACTGCATATGTGTAACATTGCTTTTTATTGAATAATCTTGACATTTATATGATCTACATATATGGCTGCTGTCAATTTATGAAATAATTTCATTATTTCTTCTCTGAAAATGGAAGTTTGCAGTATTATAAATTCGTTATAAAGATTTTTGACAGATTGTATGGCTGTACATAAGCGTTTTTCTTTGTTTTTTTTCTAAATATAAACAACATTTAGATAGGACCATATTATGAGTCAAAAATATTTATAACTAATAATACATAGAACATCTTCTGAAATTGGTCTCATTTAAAGCACTGAATAATTCTGTTTGAAAGCTTGTTTGTGTTCATAAACCTTTGAAAGGTATTATTAGAAATCTATTACCGTCATTATTATCTTTTGTTTAATTTATTTTTATTCTAAAATTGTTCCCCGATATCAACAATATATGTCAATAGTTTGCTATATCGCTGACACCACTCAGCTATTCTAACCTAAAAGACTGTAATTTTAGACAGGAACAGATTCCCAACTGTCTGGGAATAGAAGTATCAGATTTAATCTTTAATTTAGCAGTAATTGAATCACATAGAATTTCATAAAGTGCTTTTTAAAAATGCCATGTTTGTAATTTGAATGTTAAAGAGGAGTACAATTTGCTAGACATTGTGTGGCAATCATGCCTAATGTGTTTCAGATAACCTGTATCAACCTTAATGAGGTTAGAACAATAGGAAAACAATTGGTGATATATCTCTACTAATTAAATTTGCAGTCATTTTATTGACATGATATCATGTTAGTCTGGTGGCTGCATTTCATTCACATTGATTTTTATGCTTATTTTTCCACATCTCCTTAAAGCAAGTCTGGTTTTCAGATATGTTTCCTGCTATGAAAGGAAATTCCTGAATATAGACACTCAGAAAGTATGTGGAATTTTGTTGTACCTGTTACCCTTCAAATGCTGAATGTAGACACAGAGGGAAAAAAAGCTGAATTTTGAAATAATTGTGACCTTTTCAATGCTGAATATGGACACTCAGAGAAATATGCTGAGTTTTGTTGTACCTGTAACTCTTACAATGCTGAATGATTATAAACACTCAGAAAATTATGCTGAATTTTGTTGTACCGGTAACTCCTACAATGCTGAATATAGACACTCAGCGAATATTCAGAATTTTGTTGTACCGGTAACTCTTACTGTGCTGAACATAGACACTCAGAGAAATATGCTGAATTTTGTTGTACTGTTAACTCTTACAATGCTGATTATAGACACTCTAGAATATGCTGAGTATTGTTGTACCGTTAACTCTTACAATGCTGATTATAGACACTCTAGAATATGCTGAGTTTTGTTGTACCGTTAACTATTACAATGCTGAATAAAGACACTCTGAGAATATGCTGAGTATTGTTGTACCGGTTACTCTTACATTTATGCTGAATATAGACACTCTGAGAATATGCTGAGTATTGTTGTACTGGTAACTCTTACAATGCTGAATATAGACACTCTGAGAATATGCTGAGTATTGTTTTACCTGTAACTCTTACAATGCTGAATAAAGACACTCTGAGAATATGCTGAGTATTGTTGTACCAGTAACTCTTACAATGCTGAATAAAGACACTCTGAGAATATGCTGAGTATTGTTTTACTGGTAACTCTTACAATGCTGAATATAGACACTCTGAGAATATGCTGAGTATTGTTTTACTGGTAACCCTTACAATGCTGAATATAGACACTCTGAGAATAAGCTGAATTTGTTGTACCGGTAACTCTTACAATGCTGAATATAGACACTCTGAGAATATGCTGAATTTTGTTTTACCTGTAACTCTTACAATGCTGAATATAGACACTCTGAGAATATGCTGAGTATTGTTGTACCGATAACTCTTACAATGCTGAATAAAGACACTCTGAGAATATGCTGAATTTTGTTTTACCTGTAACTGTTACAATGCTGAATATAGACACTCTGAGAATATGCTGAATTTTGTTTTACCTGTAACTCTTACAATGCTGAATATAGACACTCTGAGAATATGCTGAGTATTGTTGTACCGGTAACTCTTACAATGCTGAATATAGACACTCTGAGAATATGCTGAATTTTGTTGTACCGGTAACTCTTACAATGCTGAATATAGACACTCTGAGAATATGCTAAATTTTGTTTAACCTGTAACTCTTACAATGCTGAATAAAGACACTCTGAGAATATGCTGAGTATTGTTGTACCGGTAACTGTTACAATGCTGAATATAGACACTCTGAGAATATGCTGAGTATTGTTGTACCGGTAACTGTTACAATGCTGAATATAGACACTCTGAGAATATGCTGAGTATTGTTGTACCCGTAACTGTTACAATGCTGAATATAGACACTCAGAGAATTATGCTGAATTTTGTTGTACCGGTAACTCTTACAATGCTGAATATAGACACTCTGAGAATATGCTGAATTTTGTTTTACCTGTAACTCTTACAATAATGAATATAGACACTCTGAGAATATGCTAAATTTTGTTTTACCTGTAACTCTTACAATGCTGAATATAGACACTCTGAGAATATGCTGAGTATTGTTTAACCGGTAACTGTTACAATGCTGAATATAGACACTCTGAGAATATGCTGAGTATTGTTGTACCGGTAACTCTTACAATGCTGAATATAGACACTCTGAGAATATGCTGAGTATTGTTTAACCGGTAACTGTTACAATGCTGAATATAGACACTCTGAGAATATGCTGAGTATTGTTGTACCGGTAACTCTTACAATGCTGAATACAGACACTCAGAGAATTATGCTGAATTTTGTTGTACCGTTAACTCTTACAATGCTGAATACAGACACTCAGAGAATTATGCTGAATTTTGTTGTACCGTTAACTCTTACAATGCTGAATACAGACACTCAGAGAATTATGCTGAATTTTTGTTGTACTGGTAAACCTTTTACAATGCTGAATATAGACATTCAGAGAATATGCTGAATTTTGTTGTACCGTTAACTCTTATAATGCTGAATATAGACACTCTCAGAATATACTGAATTTTGTTACACCAGTAACTCTTACAATGCTGAATGTAAGCACTCAGAGAAGTGGAATTTTGTTGTTCTGAAATAATGCTTACAATACTAAATTTATATAATGGACTAACTTGTCCATTGATTTTAGAAGTTTCTCTTTTATGAATTATTTTGGTATAAGAAAAGAAATATATGATTGAGTAGTCAACAGTAGTTTGTCAGACTTCACACTGAATTGTGTTGGCTGATCCTAATTGAATTACTTATTATTAATTAAGCAATTAATTACTAGTAGTTACTAGTATTTAGTCACCTAATTAATGGCAGACCTTTTTGGGGAATAAAATTAAAGTTGAAATAAGCATGGAAAATACTAATAAACCTAACTTAATTGTATACTTGCTTTGTAAGTACATGGTTATTTCTAAACTAAGGTGGATCATTTAATGATCAGTTTCTTCAAGTGGGAATAACAGTGTGACTCTTTTAGTATCTTTTAGTAGAAATAACTACATCCTATATAGTCCGTAAGAAGTGTTTCATTCTACAGGAATACTAACTGGAATAATTAAATAAGATTTACCTAAGTAAGGTTTTGTTTAAAGCTATAGTTCTTATATTTTCACTCAACAAGGCATAAGAGTTAGGCAGATCTACATGGACTTTAATTATTGTCGGACTTCAGAAGTTGAAATTAATTTCAGCGTTTTTATTTTAGACTATGAGCTATCAGGCAACTTTCTGGGCTTGAACTTGTGTAAAAAGGGGCTTCCATGAGGGCCTTCATCCACCAGTAGAAGCTAAAATGTGTCATAGGAACATCACAATGTCATTGTGACTTAAACACCATGGTTTTGAACAGCAAATTTAAAGTGCTGTTTTCAATTGATTTGCTAGTTAGAAAATTGCCTATCTTGGGTTTAATTGAAGTTATAATTCTTGTGTTTGACTCATCATCATTGACTGTTTGCTAGAATATTAGATTATAAGTGTGGGCAAATAATGCACAGATAAATAGAATTATCTGGAAACTGAGATCACTTTTTTAATAAACCAAAAAGTTACTATGGAAATAACACATTTGCCTGACTGTGAAGCAGGTAGTTGCAACTGTTTATAGGTATTAAATGTCACAATTTAACAGTGTATAAATGCCACATACATTTCTGACATATATGTGTTGCAGACGTAGTAAATCGTCTGAAAAAATCAACTGAATAACCCTTTATTTTGATTCTTTTCTGAATATCTATGTTTATGTCATTACCAACATGTTTTCCAGTCGCGTTTTTTTCTCTCTCTCTCTCTGCGTCTACTGTACATAAAGACTTGTAATTACAACCCTAAAAACAATGCTGTACCTGATGTTCTGTAGATAGTCTCTGTTAAATACATTTGTGTGATATCTCACAATATTGTTTATCTTTTGAAACTCTTGGTTTCCAGATTTTCATTTTTTCCGGAAGCTTTTCCGTAAATGTTTCCTAATTGCCGTTGATAATCGAAGAATAATGTTTTTTTAAATGTTTCGATATGATGGCAAGAATATAGATAGGAACGTGTCTGCATGATTGCACAGAATGGAGCATTAGACTTATTTGTATTAAATATGATACAGATAAAAGCTGTTATTGCTTTTCTGAGACATAAACAAATCAATATAGCTTATATTTAACATGATTATGCAATGATTTTTGCAAAACATATAACATGAAAGTACAGTTTACAATGTATTGCGATTTAACTGTATATCAGGTTGTTTTTGCGGGTATTTAATTTTTGCTAAATTCAGGTGCATTACATATCTTGAAAAGATATATCAACTGAATTTTAGTATAGTTTAAAATTTTATAGCTTGCACACAGGTGTGTAAACATGAGCACTTCAATGAAAAACAATTAAACAAGACAATAAGTGTGGAATACCATGTACTAGCTTACAGGTTTGCCAAAAACCAACAGAAAATTTGAAATCAAAATTTTACATGTGATTTCAAAAAATTCTATCAATTTGACATTTAAACCTATTATAAAGGGGATGCCATAATTTATCAACAGAAAAATAGGAATTAAGAAGGAACAAAATTGCTTAAGTTTAAGATTTGCTAAAATTGAATTACTGCAAAACTTGTAGAATTTGCCATATACAGAAATAACCCGATATACGGTAATTTACATGAGATTAAGGTATATTTAAGAAATTTATTTAATTTTGTTTTAAGTCTTTCAAAAATTAATTATTTTCCTTGCTCAAACAGTGTAATGAAGTTACCCTGCTTTAAATTTGGATCATTATACAATTGGTAAATTTACAGGATGTTACTATTAAAATAGCTAATTATCTTCTTGGTGTCACATCAATTGAATTGATAAGTTCAAAGAGTAATTTAAAAATTATGTATAGCTAGTTATCTTGGTGTCACATTAATTGCATTGATAAGTTCAAAGAGTATTCAAAAATTATGTATAAGCTGAACATAAGTAAACTTTTTAATGGGCTGGTATCAAACTTCTGACTTTTGAGCATTGTGGAAAAGTTAGGAAAATGAATTTTCTGTATATCACATCAAATGATTCTGGGAAGCAAGAGTTATTATCAATTGAGAAAATTTTTTTCTAAGAAATACCATTACATATGCAGACAGCTTCATTTACATGCACTCTTTGAACTCCCTGGAAAGCAACAGTGCATGGCCCCACACTACAAATTTACTTTACACAATAATACGACTGGGAATCTCATATATGGAATATTTCAAGCATAAAAATTATTCAATTTGTCGTATATGTCTAGTAATAATGCAAATTAGATTACTTTCTGTTTTATGAGATAACTCTATTTGTGGTTCTGTGAGTTTCTTTCTTCTTATTTTTGTAAAACTGTTTTAAGACACACATAATATATAGTATTTACTACAGAAAATCCAGAATATACTATGTATTTATTTAATCTGTTCGCTAATAGGGAAGAAAGATGTGTAAATGTAAGAAGCCATTGATTTAGTAGCTCTGAGTTGGTTGAGCAGTGGAAGACCTTGAGTTCAACTTCAAGCTACAGGAATGTTCCAAGGGTCCCAATTTTTAGTTTGAGTTTATTTTTCCAACCATGTGACTTATTTATCCCTTAACCTGATGAATTTGTGCATTGATTTTTGCCTAGCTTTGAATTTGCAAAAGGAACAGTGCATTTTGAAAATTAAGTGATTTCAGTATCAAGAAATTGACCTGCCATCAGTTTAGAGTCTTCAAGCAGGACAGCCTGCACATTCAGCAGGCTCTATATTGATGGCAATTTAAACTAATTACTTTCAGTTCAAGCAGTTGAAATGTTAAGTGCACAATTACAAGATTTTCAATTAACAATGTTCAAAGTCATGTACTAATGGCAATTACAGTGCCTGTGTATCTTGATTTAGTGTGTAGGATTAGAGAGACTAAAAGGAATCAATTAAGGAGTAATTTAGGTGATTGATATATGATAATAACTTCTTAATGACAGGGAGAAAAACAACATAGAGGAAACTAAGCTTTTGAAATGGTACCTAATCTGTTTCATTTCCATGACAATACTTTATTTATTTCCCTTAATGCCATCTTGTCATATCAGTGTTCAGTAATCATAATGTAAAGTGTTTTACAAAAGAAAATAGCAATATAAAAACTGACAGAGACATGAAAAACATTTTGTGATGAAATAACTGTGAGTTAACATCACATTTAATGTTGCAGGAGTTGCAGCCCTTGTAAAATTTTAATTGCATGTTCAGTGATTTTAGTACTTTGATTTGATAACATACTTTTTACTTAAATTTCTACTAATTTGTTCCTGTATAAATACATGAGGAAAGATGGTGTGGAAAACTTGTTGCCTTTCATATATTACTTACTTCACCTCTGAATGCTAGCTGCAGTCATGACTTGCCTTTGCTATTTAGTTACTGTAGTTTACTGACAAATAGCCCCACCCTAATCCCTCTTCAATCAGGACAAAACCATAATTGATTTGTTATTACTAGTGAAAATTTCAATTAAATGTATACTGACTGAATAGTGAATGTACAGTTCCAAATGTACAAATTTAACAAAGTCTTCTACAACTATTGACCTGGGAAATGGTTAATTGAATAATCAACAAGAAATAATCTTGACTGTTTGAAAGATTACATAGCATTTCACTGACAAGAAAAAGGATAATTTTTGTTTTTCTAAATTTCTCAAAATGCGACAAGTGTTTACCATATTAAGTCTTCTGGAAATCAAAGACACCCAAGGGAGCCATGTCTCTGACATATGTCAAACTAAATAACAGTAATGAATATTCACAGCTTATAGTTATATGCATTTTATTGGTAAATGGAGAAAGATGAAACCAAATTGTCATCTTTTTATTACTGTGTGAATACATTTCCACTGGAAGAAACAATCTAGTTTTAAATTAACTTTTGATGAAATGCAAATAATGTAAATGTTAGATGTTCATTTTCAATAATAAATGGTAGTTTAATGCAACAGTATTTTTCTGTATTAAATGAATTTGATTAGTTGTCATGAAACATGGCGTAAAACTCATTAATTCTAATTATAGAAGCTTTGATTGGCTAAATTGCATTTTGTTGATGAATTTCATTGTCAATGTAAAATTGGTTACACAGATTACAATATTGATTTAAATGTACAGCGTTGATGAAAAATGTTGACCTTGTGACACTAAAAAAGATATGTTCAGATGTAGGTAAATGATGCTTCTTAAAGGCATATTTTTTTGTTCACATAGTGAATTTTCTTACAAAATAAATTGAAAGAGCCTGTCAAAATATTGTGACTGAAACTGGAATACAACTTCAAAAATTGCACAACACTTGTATATCATTATGTCTGTAAAAATGGAGCACCCATATTATTCTTGTAAGAGTATAAACAACAAAGTACAAACCTGGTGATGTCAGGGGTAAGCGGTTGTTTCCTTGATAAAGGATCTTTACATTCATTGTTTAGTACAGATTGGTTCAAGGAACAGACTCAAAAGTGTTTCAGTAAGCTTATAGCTTCCAACACAATCAAACTAGAATAAATTTGTATAAACTTAAAGTATAAAATTGGTACTTTATTGTTACGTAGGAGCCGTCCAGTTAGCTCAATAGGTAGAGCGTTGGAATATGAATTGGGCAACACGGGTTCGATTCCCGGACGGCGCAGGTCATGAAATGATTGATCATGAAATCTTTACGGTCATTCGCCTTGCGAAAGTGAAGGCAACTAGTACTGATAAACTGCTTGACAGACTGCCCAGGAATGATGCGGTGGCTGTGCTCTTGTGAATTCAATGTGGCTTACTGTCGTGATCCGGAGTGAAAACTACCAACACATACACCACTTTATTGTTAAGGTCTGTCAGATGCAGGAAAGCTACTTGTAAGAGAATAAACCACAAGAATATTCCAACTTAAGTAAAAGTCAATTTTGAACTTAGTAATTCTGGATGATTATAAGAGGTATTGGTTGATTCTGAGTGATTTCAAAGGGTATTGATTTTTATGATCAAGTAATAATTCTTGATGAATTTGAGGGATAGAAATTCTGAGTGTTTTTTAGAGGTAGAATTTTTAAGTTATATCAAGGTGTAAGTAATTCTGAGTGAATTTGAGGCTGAGTTAGAATTGGTTTTATAAAAAAAATTGTTTTGAATGTATTACAACCCTTAATCTGCTGAATTTCTGTAATGGACTTTTCCGGCTTCTTTTTTAGAGATGTCCATTATCTTTTTTCGGGATATCAAGATAAATATTTGAATCAGGCCAGTCAACAGTATAGAGCCATGTCAGGTTGACCTGGCTCTATACTAGCAACAAAGGCTAATCACTTTTGGTCCCATCAAGATAAAGGGGATAAATTGACCAATGATAAATTGGTCAATGAGTCCATTTGACTCATGAATTACACCTACAATGAACATACAAAAAAAGGGCATATATAAGACATGTTTTTTCTCGGTACAGTAAATAATTGATTGACGGTTTAATCTTGTCAATATTGACCTCATTGTTTCAGAAGCCTAACAATCAAATTGCACGTAACAAATCAATTGTATAAATGACGATAGATAGAGGCTCCGTTCTCAGAGATAAAGCATTTTCTGGATTGTCCCGATGTCACATGGTTCTTTTATTCGCTAATCTTGATATACTTTTGTTTTTTTTCTCCATATTCGTATAAGAAGGAAGCACAGGCGGTATATCAATAATATCAATAATCTTATTGTGTAAGAAAATACCAAGACTTTACAGATATCTTATAGGCCCAATATGCCTCAGGAATGGTTAAATTTTTAATTCTCAAAAGTTTTTTTATGCCACCGCAATCTGCGATGCGGTGGCATATAGCGATTCACCTGTGTGTGTGTGTGTTTGTGTGTGTGTGTGTGTGTGTGTGTGTTATATCGATTATATAGTGAACTTAAAAAATCTTCTTGTGAAAAACTACTAGTCCAATTTCAACCAAACTTGGCAGGATTGTTCCTTGGGTGAAGGCTTTCCAAAGTTGTTCAAAGAATTTCATTCCATGCAGAAATCTGGTTGCCATGGCAACCAAAAGGAATTATAAGAATAAATTTTAAAAATCTTCTTGTAAAGACCCAAAAGGCCTAGAGCTTAGATATTTTGCATAAGGCATTGTCTGGTAGACCTCTAACAAGATTGTTCAAATTATAGCCCTGGGGTCAAAATTGGCCCCGCCCCGGGGTCATTGATTTTCACTATGTACATATAGAAAAAAACTTGAATAACTTTTTGTAAAAACCCAAAAGGCCTAGAGCTTAGATATTTTGCATAAGGCATCATCTGGTAGACCCTTACCAAGATTGTTCAAATTATAGCCCTTGGGTCAAAATCGGCCCCGCCCCGGGGTCATTGATTTTCGTTTATGTACATATAGTAAAAGCTTAAAACACCTTCTTGTAAAGACCCAAAAGATCTAGAGCTTAGATATTATGCATAAGGCATTGTCTGGTAGACCTCTACCCAGATTGTTCAAATTATAGCCCTTGGGTCAAAATTGGCCCCGCCCCAGGGGTCATTGGTTTTCCTTATATGTATATAGTAAAAACTTAAAAAAAAAATTCTAGCAATTGACAAAGCTTAGATATCTAGAGCTTAGATATCTTGCATGAAACATTGTGTTGTAAACCTCTAGCAAGATTGTTCAAATTATAGCCCTGGGGTCAAATTTGCCCCCGCCATGGTGGTCATTGATTTCAATATATACATATAGTAAAAAATAAAAAAATCTTATTGTCTGAAGGTACAAGGCTTAGAGCTTTAATATTTGTTAAATAATATCATCTAAAGGTACTCTACCAAAGTTGTTCAAATTTTGCCTCTTGTGTCAAAATTAGCCCCGCCCCTGGGAGCCATAGGTTTATCTTATATGTATATAGTTAAAACTTAAAAGATCATCTTCTCAAAATTTACAAAGGATAGAGTTAAGATATTTTGCATGAAACATTGTGTAGTTAACCTCTAGCAGGATTGTTCAAATTATAGCCCTGGGGTCAAAATTGGTTCCGCCCTGGGGGTCATTGATTTTCGTTATGTACATATAGTAAAAAAAACAACATATTTTTGTCTGAAGGTTGATGCACAGCTATGAAATTTGAGCCATGCGGTGGCATAGCATTTTTCTCAAATGCAATCTTGTTTTTTTTTGGTATCCTATTATAAATTCCAAAAAGATACTGACATTAACCAATTACATTAACCATCTTTTGCTTCTGTTGTCTTCTGGCAATTAGTACAATTATAGTAATATTGTTACGAAGTTCATTTCGTCCGAACATCATGACACTTTTTATAACCCCGGAAACCACGTTAATAGTTGTTGACAGTTATCATATTTATTCTGATTTATTAACATATGTATAATACTTAATGTTTACGCCAGTTTACCCATTTGTAATCCCTTATTTAATGCTACATAACTCATCAAACTTGTGCCATGCCTTGTGTTTAATCCATTATTAGTTGGTACTGATTAGAATTCCAGATGGAGACGTAGAATATGTTCTGTATTTAATCGAGTTAAGATGGAAACAATGTGACGTCATCAAATAGATCACATGACCCATCTGGGAACTCAGTGACGTCATTATATGCAGTCACGTTACTGTTTCAAGGGTCATGTGACCTTTTCCTATAAATACCCCAGATTTTCCCTTGAACTTGGTCAATTGTATTGTCCGCTTTACAGACGCAACCTCTATGCACAATGTCTTATAGAAAATATCCATCTGGAGAGGTAGTACCCAGAATCATTTAATAAATATATTTCACTTAATAAAATAACTATAATAAACGTATAAATTACAAGTATTTATAAACTTGTACAGAACATTTATCTATGTAACTAAGGTAAACAAACCCAACTGGAGTGGTTTCCGGATATGTACCCATTTTGACTACATGTATTATTTATATTACTGTTGACTGTGTATACATGAATGAATGATGTTGATGATGAATAAATGAGATGTTAAACTAACTACTGGCTTTCTCCTGATACAACATACCCTGACTATTGAATACCTATAGAAGTGAAGCTATAGTGATCTACCCGCTATATAGGCCTAGACATCCTGAGAAGTATAAATTGTTACCCGGGGACTAGCAGGCTCTCCCCGGTCCGGGAACGTAACAATATAGTATTTTGTATGGAAGTCTAAATACTACTTTGTTCACATTTTGCTACTAGCTATTATGACAAAAAAATCATGTCCAGTGCTAACTTTCTTCAAGTCATTGACATCTATTTAAATGTTTTTAAATTCATAATTTCTTTTTATAAAGAAATACAAATTTATTCATTTCTGAGGCATAAAGTGCCTTGTAGTTTAGGTAATGTAACTTATGTAATGTTATATGGTTATAAATGTTTATGTTTACAAAATATAGAAGAGAAATATAGCATAGTAAGTTCAGACACAACAAACATAGTTATACTTTATTACATATCCTAAATTATAAAGTCATTTGTATCATATGTAAACAAATGTTTTACACATCATGGATATCTACAAACATATAAAAAGGTTGACAACAATCTTGTGATTGATGATTAGTATTGCAGGCTCTTTGAATTGGTTGATCTATAAATTTATAAGAGATCTGTAATAGAACAAAACAAATATTAGTATGTTGATAGTTTTTAGTATCGGACATAACAACAAATCACGAAAGAAATGTATTATGTGGTTTTTCTTGGCAAGTGTCATTATGATTCATGATGCAATGTTAGTGTATATATTACTGCAGATAATAAAGTGTTTTCAACTAAATATTATTACTTATCATATAAATGTTCACCCTAGATAACTAAAAAAAATTCAACAGTTCTTTCTAAGAAATATTTTTTAAGAATATCCAAAGGATACAATTCTTTTGAGGTTTTTTTTATCAATATTTGAAATGTATATTGACCAATCCACTTTAATAACATTAGTTTTAAGGCTTGCATGTGTAACTCATACCATATGAGATAATGGTCCTACCAAGGTCACAGGCACATCCGTGCATCATATAATATGCTCGCAGATTAAGAAGATTAGTCCCAAGGGGCTGCAAACACCATAGTATTACATGTATTTAGGGAGAGAAGTTGTTAACAATTCTATATCATGAATATATTAACAACAAAAAAAAAGGGAAACACTAGTTTTATCTCTTAAATTAACACAGCATCGTAAATGAATATTTATAAGGGACGACACTGATATGCTGCACCTCTGAGACTAATTCTCATCAATGAATCAGGTAGTGAAAAAAAAACAAAAACAGCAAAAAAAAAACAATTGAGATCCGATACTACATTGTTTACCATTCTATCATGAAAACAATGATAGTTAAGGTGAGACTTCATAATCCACGGAGACTAGACAATGTTGCATCAATATTTCAAGACAGGTGCATTCATGATGAATTCGATGCTCATATAATGATTATTAATAAAAAAACACCTCCTGCCCTGAAGAGTATCTTAAATGTATTGCACACTCGAATAAGTGATTAATCATTAATGAATAATTGATGTAATTGAAATTTATGTCCTGTTCTGCATACGGCTATCCTATAACTCTAAAAATGTTTCTATTTACAGCCTCTCCACCGGGAATATATGTAACAACAATTCAATATGTAATATTGAAGATGAAATGCAGTTGTTTTTGTTTTTTTTTTTGGGGGGGGGGGAAGGAAAATGCAATGTTCTTAGAAATTATTTATATACATTTTCACAGTACTTTAATAAATTGGTGCATTTTCTTATGTTTTTTTATTTCCTGGGCATGTGTTTCCTTACTTACTGATGACAAGTGAGAAATATACATGTATATATGTTGTTGAATATCATTATAAGATATATGTGATGAAATTATTTGTTTGTAAGAAGACCAGCTTTATGTCAATATATCATATGTGATATATCAAATGATATGTCATAGCTCACAATGGAATGGTCAGCTTCCTTTATAAGGCCAATTTAAGAGTAGTACGTACAGTAAATCAATTACGAGCAAAACGTTTGACCTGAGGTCTGAACATAAATTGGTTATTTTCATAAATAGTGTATTTTTACATAAATATGTGTGGGATACTAATCCAATTAAGAATTTCTAGCTGTGCAGAATAAAGATAAGTTGATATAGAAACTTAGGGACACAGCATCCTCCAGATAAGTAAAAATTATTCCAAAAAAGTCAGACTTAAGAAAACTATATCTGTATTCACAGTGCGTGTATTCACAGTACAGGTGATAATTTGCAAATATCATAAAATGAAGAGTTTACTTTTTTCATATTTGAAATTTCATAATTATGGAGCTTTAAACTAGAATTTTATAAATTGTTTAGTTTTTTGAGTGGCCGGTGTAGTTGAGTAGTGAACACATTGGACTGCTTGCCACATGAGTTCAAACCTTGTCAATCAGGTCTTTAAAGCTGTTATTTCTGTTGTAACTAATAATAGTTACTTGAGCTAGCAATTTGCTTCCACTCTAATTTCTTGCATGTTATATTTACACATATAAATTACACACAGTTATTATTATGTGATTTTGATGATAAACATCTTTGTTGATGTCAAATTATTTATTCTAAAAAAAGGATGACCATCTACGCATCACCAGCATAATAAATTAATTTTTTTAAAGTTCCACATGCCAGAAGAATTGCTACAGGGAAAGTGGCATTGAAATAGAACTGTCTTAAATCAGTAAGAATTCTGTCAACAGATATGATGAGATAATGATCTACTGCATTTTGAGAGATTTTTCAGACTCTGTAAATCACAAAAGGTCTGGTGTAATGTTCATGTTTGAAGATATGAATTATATAGAAACAATAGCAATGCCCAAATTTATTGCCAAGGACTTCCTGAATATTTGAAACAGAGGTAAAACATTTAAAAAGGTATTTCTTTCAGTTTTCTATAGCAAACATGAAGTTATGTATTCCCTAGTGTAAAGGGTATAATTATTTAAAGATATTTTGTACTCAAAATTGATATTTGAAAACGCTGATAATTGCTATGCAGTCTCTTTTTAAATGTAAAATAAACATGTTTTGTGTACACACAAGAATATTATTGTGTTACCTTTTAAAAAATTTCACACTATATTAATATAGGAAAAGTTTAAACACAGTACAAAAATACAAAGTTATTATTGAAAACTGTCAAGGGGGGGGGGGGGTGTGTTAATAAAGGTTTGCATTAAACTTAACTGTCAGTAAAGTGTGCAAGATCATGAAAAATTAATTGTGCATTCTCTTTATTTTATTCAAATTAGACACAGTAAATTTTATTTAGATTTCAATTAATTTCTGCAGTGAAAGTATTTTACCCAGAGATGATTAGAGTATTTGCTTTTTATGACTATTTCGTTGATATCTGTTTCAAAACTTTCATTATCAATGTATATAACCCTAAAATTAACAAAGATTTACCAGTACTGGCTATGGTGATACATGGTTGTATTCCAGTAAATTACCCAGTATTTCCCTTCATCAGTAGTGTACAAATTGCTGGCCAGTTCATGTTTTTGATAATGATGATAAATCTGAATTAATTTTAGAAATCTGATAAATGTCTGTAATAGAGCAGAACTGTCTAGACCTGATTCTCCATAGAGTCTGGTTAAACAGTTCTGATCAATATTTTTAATTTTATTTTTGACCAGATTCTATGATTTAATGTTAATTTTTCTCTGACTTTCTTTGACCTCAGATACCCTTTCCGTTCCACATTGTATAGTCTTATAGTCTGCTATCTTCAGATAAAGTCAGTAAAGAATAGAGACAATCCATTCTCCTTTAATGTTTTTTTTTTATTCCCTTTCTTTTGCATCCCTTTTTGATTCCCTTTTCTCTGTTATCCCTTTTGGATTCTCTTTCTCAGTTGTTAAAATTGTCTCTTTTTGATTCCCTTTCTCTGCTATCCTTTTTGGATTCTCTTTCTCAGGTGTTTAAATTGTCCCTTTTTGATTCCCTTTCTCTGCTATCCTTTTTGGATTCTCTTTCTCAGTTGTTAAAATTGTCCCTTTTTGATTCCCTTTCTCTGCTATCCTTTTTGGATTCTCTTTCTCAGGTGTTTAAATTGTCCCTTTTTGATTCCCTTTCTCTGCTATCCTTTTTGGATTCTCTTTCTCAGTTGTTAAAATTGTCCCTTTTTGATTCCCTTTCTCTGCTATCCTTTTTGGATTCTCTTTCTCAGTTGTTAAAATTGTCCCTTTTTGATTCCCTTTCTCTGCTATCCTTTTTGGATTCTCTTTCTCAGGTGTTTAAATTGTCCCTTTTGGATTCCTTTACTGTTATCCCTTTTTGATTCCTTTTCTCTGTTATCCCTTTTGGATTCTCTTTCACAGTTGTGTAAATTGTCCCTTTTTGATTACATACAACACATTGTCTCAGTTCTCAAGTTACACTTTCAGGAAATGAAATCATCACTATACCATTATTCTTTGTTGAATATCTCTGTTTAATTTATTAAAAGACATCCAGAAAAATAATGACAAATTGAATCTATTTAAAAATCAAATAACACATCAACTTGATTAATGTATTACTTTAAGTTTCTCAGTTCCATTGTGTGTGTATAGGAGTTGGGGGGGATATTATATTGCTACTAACTTTCAGCCTCTGTTAGTTGTCCGTTTTATGAAAAGATTATAGGTATCATAATTCTAGAAAGCACAAACTATTTCCTAGACTAATTTAACCATCCCCTTCCTTCAGAATTCTGAATCAAAATTCTTTTTATAGTAATATGATAGGTAACATATCTTGGTCTGTTGAATTATGTTAGAATTCTACACAATATAATGGGAAAATTGTTACTGTGTTTTTAAATGATCAGAGAGAGGCTGCCAATGGACCTTTCCGGTGTTTACAGTTTTATGTTATGCCTAGGTCACAAATAAAACGGGCGCCGTCCGATTAAACGATTTTTATAAAATCGGCAAATTTTTTGATGTCGTGGACGCCGGGCGATTTTAAATCTGAGACCTTGCGTGGTCATGAATGAAACAGTCGTCGGGCGATTTTTTGCCGAGTGGATTTTACAGAAAGAATTGAACGGATCAAGTGGTCGCCGCCCGATGTCCGCACGGCGCCTGTGCGATTTAAAAGTGAATCGGACGGTTGCCGCGCGGGCGCCGGGCAACAATGACTTTACATTTAATGACATCCTAGATAAATCAGCCAGTTGTAATTATGCCAGCAAAGAAGTCAGCTGCCAAAGCCAATGGGAAGGCCAAGGAGTTGGTCCGTGTTGTTGACAACGAGTCACCAACGGCCAGTATCGAGGCCGTAGAAGACGAAAATCAATCAGACATTCGCATGGACATTGAAGAAAAAATTCATGTTTACTAGTATTCAAAAGAAATTCACAAATATATTTTTGAGGCAATTACAACTTCTTTAAGCTGAAATTACAACAAACACAAGCAGCCCGGTCGCCGGATGACGAAACGATGACCGCCCGGTGCCTGTACATGAATCGTCCGGGTACCGGGCGATAATCGTTTGACTACTTGTCTCTATTCAGGCACCGGGCGGGTAGAACAAAAAATCGCCTGATCAAAAAATCATCGCCCCGTCGCCTCCCGACCGACCGAGCGATTTCCGTTCGATGATATTTTTACTCAGTGACCCCAAAAATTATCGTCCGGCCGCCGTTAGCTTTTAAGTATTACTTAAAACTCGAAGGCGCCCGCCCGATGAGCAAAATTTTCAGCTGCTGCCGTCCGATAGTCACAGCCGCCGGACGGACGCCGGCCGATATTGCGATTTCTTGGAGAAACAGACGCCGCCCAGCGGCATTTTCTTATTTGTGACCTAGGCTTAAATTGGCTAACTTTTTATCCAATCGCTACACTGAGATAATACATAGTCACTGGTTGACCTGGTTTGCACAAAAGAACAATTGTGCTTATGTTTGTGATACTGTTTGTGAGCAGTTGACCTAGCAATGAATGGCAAAGGTGTGGCTAAATGTTCCGCTACGAAAAACCAGAAAGGTCCACTGGTTTAGTGGGGGATGTGTTTTGCCCATTTGCAGTAAAATAAAAGCTTTGAAAAATGATTAAAATTTTATTTAAACCAACTTAGTGATTCTGAGGTAATTTCTATACAAGCTGCAATAAGGACCTGTCTTAATAATGCCGGCATTAAAGGGATAGCTAATAAGGCCAGTTTGCAATGCCAAAGTAGGTTCTTCTATGCTATCTTCCTTACTGTAAGCTTAGATAATATGACTAACTTTTATCTATCATCTATGTTAATTACCATGTTAACAAATACTTCAGACATTTTCCCCTCATATTAATGGCTTTGCCAAATTCAGTGTAAAGTTTTCCAGGATGAAAATCAGTGTTGTCATTTGAATAAAATGTTTGCAAGAGCTTGAAAGAGATGGAAAGAAGCCTTAAGTTGACCATCTAAGTGGCTAATTATGTGGCTGAAACTACCTAATATACTTCAATTATGATACTTAGAGATACTGTACAATATAAGTTGTTAAAATCCTTTTAGTGTGCTGATCAAGATGGGAGCCGCTGTAGGAAATAAAAATAGTTCTTATAAACAATGCTAATCCTTCCTAATAAGTATATTTTTATTAAATTTCATAGGAATGATTCTTGGATAAAAAAAAATAGGAATGATTCTTAGATAAAAAAAACTGTATACAATTAAAAGTTCAAACTGTTTTGGTTCAATGAAAAAGGAAACTTGTCTTTTTGAGCAATTGCATTCAGGTGGGTGATTAAGGTGCACCATGGGTCTCTTGTTAGAAAACAAACTTCAGAAGTCAGTTTCAGATTCAAAGAAAGGCAAGCCTTATACAGAAACTTTGTGGTTTAAAGGTTGACTAACCTTATAACTTTGTTTCAAATTGAGCTGAATTACATAGCTGAAATGAAATAAAAGATAAGTCTGATTTAAGGAATGGTTTTGTATGAATGGAGCCAAACAGACTAGACACAATATTCATTATATCTTGTATTGATTCACTGCAAATTTTGTCTGTATATTTTTTGACATGTTTATATTTTATGTTTTAAAACTGTCAGAAAAGTTTTCATATCAGACATGTGCAGCCAAACATTCCCTTTTGATGAAATCTGACAAATATTTCATCTTTGAGCATATGGTTCCTTTTATTGCAATAGGATCAATCTTAAATACTTGATGTTGCTTACAAGTGATATCTTGTATTACAGTCAGCAGCTTAACTAAATAAGCAGAATTTACAAAGGTCTCAAGGGATGTTTTCATACAAATATAGATATAGAAATTCAACCTATATGGAGGTAGGTATAAAGTACACATCAAAGTATAGACTCTTGGGATTATATTTTCTAATGTTTCTTTGTCATTTAAGTCAATTACTATCTGGTTTGTATAATCCCAGATATTAGGACTTAAATTATCAGATTAGGTCTTAAATTTTCAGATCAGATTAGGACTTAAATTAACAGATTAGGACTTGAATTATCACATTAGGTCTTGGATTATCAGGTTAGGACTTATATTATCAGAGATTATGACTTGAATTATCACAATAGGACTTGAATTATCATATTAGGACTTAAATTATCAGAGATTAGAACCTGAATTATCACATTAGGACTGGAATTATCAGATTAGAACTGGAATTATCAGATTAGGACTGAAATTATCAGATTTTGATTTAAATTATCAGAGATTAGAACCTTAATTATCAGATTAGGACTTGAATTATCAGATTTGGACTGGAATTATCAGATTATGACTCAAATTATCACATTAGGACATAAATATCAGATTAGTACTTAAATTATCACATTGGGACTTTGATAACAGATTATAACTAAAATTATCACATTAGGTCTTGAATTGTCAGATTGGGACATGAATTATCAGATGAGGACTTGAATTATAGTATGATTCTGAGCAAACTACACATTAAAACTTTTTACAGAAAATGTTCATAAAATGCATAATTCAGAAATAATCATGAGCTTATTTAAATGTGCTTTATGCATTTGTTTTGAAAATGTAAAAGGAAGGTGTCCTTGACTTGTTTAGTAACTGGTAGTTGAACCAAAGGTTTTCAAAAGTTATTTTCCCCTTAATGAATCAAATATGTTCAGTTCTGTAAAGTGCCATGTCAATTTTACCTAAATTTTGTTACAAGACATTATTCAATTAAAGTTCTCTTAAAGGTTAAGGGAAAATAGGCTTCTAAAACTGAACAATTGTTGGGACACTATACCGGAAAATTACTTTTACACTAAATATTTTTTGGGTTGGATTATAAATCTCACTGGCATGCACTGTTAAGGTAATAATGGTGACTTTCCAGATTTACATCTGAAGGAAGACCTCGGGTGCCACTTTGTGCATTATTTAAGACCTTTCATGCAAAAACTTGGGTCAACCACCAACCTTGATATCTTCATCAAGTGAAAGAATCCAAGGTCCACCCATAGCAATAACGGGCCTGATATCTAATAAAAATGACAAATAAAACATTAATATGACTGAGTTTTTGGTAGAATTCAATGATATTTGCAATCAACAGGGAATAAAAGTAGAAAAAATAATTTTTTTACCATGAAAAATACATTAAGGCAACTGTAAACAACCATCATACATGAATTTAGACAAAGGTGTCATTTTAGGAGTCCAGTGGATATATATTTGATGGCATGATTATGTTATAACAGGACAAGGTTTATGTCAAGATATTATAGGTGATATATGTTTTGTAATAAAAACCCCCAGCTTCCTTTTAAAACCAATACAAGATTGGTAAATCAATTACAAGCTAAGGCCAACATTTTTTTATTAAATGTTTTACGGGACATTTTTAAAAAAAATTGGGTCGGGGGGATAAATAAAAATAAAAATAAAATTCAATTTTTTTATCAGTCGACCACAAAATAAAAATAAAATGATAAAAGAGGTTAAAATTTTTTATTTTCAAACATTTTTTTTATGACTCCAAAAACAGATTTTTTGTTCATAAAATCAATGATTTTATAGTTTTGAAGTATTTTTGACATAATTTTAAACAAAATAATTGAAAAAAAATGCTTAAAGTCACTTTTGCTTTTGTTTTTAGTAGCTGCTGATCTAGTTTCTATTAGTTTTGTCTTTTCACATTTAGGGCAAACATGCCACACAACTCCAAATTCATTGTTTAGTCCCTTCATTTAAAGAGTATCCAAACAAGGTCGTATTGCCACTCTCAAGCTTTACTGACACAAGCTTGCAACCAGGTAGAACCACCAACCTATTATAAGCTTACTGATAGTTTCCTCACGAGATCCAAATTAACTTCCTGACAGGATTCTAATCCACAACACCACACAAGGAGAGTGATTCATTCACAGAGGTACAAACATAATAATGTACAATGTCAGTTTCACAAGGTAAATTGAATCAACAACTTCAAATTATTTTTAAGAGAGTAAGTTCTGTATGTGCAAAAATTTTGCAATTTCTGAAAATTATTCGTATTTCAAATGATTAGTAAAATGAAAGCAATTGACAGTTAAAATAGAAAATCAAATGGCATACATTGTTACAAAATCAGAGTTTTCTGTTGAGAATTTATTATAGGCAGTTTTTACAGAAATGTCAAAGAGGACTTATGCTCATAATCTTACATTGAAAAAAGACCAATTTTCTCAATATTGATCTAGTAAAAAACTTCTAAAAACACACATAACTACCTGTCTGCTGTCATGATACTAATATTAACTTAATAAATGTTATAGATGACTGTGTTCAATTATAAACAAGCCTTGTATTTCAACAAGACAACAACAAAAATCTGTTTACCAAACAACTTTCAGGAATTTATTTTCGTATAATAAATTAATCAATTGTTTTCAAAGATTCATAATAAAAAGTTTTCACTATCAATTTGCTTACAATGAATATACCATGTAAGTAGACCTCATTTGTTACTCGTTTTTCTCAATCTGTCTAGGTAAATTCAACTTATATTTCTTTATAAAACCTATACATGAGTCTAAATTTTAATGTGTGGAAGTATTCTCATGGTCCGTGGTAAATCGAGTAATATTTCATTTTGACACCAAAGTCGATCAACGGCTTTGATCCCGTGCCCATTTAGTTTTTTACAACTGTTCTGACAGTGAAGGTAATTCAACTTATGCAATGGATGGAAATTACCAGTCGTGCTTTCTAACAGCTTTACAGGCTATCATGTTTGATTAAATGCTCTAATATTTATTACTCAAATTGCCATAGTTGTATTGAAAACGGGTTTCGAAAAGGGAACTTCTGTGACCCGGTGTGTCGCGTGATATTCACACGTGTAAATTTATTACAAGCTTGTAAAGTTATTGCCCTTCCCTTTTGTTACGCCTTTTGTAACATTCATGTAAACATCAAAGGGCCTAACTTTTGTCAGTTGTTTTAAGCAAGTTCCGAGGTTCTACCGTTAACAACTAAAGTGAAAAATGTGTTCCATACCAAGTAACTTTTAATTTTGACAGAAGTGGGTAAGAGAGGTCGGCGGGCAAAATGAAAATAAAAGTTCTTAAATTTACTTTTATTTTTATTTGATTTTCTCTAAAAATACGGTCGGCGGTCCCGTAAAACATTTTATAAAAAAATGTTGGCCTAAGTGGATGACCACAGAATTGAATATAAATTGCTTTTTACAAGACTGACCTGGATCTAACAGTGGGCTACTGGCAATTCCAGTTAATTCCCTCAATGAGTATAGGATTAACAATGATTTTGTTTATAGTTAATTGTCAAATTTATTTTAAATGGAGACAATGTAAAGAAAAAAAATTTAAGTATGGGTTAAAGTTTATTAGTATGTACATTTGTGTATTTACAAAATTAAATTGGTCAGACCAATTTAATTTTGTACATATGTACTTATAAATTCATTTGAAATACTGCAATCCTATTGGACAAAAAATAATTTCAAACACAAAGATAATTTAAGTTTGCCTTAAAAAATACAGTTTATGTTTGCCATTAAAACAATTACAGTATAACGTTACCTGTTTTGATACAATTTGTTTATAAATAACATTATATATATTTCTATAAATACGGCCAATTATATAATTTTTCGGCAATTAGCCCCATTTTTCAGTCCTGTAAATGCAGCAAATTGTGCTTCAAGCAAGGTGAATTTTGTCTTATACCTGTAAATATTTTACCAACAAATATGGTTAAATTATGGCTTAGAATTTCAGTCTCATTAAATGATAAGATTTTCCAGGAAACATTGTATAAGCAGAAGAACTTCTAGGAAACATTGTATAAGAAGAAGAACTACTAGGAAACATTGTATAAGAAGAAGAACTTCTAGGAAACAATGTATAAGCAGAAGAACTTCTAGGAAACATTGTATAAGCAGAAGAACTTCTAGGAAACATTGTATAAGCAGAGGAACTTCTAGGAAACATTGTATAAGCAGAGAAACAGAAATACAATTGTTAAAAAAGTATTTGAAAGTTTCATATTTCGTCACCTTAGTGCAATAACTGGTTAACTCCTTTTAAATTTTGAAGGACTTAAACTGTTACTGATGACAATTTATTGTAATGTTTTTGCTGTAATATTAAAAACATAAATCTTACATGACCTATTTTCAGTTTTAATTTAAAACTGATTTCATAAACATACCTTAGCAACTGAAAACTTTATGCATAGGTCTAAAAGTGTTAGTTTTTAGTTTAATTAAGTATTATAAAAAAAACAGCTTGTAGCTAATTTTTGAACCACACTCAAGTCTGCTTACAACAGTAAACAGTACTCTGAGGTGTCTTTTAAATGAGTGACATGATCATTACCCTAGAGTTTATTTTCTAAATGAACAATATATTAAAGATGATAAACAATGCTGGAAATACACTAAAGCTTAATAAGGAAATAGACATCCAGGAAGAAGAATGACAATAAAATGTATGTAATATTTCCAGTGTTCATTTCCAGCTTAACTGCCAATACATTGCCTTTACATTTACAACACAGTGAAAAGGTAAAAAAAAATAAAAATGTTTCTGATAAATTCCAGTGTGTCTCCAGAAAAACATTATTACAGTCAATAATAATTTCCAGCAAACTTTATTTTTAAAATAGTTAATTATGGTTTCAAAATTCTATACTTGAATGCATTTTACACGTATGCCTCACTGATGTCAAATGTAAAAGATCTGACAACAAACTGGAATGCCAGTTTGATGCCAGCTTTAGAATCGGGCTGGAAAGTAACTGGAATGATAAAGACAAACACTCAATGGCAACACACTGACAGTAAATTAAAAATGCATTGACTATAATAAGATAGCTATTTTAAATAAGGGGTTGTGGGGCGTCCGTGGCCGAGTGGTTTCAAACCACTTGCCCCTCACCGCTGTGGGTTTCGAATCCCGACAGGGACTATGGATTCTTTCATGTGAGGAAGCTATCCAGCTAGCGTACGGAACGTCGGTGCTTCTACTCAGGTGCCCGTTCCTGCCTTAAATAATGCACGGAAGGGCACCTGAGGTCTTCCTCCACCAGTAAAGCTGGAATGTCGCCGAATGTGTCGGTGTGACGTTAAACCCAAACAAACAAATAAGGGGTTGTGCCATAATGTAGAAGGGGGGTGGGAATTGCTTTATTTTACTCCACTTGGACATCAGGAAATGGTTCTTCAAGTAAGAACTATAACTGTTTTTGTAAATAATATTTTGAAAATTGCCTTCATTCCATGATGCTTTAAGTACTTGGATGAAAGATTATGTTTTGTAATTACCCACTATTTCCTATCACCAATAGTGAACAAATCACTCACTTGTTTATGTTTCTCGTCATTCTGGTGTAACTGAATTAATTAAAGCTAAAGATAAATGTCTGTAATAGAGCAGAACTGTCTAGACCTGATTCTCCATGGAGTCTGAATGTGATTGGACAGTATCTTGTATCTCTGGGGGTAGGATCAATACTTTACAATATAAATTAGTTTTTTGCTCATCCTTCAAGTGACTAACTTAAATCCTTTAGTAGACAATATTTATATGGATTAACACTTTTCGCGGTAATTGCCATTAAAAAAAATTGATGTGAAAAGAATCATGCATTTGTGTGGACAAACTCTGTTTGTTTAATACAACAACAAAAATAGTTGATATATGTATTTGTTAAATTACTTGATGTTAAATCAAGACTCTTTGTAAGATAATTGATGCATTGCTAGGATTTTGAACTTCAAATATTTATCTGTTTCATCTTGAACATAATATTAAACAAGACAATTCTTGTATAAAAATGATTGCATAGTGCGCAAATTGGAAAACATTAATATTAGCCAAACAGTGGGAAGGCTCAGAGTTCTAGACTTTCATTTTGATGTGGTTGTATTTAGGGAAATTGAAAAGTTTCTGCCGGTGTTATGTGTCAGGGAAGAAGAAGCTTTGTCAAATAAATGGTACATATGACTGTAATGTTTTTGATTTAAATGGAAAGATGCTTCTTCTTTTGATTAAAATTGACACACATCAGTTGGTAACAAAATAGAAGAAAAAAAAACATTCTGTGTAAATAAGGTGCCATGAAGGCTGGTTTATATTTAGATTTATTGCTGTCTCTTGCCAATATTTTTGACCGGCTTTCAATTTTACACAAAGTTTGTCAGAAAAAAATGACTTACATGACAGCATGCCCTCAGTTTATTTGTGGAAGAGTTTTCAAGATTTTTTTTAAGCAGAGGCTTTTTTATACTCAGAATCACATGACCTACTTTTATTGCTACATCCGCAATGAAAAATAGTACCGCCTGGTGTATGAGATAACATTGCAAATTTGTAAATTAGTGCTTAGAATTATGCACTAGATTTTGAAGGCATGGGGTAGAAGTATAATTTTTATTTTGGCAAATCAAACAGTAAAACTGAAAAATTATGAATTTAGTATTCCTCATCACTAAATTTAATATGCATTGAAACAATTGCAACTTCTTAATTGGCCCTCTGATGAGATAAACTCCCTGTAGAGGTTACTTCCCTTTACTAAATTAGCAAAGTGTTAAGTAACTTACCAGATTGCTTAGAAAATAAACCAAAGGAAATATATAAATAATAATTTTTTCATCATATTAAATTTATTCTGACAGTTCTCTCAGTGCTTTGATTTGTAATTCTACTTGATTATAATATGCAATGTTTACAGCTGTGTTTAAGTGTGTTCCCTTCAAACTTTTTGGTATCATACTATACTATAAAGTTTAATGCCAATATAAAATTTGTCATGAAGACATTTATTTGATAAGGTAAAGTAAACATGTAATAATTATAATCCTTTTAACAATTAAAATCATATAGGTAAAGACATCTGCAGCCTTTGGCAGAAATTTGTAAGTTGCTTTTATACAATCACCTGTCTCTTTTAACCTTTTTGGGGTGGCCAAGTGGTTAAGCTCTTTGCCAAGGACTTTGGATTCTTTCATGTGAGAAAGCTAGTTTATGGTGGTTCTTTTAAATAAGCGATTGTGCCTGAAATTATGTACGTAGGAGTACCTGAGGACTTCCGCCACCAGTTAAGTCGGAAAGTCAACTTGACTAATTAAGTGGTTACTTTTAGTTTCAGTAGGCATACAGCACCAGGAATAAAGAATTACACTGTTTCCGAAAAAAAATCCAGTTTCTCTCTGTTTTGTATCATGTTCATGTACTTACTACTGTTTAGTTTCATTGATTTCCTTTGACTAATCAAGCAATTTATGTATTGTTTTCCTTGTTTCTACATAGACAGCAATCATAAAGTTATTTATGTAATAAATGTAAAACATGGCTTTTAAATTCTGTATAAACTGTGCTCTATTATTAAGAAAGAGGTTCACATTGAGCGCAGCTGAAAGGTTTGGCACCGTAGTTATATCATCAGCTTTTGAAGTCGGAAAATTTTAAACTTTATCCTGTGTATCCTTAATACTCATGTAATGATGCAATGGTACGTAATTTCGTGAATTTAGAAAATGTTATTATGATGTAAGCTGGTAAACCATAGATCTATGACAGTTAGGAAAATGTTCCGTGACAACTTAAATTTACCAAACTGTAAAATATTGTGAGATATCATGCAATACATGTAAAAAAGAAAGTTGAATCAGAGATAAATATAATAGTTGTTTATTGATTAATTTATTTGTTTGAATTTTAAATCTTTTTTTAGGTCTTGGAAATTATTATTAAGATACATTATTACCATCATTATAGACTGTTACCAGTGTAGACTTTTAGGACCTCTGGTGATTCTTTTGAAATTACTCTCATGCTGAAAACATGGTCATTAAGGGACTCTTATGGTCTTTCTTCACATCCAGTAAATCTGGAGAATACCACATGACCCAAGCCTTAATTGAATATGTTGCAAATGCAAAGAAACGTGTTGCCATATGATCTGAGCCTTTACTGAGTGTTGCAGGTGTGACTTAAACTGAACAAACAAAACAAATTATTTAGGACATGTGCAATATGTATAAAGTTGCCAGGACTGTCGAGCAGGTCAAAAATTGAGATTTATACTTAATAATCCTGATTGTTATTCTTATAATTGTCTTGAAATACATGTAATTAAAATACAGTGGGCAGTTTCCAAGTTTGCAATATCATCCATTTAAGAATACCACCTCACCTATCCTCTTCAGGCTAGGTAGCACATAAGGCTGAATATGAACAATGAATATTAAGTTAAATTCTATTTAAGGGGTTGTATGATGTTGCATTAAGTAATAATTCTTATAAAAGTCAGTATTTATTATGGGAAAGAATATAAAAAAAAATATTGACCCAGAGTTACAACTGTCCAGTCACACTCCATGGAGATATACATGTATGTCTAGACAGTATTGTTATATCAGTATAAGACATATATTTTTTTCTAATAGTATATAAGTTTTATTGGTTTCAAATCTTCAGGAACACAAACTAGATAGCAATTTGTTCACTATTGATGATAGAAAATACTTGATAATTACAAGAATATATGTAGCGTCACATCTGGTAAATTATCAAACAGAAATTAAGCCATGGGAAAGTTTTGGTTTTATCTTGACTATTTAAATGTTCATTGATAAATACCATTTCTTATGATCCAATTTTCAACTGGGAAGATCCAATAAATGGTATCGATAGATCCAGGTAACTTAATGCGCAATTTCTATTTATAAAATGAGGACAATTCCTTTACTCACATTTCGCTAATTCTGTGTGTTTTTGTGGACAGAAACTACAAACCTAATATTTAGCAAACCATTTCATCAAAATTGAATTTCATTTATGTCTGCTAAGAGTCCCAATATAACCTAGAAAATATTTTGATTTAATGAGTGTGAGATCCTGTACAAGTTCATTATCGGACATTATTAATGTATTACATTATCGGACATTATTTGTATTGCATTATCGGACATTACATGTATTTGTATTGCATTGTCGGACATTACATGTATTTGTATTGCATTATCGGACATTACATGTATTTGTATTGCATTATCGGACATTACCTGTATTTGTATTGCATTATCGGACATTACATGTATTTGTATTGCATTATCGGACATTACATGTATTTGTATTATCATTATCTTACATTACATGTATTTGTATTGCATTATCAGACAATTACATGTATTTGTATTGCATTATCAGACATTACATGTATTTGTATTGCATTATCGGACATTACATGTATTTGTATTGCATTATCGGACATTACATGTATTTGTATTGCATTATCGGACATTATTTGTATTGCATTATCGGACATTACATGTATTTGTATTGCATTATCAGACAGTTACGTGTATTTGTATTGTATTGCATTATCGGACATTACATTTATTTGTATTGCATTATCGGACATTACATGTTTTGTATTGCATTATCGGACATTACATGTATTTGTATTACATTATCGGACATTACATGTATTTGTATTGCATTATCGGACAATTACTTATTGATGTTTGTTTATCTGGTTTTTACTCTGATGTCACAATTGTCAGTCAACCTAATCAATAAATTATTGCCGATTTGAAACAAATACTGCTTCAGAATTGCTCAAGTATTCAAGTCGAAAAGAATAAAAGTAAAAAATAAAGAATTCAACTACAGTTTTTCATAATATAATTGAAAAATAGTGTAAAATTTGTTGTTGTCTTTTCCCTTAAAACATAACTTCCCTGCTTTCTTAGAATCTGGCAGCAACAAAAAAAAAAACATGAATATGTGCACTTAATAATGTACACAGACAAATGTCAACAGAAATTGCAAAATTGTCTTTGTATGCACTAATTATTAATATTGAAAATTGAAAATGACATCTTTCATCAATTATGACAGTGCTCTTTATTAATATTAAGTGTCCTTGGCTCATATGTTATACTGCACCATTTTATAATTGAAAATGAAAAAAGATAGTCTTCAGTGAAAGGTGTTTAATTTGTATGGGTTTATTGAGTGATCTTCTATTTGGGTTAAACTGAACTATTATCTGTACAGAATGGCTGAGTGGTTACAGTTGTTGACTTCAAACTACTTTTCTCTCCCTGCTGTAGGTTTGAATCCCTCCAGTGACTTTGGATTCTTTCATGTGAGGAAACTTAGAAACCAGCTTATGCTTATGGAAAGTTGGTGGTTCTACTCATGTACAAGCTAATGCCTTAAATAATGCACAAAGTGACACCTAATGGCTTGAAAGTCACCATATGACCTGTACTGTGTGGTGCGTCATGTAACCTTCTCCCATCCCCCTCTCCCCCCCCACACGCCCCAACACACACACACAATTCATAAGTCAGTTCACAGTGTGTAGATGTTTTAATACTATATCCAGAAAGGAATTAATTTCGATCATTATAGTCTATAGCTTTATACTGGACAATGGGGTCAAATGCCAATTGTGATCATCCACTTAGCTTGTAATTGATTTATTCATCTTGTATTGGCTATATAAAGGAAGCTGGCTGTTCCATTGTGAGATGACAGATCATGATCTATTGCCAATGATATATTGACATAAAACTAAAATCATGGTCTAATGTTTGTAACAAGAGAGTTTTTTCATCAAAGTATGATAATAGCTTGCATGTTTTCAAAACAAATTTGTTCCATCAGTTAAAGTCAATCAGATGCCAGTTTGTGACTATGAAGGGGCATCTAAGAATTCCTTAACTTGAAAAGGTTCCATATGTCCCACTGGAATCACAACCATGTTTCCCCAAATTTCTTGCCAGTACTTGGAAAGTTCCAAGAAATCAGCTAGGACAAAGTGGTTCAGATAAGCTACAAAGTTATCAAAAGTCTACGAGCTATTTGTTTAATTAAGACAGTGAAATTTAGGGTGTTAAACAAAAAGAAATGAAATATTTAATGGGACATAACACACTTTCAAATCTAAAAGCTGTAACTTCGTCTTGATTAGTTTTAGTCCTTTAGGGATCGAATTATGATCCACATATAAAAATAATAATTTGTACTAGATTCATAATAAGGCACAAATTAATGTTTCTAATTCACTCACTGAAGGAATTTTCCTGCATGCAGCTCGTCTTAGATGAGATTTCCCAGTGGATAAAAAGCAAGGTTTTTCTTTCATTTTAACATGATTTATTCAATCTTCAACTTTTTCTGTTTGAAATAATCTCGAAGTTTTCAATATATATCGTTTTTCTCAAATGTTGCCTGATAATTTTGTTACTAATCTCAGGGCTTTAACAAATAAGATAGTTTAATAGATTTAAATCATATAAAAAGGAGAAGATATATTCCCAAGATTTTAACTTTGATCCGCACAATACCTCTATCTTGTGTTCATTTATATATCTATAGAGCTTCATAAAATATCCCTCAAGACGTAATAATTTTTGCTTATTTAGTTAGATGCTGACTTATCAATCCGTGAAATAATGCGGGCAGAAAGTACGACATTATCAAAATGCAAAGACCAAGTGTCAATATAATTGTATTTCCCTGAAGAAACACTGCTTTCAAATGGGGAAAAAAATGATTGATATATCATAAGATGGAAAGTATATGGCTGCAAATGTCTTATGTATGGTATTTTTACTGACAGATGTACAACATAAAATATAAACATGTCAAAAACATACAGATAAAAAAATGCAGTGAATCAATATAAGCAGTGAATGTAAAGTCTAGTCAACAAGGCACCATTCATTCTTTAAGCCCTTCCTAAGAATCCTTATATTACTTTTTACCCTGCAATGTTTGTGAAGCAGACTTGCCCTGCTTTGGTGAATTTCGCTATCATAGTTTTTTACCCTGCAACGTTTGTGAAACAGTTTTTCCCTGCTTAGTTAGATTTTGCTATCAAAGTGTTTTTGCAAATCAGTTTACTTGCCCTGCTTCTTGAATTGTTAATTTTAGGGAATTTGTTTTTAAAGTACTTTTACCATGCAATGTTTATGAAATAAATTTTCCCTGCTCGATTCATTAATAATTTTAGGGATTCCTTTATCAAAGTACTTTACCCTGCAATGTTTCTGCAATGTTTCTGAAACAGACTTCCCTTGCTTAATGTCCTTTGTTAATTTAAGTATTTCGGTATCTATGTACCTTAACCCTGCAATGTTTGTGAAATAGACTTGCCCTGCTTTCATTGTACATTGTTAATGTTAGAAATTTCAGTATTAAAGTACCTATACCCTACAATTTTTATGAAATAAATCTGCCCTCCTTGATTCATTTATAATTTTCGGCATTTCTGTATGGAAGTATTTTACCCTGCAATGTTACCAAAGTACTTAACCATGCAATGTTTGTGAAATAGACTTGCCCTGCTTTGTCGATTGTAGATTTTAGGGATATCACAGCCAAAGTATTTTACCCTGCAATGTTTGTAGATGGATCATAACCGTCAAGTCAGACTCCTTTGGACTGTTCTTTTATTATTACTCTATCAAGGGAGATAACAAGTACACAATCCTTTTACCATTGATGATAGGAAATACTGGGTAATTACAGGAATATATGTATCATCACATCTATGTTAATTAGTTTAGAAAAAGCCTCATTGTTCTGGAAGGCTTTATCTATAGGAATTAAATTAGCTGGTGAATTTAAATGGTGATGTTAATGGTGTTGAAATTAAATATGGAATGTTTTTGAACAGAAATGACTATCAAATAATAATAATAATAAAAAAAACAAATTTAGAAAATTGAAAGTTTTGAGCTTATTATTGAACCAGTTATGTAAATGTATTGTTTAGAATCAGGCCCTTGTTTAAATGTCAGCAATAATTGTTGTAATTAATGGTTAAAAAAAGATCCAGGGCTCAGATTGATATGCATTAAATTAATGTTCATCTTTTATGATTGGCACTTAACATTGTGATTTATTGCTGGGAAGGAAATGAGCTAGAACTAGGACCCAGTGTAGGTAAATTAATATTTTATTATTCAGTGGATTTTTTAAAAACAAATTCCATTAAAATTCATAAAGCTATATCTCTTGGTTAACATAAATCATTATGCAGCATAATTAAAGGTTACTTAATAAAAGAATAATTTATAATAGCTATTGATGTTGAATTTTATGGCAGAATGATTTGCTGTGAATACTTTTATAGTCTATTAACTCTTAGTCAGCTGGTGGCAACACACTCTACCCATAAGGCTACTAGTGCAAACCACATTCTACCCATAGGACCAGTGCAAACCAAGATCAACTGCCACATTCTACCCATAGGACCAGTGCAAACCAAGATCAACTGCCACATTCTACCCATAGGACCAGTGCAAACCAAGATCAACTGCCACATTCTACCCATAGGACCAGTGCAAACCAAGATCAACTGCCACATTCTACCCATAGGACCAGCGCAAACCAAGATCAACTGCCACATTCTACCCATAGGACCAGTGCAAACCAAGATAAACTGCCACGACCAGTGCAGACCAAGATCAACCACTATCTGTGCAATCTAATTATTTGGTCTGCTCTGTTTGCTACTCATTCAATACATATATTTTTTATGTCTTGATTGAAAGGACAAGTCTATTTAGCATGGAAAGGGTTAAATTTGAACTAAGAGATCACAAAAAATTGTTTCATTATCATCTTGCCCACCAATATTCCTTAAAATCACCTTGACAAAACAACCAATATATGTATTTCTAATGGGTGATCTTGAATGTTTCTAATGGGTGATCTTGAATGTTTCTAATGGGTGATCTTGAATGTTTCTAATGGGTGATCTTGAATGTTTCTAATGGATGAGCTTAAATGTTTGTAATAGGTGATCTTGAATGTACCTAATAGGTGATCTTGAATGTACCTAATGGGTGTGATCTCTTTTCATGAGTAACTTGAAGAAGTTCAATTGCTTAACAATATACAGGCAAGTTACAGATGTCAATGTTTATCGGACGAAGTCCATCTGAGATTGGTTTGACTTCCTATGAAATTTACAGGAAAGAACAGAATATTAGAAGGATTTTCATTGGTTAACTGAAATACGGGAATCTCATAGTCATTTCTTAATAAGTAAAATAACCTAAAGGATCTTTCTGAAACTTATCTATACATTTCCAAATTATAAAATAATCTAAAGGAGTATCGGAAACACACTTTCTAGTTGCATTTCTTGGATATTTGAGATCTGTGAACTTCCTTCCAATAAGTATTTTACATTGCTTTAAAAATTTATCATTAATTCTCTAGTGAATATCTTAACAGAATTATAAATGACATTCTAAAATGACCAGACAACCTATATAATGTCCACGATCTCAGAAAAAAAAATGTGCATACCGAAAGACACCATGCAAGTAAAAGCTGTTTTACCTCATCCAAGTATCGTTTTAAAGATACTTCTCGTTTTTTGTCCTTTTTTGTCTTGCAAACTGTGATGTTATTTAATCATTATTTATTAGAAATATATGAATTATATAAGAAACAAGAGCACTGCTATGCGGAGCATTATATGCCCGAAAGTGTTCTTTTTTGTTAGTAAGGATGAAACATTTGTAAGAAATGGGAATTAAATACAGTGTTACCTCCTTCAAAAAGCAATCCTCCTTTATAGCTGAAGAACCTTCATATATATATATGTACAGTTTCTGTTTTCAAAGCACCAGCATCAAATTGTAGTTATGCTCCAGAAACCACAACTTTCAGGGTAAAGATCATTGGGACCCTGACCTTTGACCTTATGACCCTAAAATCAATAGGGGTCATGTATTGGACATGGCTGTTCATCCTATAAGCTGTAGGTTGATTAATACTTAAGTTATTGAGCGGAAACTGTTTTCAGTTTTAAGGTAAAAGTGACCTTGACTTTTGACCTTATGACCCCAAAATCAATAGGGGTCTTCTATCCAATATGGACAATCATCCTATGAAGTTTGAATACTGTGGGCCATATTAAACTTAGGTTATGCTTCGGACACCATTTTCAGTTTAAAGGTAATAGTGACCTTGACCTTTGACCTTGTGACCCAAAAATCAGTAGGGGTCTTCTTCTCAATATGGACAATCATCCTATGAAGTCTGAATACTGTGGGCCAAATAGAATTTAAGTAATGCTTCGGAAACCATTTTCAGTTTTAAGGTAATAGTGACTATGACCTTGTGACCCAAAAATCTATAGGGGTCTTCTACCCAATATGGACAATCATCCTATGAAGTTTGAATACTGTGGGCCAAATGAAACTTTAGTTATGTCCCGGAAACCATTTTCAGTTTTAAGGTAATAGTGACCTTGACCTTTGACCTTATGATCCCAAAATCAATAGGGGTCTTCTACCCAATATGGACAATCATCCTATGAAGTTTGAAGACTGTGGGCCAAATGGAACTTAAGTTATGCTCCGGAAACCATTTTCAGTTTTAAGGTAATAGTGACCTTGACTTTTGACCTTATGACCCCAAAATCAATAGGGGTCTTCTACCCAATATGGACAATTATCCTATGAAGTTTAAATGCTGTGGGCCAAATGGAACTTAAGTTATGCTCAGGAAACCAAATTGCGGACGGACACCAGGGGGTATAACATAATATGCCCGAAATTCTTTCGGGCATATAATAATGCAAGAAATATAATTTTGCAAAGATTTAACTCTTTAAATGCAGTCTGACCACCCTCAATAAAACATGCATGCTGTATGCCATCATTAGTAAGTAGATATATTTGATGTGCGATGTTCAGTTTTAATAGTTTTCCACTGAAATCATTAAAACTGGTAAAGGTCATGTAAAAATTAAAATCAGTAGGCAGTGGCTTCAAATTTGAAAAAAATTATTTTTCAGCTTTTCCCTGAGGCTGTAGGCTGTGGTTAAGGAAACATTTTTAATTATTCAAGGAAGTTTTGTGTCATAAATCTGGGCATCCGGGTATTGTTTCTATATAATTCATATCTTCATTACACCAGACCTTTTGTGATTTACAGAGTCTTAAATTCTCTCAAAATGCAGTAGATCATTATCTCACCGTATCTGTTGACAGAATTCTTACTGATTTAAGACAGTTCTATTTCAATGCCACTTTCCCTGTAGCAATTCTTATGGCATGTGGAACTCAAAAAAAAAAGAAGAGAAATATCTATATAACCAGGATGAAGTATTGTAGCCAGGTTTTTCTAGAAATGTAAAAGGGAAATGTAAATCAAATTTTTCTTACCAGAAATTTCACAGGATTAAGTTAAAAAGATTAATTAAAACCAGGTCTGATAATGGATGTGAAAACTGTAACCTGATAAAGTAGCTAGTACTCTTGCAATTAATTATGGTTCTATTAATTGATACAGATGAAATTTTTCAATTTGTTCTTTTAACCTGAATTGCAGTATAACTTTTAATTGAGAAAAGCAAGATAGATGGTGAAGACATAGATACAAACATTATATTAAGTGTTTCTTGCTTGTTCCAGGGTCTTTCAAATAGAATGGTCTGGAAACACGCTATGAAACCCTTCTCGATACAATTAAACATGTCTCGGTATAAATCGGTATTATAAGTTTGCTATAAGCAAATTATGTAAGTGTTCAAGAAAAGGGTGAATATTAAATACAAGAGCAAAAATGAAAATTTTAATGACATGATGTTATTTAAAAATCTTTAAACTTTTGAAAAAAGAATAAATATTTCAGGAAATAATATTTTTCAAAACCATCTTTGTTAAAAAAAACATAGATTGTTTGTTCAGAATATTTGCCGATAATCGGCGCCATTTTGAAAATGCACCAAATTAAACATCAAATATTTGCAAATAACATCGTGAAATATTATAATATTTTTACATGATACGATTTAATAACATCTTATCTCTGTAAAATCAATTTCTATTTTGTCATTGAACAATGCATGAATGTAAAAAAAGCTCATGAAACTCTATTTTCAAATATGAGCAGTAGATTTTTACCTTGACACCGGGGAACGAAAAATTTCTAATTTCATTGCAATCTATAAAATTGTTATTTTTAAAGTAAAAACTGATAATATAATGTAGTCAGAGTTAGTTTTTAGTAATTTTTTGATTGATTTAACAAAACATTATCTTATGATTTGATTTTTGAATGCCATATCACGGTCAGTAGATAACCCAATCAGGTGACTCAACCGAGACAGCATTTTTCGTAAAATTTGTCTGTCTCCAGACCATTCTATTTGAAAGACCCTGCTTGTTCTAATAAGCTTAATTAAAACAATCTCAGTAAACTGTATTATTCATTGTTAGATAGAATTATGTATCCATACTGTCACAGCTAAAGTAGATCTGAAAAGTATCAATGGAGTCCACATGGTCAATGTCACTTACTTTGAATCTCTTGCCCTTAGGATGCTGTTGTTTTGAATCAAGTCGGCCCACTGCAATGTTCAATTCTGTCTTGATCATTGCTAGTTTACAGTATGTTGCTTTTGCTTGTGTCTAAAATGATGCAATGAGAAATAGAGACTATGAGGTGCATGAGGGACAGACAGTTTTTCTTTTACTGGCATTTGGAATTGAGGTGTCTAAAATGATGCCATAAGGTGCCTAGATTTATGCCATTATAAACAGTCAGTTTTCTTCTACCAGCATTTGAAATTAAGGTGTCTAAAATGATGCCATAAGGTGTAAAAATTTATGCCATGAGGTACAGCCAAACTTTTCTTCTACAAGCATTTTGAGCTGTGTGATATATTTGACATATTTTCATTATCATTAATATAAAAATTGTTTGACTGGACACATATTATGACAAAAAAATATTTTCATGACTTACTTTGATCTACCATACTGTATTTGGTCCTCTACCATACTTTATTACTTTATTTGATCTTCTAATAAAATAACATCTATCATATTAGTATCTAAAACTTTGACAATCTATGTTTAATTAAACTATGTATTTATTAAACTATACATAAAAACATAACAGTGGATTGAATTATACATAAAGTTACATCACTTAGTGCAAAGCTTTAGCTCTTAAATTTGAGCCGCATCACGACAAAACCAACATAGTGCGTTTGCGACCAGCATAGATCCAGACCAGCCTGCGCATCCGTGCAGTCTGATCAGGATCCATGCTGTTCGCTAGCAGTTTCTCTACTTGTAATAGAGTTAGTAAGCGAACAGCATGGATCCTGATCAGACGGCGCGGATGTGCAGGCTGGTCTGGTCTGGATCCATGCTGGTCGCAAACGCACTATGTTGGTTTTGTCATGACACGGCTCAAATATTGATTTAGGCTAGCTATATCTGAATAAAATTTTTGGCCTGAATTTTATGGCCTTTTAATTGCATTATTGCATTTTGAATGAATATAAAAAATACACTGTTGAAAGTTGTAGTTAAACTTCTGTGCACTCTAACAAGCCTTTAATGTTAGCCATGCTGGTCGCAAACGCACTATGTTGGTTTTGTCATGACACGGCTCAAATATTGATTAAGGCTAGCTATATCTGAATTAAAATTTTTGGCCTGAATTTTATGGCCTTTTAATTGCATTAATAGGTAATAGGGTTTGTAAGCAAACAGCATGGATCCTGATCAGACTGTGCGGATGCGCAGGCTGGTCTGGATCCATGCTTGTCGCAAACCCATTATGTTGGTTTTGTCGTGATGCGGCTCAAATTTGTTTCCTGTGCTGGAAATGTCTGGGAGAAAGAGAAGAAACATATTGGAACTTGTTGAAATCAAACAAGACAGCGAAATGAATTAATGTATTGCTTGAAGTTTTTCAGCACTTATTTTGAATCAGGATACTTGATTGTTCTCAATTTGAAGATGAACATGGCATGACAGTTTCCGATCTCATAGATTGTCTGCTGTTCCAAAATTAGGAAATTGCCGAGAAACACTGGAAAGGTTTTGAAATTTAAAGACTTTCATTTGATGCAATGTGTCTTTGATAAATTAAAGTAACTTTTAAGAGTAATGTGCCAGGAACCAGAGACTTTATCAAATAAATGGTCCACATGTCTGTAACCTATTTATTTTAATGGAAGATTTTCCTGTCTTTTAATCCAAGAATGACACGAATCAGTCGGAGGCAAATAGAAAACAACTGTGTTTATATATGTATGTAATCAAACAGATACTTCTATTGTAGGAATCACATTTACTTGGCAGTAGATATTTTGTGTTTTTGACATATTACTTACATTATTAGAAAAAAACCAATTTTAGAAAAAACCAATTTTAGAAAAAAACAATTTTAGAAAAAAACAATTTTAGAAAAAAACAATTTTAGAAAAAGTTAAAGCTTAGATTGACAAAAAATGTTTCAGTACATCAAATCCCAACATTCTAGTATCTATGGTCGTTCATAATAAAATACTTAGCCTCTGTGCTCAGGAGGAACTTAGTAACATGTCTTGAACTTCAAACAACCCTGATAACGATTATGATTATGATAGTAGTACACATATATATATAATCTGAAAGACTTAAATATAATGCTCAGTCAGCTACAAGTTACCTTGTTTATTTTTGATAACAAAAATTCATAAAGTTATAAGTACGCAACTTCATTTCCGATGAATGGTGCAATGAGAGAATGATGAACATTTGTTACCATTATCACATTTGTTTCAGGTATGTAACAAAGTTCTTGTTACAACATCTTTTCTTTCTGGCATACAAAATAGTTCCGAATGTAACAATGATCATGTTGCAACATTTGTTCCCGGAATGTAACAAGGTTCCTGTTGTAACATTTGTTCCCGGAATGTAACAAGGTTCCTGTTGTAATATTTGTCCCAGGTTATATGCAACTTGTTTGCCATTGTAACATTTGTTCCTTTTGTGTGTCCCAGGTCATATACAACTAAGTGCCAAGCCAGGCAGTTAACATAGTTCCCATTGTATCATTTATTCAAGACATGTAACTAAGTTCTTCCTGAGCACACAGGCACAGTGATTTTATTTTGAATGGCCATAGATTCTAGAAAGTTGGGATTTGATGTACTGAAACTGTAGACATACAAAAATTTGTCTCATCTTTTTCCAAAAGATTATAACACTACATATTGTCACACAGGAATAGGCTTGAGACTTTGTTACACAAATTACTATTGTAATTGTGAAGTATTTTTCTAGACATATTTGTTAAAGGGTGTGCTTATATGTTTATAAAGTTAAAATTCAAGACAACCCTAAACTCGTGGGAGTTATTTTAGTTCCCAGATTAAACATAATTCATGGTTGTATATAAGATTACCCTAGTGAAATAATCAATCAGAAATCTTTGCTAAATGCTAACTTAACAGGGTGGGAAATAACTACAGCCTGTCTTAAGAAAAAAGAAGATCTTCAATCAAATCACTGTACCTTTATTGTGGTCCTGTTGTGGCTGACTGTTTAAAATTGCTGACTTCATATTATACTGACTTTATATCTCTTTTTCTCAATCTTGGTATCTGATCAATTTATGTTTTAAGGATATGGAATTCTTCCATGTGGGGAAGGTAGCAGTAACTGGCTAGCTTTACAGAAGGACAGTATGTTCTTTCCAAAGCCAAAGGGACAAAAGAAAGCTTGACAGTCACCTTAATAATGACCTTGATAGTGTAATTGTAACCAAAATATGTATTAGGTCACTCAATTGAAGATAGTATTGTTGCTGTTTACCCTTACCATGCTAAATATTGTTAAATCTGGACAATACCATTCATCATTTTTAAAGACATTTTCTAAAATAAAATTAATTAAAATAAAATGAAACAAACAAACAAATAAACATTTTCAAAATATGTAGTGACTGAATAGCGAACAGTGAAGACCATGATCAGATGGTCTGGATGTGCTGTCTGATCTAGGTCTTCACTGGTGCCATATGTAGATTCAGTCACCACGCTTTCACACTAATGGTTTTAAGAAAGCACAACTCAATGCAGCCTTGAAGCAGCTATTAAGCACTTGCCCAAGTAGAAAATTCCACTTAATGTAGACCTGAAAAAAAGATTTAATAGGTTGTAATACACTTCAATACAACTTCTTACGCTCCATTTGCTGTATTTAGTTGTATACAAAATGATTAAAACTTGATTTTTTCCCTAGTTAGACAAAAGACCACACTAACATATAATGATGCTCTTGGTTTTTCTTTTGTTGATGTTTCTTTTATGAGATGATCAATGATTACAGAGGCATTCAGGATGGGAATTTAATTTGCTGTAATTTCCTGTAACAATCAGGTGTTCACTTCCTACACAAAATGAATGGCAATTCATCAATCATTCATAATAATCTGAGCTATGGAGTATACAAGGGAGGTAAATCTGATAGGTACATTTGGATAATTGTATTGTACAGTAATTTCCCTTATATCTGAACCTCTAAGGCTAATATTTGACAAGATTATCTGAAGGCTTTAAGAATTTTTGAAGTGATAAATGATTTTGCATGTGTTATTGTAGTCTAAATATCCTGATAATTAAATTAACCCAGATCAAACATGAATATTGATAATGTATTTGTATGGAAGAGTTAGTGTTCTTGACACCCTTTTTGTAATGTGATTAGTAACTTAATGTGGATAAATAGAACATTTTTATTACTATTATCACTAATTTCCTTTGAAGTTTGTCTAACTGTTAGATTTATCTGAAAATGTGTGTGTCCTTGTTTTGTAGGTTCAGGAATATGCTGTTACATTTTTCAGTGTTTTTGTTTATGAATATTTGATGTTCTTATTTGTTAAGGTGTCTTTGTGGCCAAAAGTGGCTTGTTGCTGTTAACAAATCAGAAGAAAAATACCGTCCATGGCAGAGTGGTTAAGGTCGCTGACATTAGATCACAGGTCCCTCACTGCTGTAGGTTCGATCCTCACTCCGGTTGAAATCTTTCATGTGAGGAAGCCATCCAGCTGGCTTAAGGAAGGTCGGTGGTTCTACCCAGGTGCCTGCTTGTCCCAAAGGGGCACCTTGGGTCTTCCTCCACCAATAAAAGCTAGAAAAAAATTGACGAAAAAATCTCGGCGACATGCTCTAGGATGGCCCGACTTAAGTGTACTGTCGCCCATATGGGCTTTCAGGCGGCGACCTTAAATAAACACATTAAAAAAAAGGGACTTTTCTGGGAGGTGTTGTCCTGGGTTTAGCTCACTCACATCTGTCCTCAAAAATTTGGTTACCAGTAAAAGAATTAATGCTTGCGGGTTAGTTTAAACTGTGAAAAAAATATTACAAATACGAAAAGTTTATTTTGCATAAAGCACAATTCATTGCTCTTACAACAAGTATAAATTGTAATTTATATAATATTATCATCAATAGCATATCATAACTATTTTGTTGTCTTGTCTATGTTGACACTGATAAGATAATTTGTTGATTTTGTTTATATAATTGACATATTTGAAATTCAAGCTTATCCTGATAAGATCTGTGGCATCATCCACATGTCATCACTCAATGTTTATCTTATCTTGTAAAATTGATAATATATATACGAGATAAATAATTTGGTCTGAAGGAGTAATTTGTCAGATTGGATAAATTAATTCATTAATTTGCTTAAAATGAAGAGAAGACATTTATAATATATGTTAAACATGGCAAATGTCTAGGTGACATAATAGCCATTTGTTTTCTTCAATAAAAATGAATGAATATATTTTTTCTAATTACAAAAATCTTATTAATTTGTCATTATTCATTTTTTTGCATTCACCAATTTATTTCCCCCTGAAGTGTTCAAATTAAAGAGAGAGAATATTAAAATAGTTTCAATTCAATTTTAAATTTCTATACACCACAATACTACCTGATACAGCATTTTATTTACCTACACACTTGTCTTCTAACAGGTAAAAAATGTGTAAAACTACATGTTTCCTGTGTGAACAGGTATAACACAGTATGTGATGCAGTGTCTTGCAATCTGTTATAAACATAGCCCAGATTTTTGTGTTAACATATTATTATTGCATAGTTTATTACATAATCAGTGTCACTTTATGATAACAATATACCACATTTAGGTTAATTGATTGCTGGCTTCAGGGCATTCAGGATGTAAATTTATAGCACTTACACACCCCTGCTATGTTACAGTGGACCAGCCCTGATTACTTTATCAAATGAAAGCTTACTATCAGATCTTAAACTTGGCTTTTGTTTTTGATTTAAATTGTAAGTTTTTAACACTTTCGTGACTGGACTTTTCGTAAACTTTTGTGAACTTTTCTTCAATTATTAAGACAATGAAAACCCTGTGGATTTTTCATAACTGAACATGTAAAAGTTTTGAAAGTTTAAAGTGAATGGATTGAATGTTTGAAATTTTGTAGTAGCAAAACTAAGGCAGACGGATTTAAGTATAAGCATGCATTTTGATCAGATGAAAGTTTATGGATTAAAGTTGGTTATTTCGGCATGGATTATTGCATGTGCAACTGTACAAGTTTATGGTAAGACAATATTAGGTTAAATGGGAGTCCAGGGTGTTTTTTCTTTGTGTTTTCCTATAATACCTTGCAGGAAACATTTGTTAATTATAGTAACATGTGTTAACTCATTGTTTTGTTTTGTACCTGTCTTGTCTTGTGTGAGTTTTCTGTGTAGATTTGTTTTGTTGCTAAGCCTCAGTTGGTGAAAAGTACTGATTCTAACACAATAGCTGTTCCGCTAAAGGAAATCATTTCCAATTACCAGTTTAATAAATCACTGTTAAACATCTCCATGCCAGTCTGTAGATATACTGATCTTTCTTGTCTATGAGTGCATGTATAAGAACAGGTGCTATTAAAGTATATAGCTCAGGGAATCTTTAAATCTTGTGTCACATTTGACTGATTGTCTTTAAAAAAAATACATTTTATTGTATGAGGCTTCTCATGATAGAACCTTTAGTTAATTTGATATGTTAATGGTAACTGGTTGACAGACCTTGATTATGTAAATGGATTTTTAAATTTTGAGAAGCATACATGTAGGGTAGCCGAAACAAATTGTGCGCTTTAGGGCTTTTTATTATATAGATGATGGTCGCCCTTCGCAACATCTTTATGTAAAATCAGATTATAAAATTGGTTGGTCTTGCAGTGGAAATATTGAGACTAACATGTGATGTAGGGTATATAGGAAAATAAAAAAGTCATTGCCTGCCAAACTTATTAAATATGCTGGGAGACATTATTGATGTTTTTTTTTGCCACGGCAGTCTGGTATCATTTTCACTTAATCCATTTACTTTGTAACCTGAAGAAATAATACATTTAAAATTTCAAATACAAACTGTGATCAGATTAAATAACACAGGAGGAAAATATAAAATTTGGTGTCATTAAGTAAATATATTCACATTACATTCTTAAGAAAACAAAACTAGGCCTTATCAAAAACACCATAGAGGTTTTTTTTATGATAGCTTAAGTGTACAAAAAGTATTTGCACAAGAAAAACTTAAAACAGGATAGCCACAATCCGCATATTTTCTGTATTGATTTTAGGTTCTCGATTTTAATACTGCAAAATCATTGAAATATTTTATACTTCTTAAAGGTTGGGCAAACTGGTTTCTCCTAATCCAAGATTTACGTTCTTTTCAACCACTCTGTGTAGACTGTCATATTTCAATGTTCCACTGTTTATCTTAAGTTGCATTCTTTTTACATCTTAATGGATCTTTTTGATAAATATGCTCCATTTCTTCTGAAGTGGGTCTTATTAATTTCTTTATCCTTTGTCACTATTTCTTGTGAATAATCTATATTTGTATTATACTGATACAATAGTGAACATAAACAGTGATTAAAATATTTATGGAATGTCGACTGTTGATAAATGATGACAAAGTTTAAACATATAACAATTTAATTAAGCTGATTTCACCACCATGTTTGAATTACAATTTCAGATGTTTCCCACCGTTTATGTAAATTATCAAAAATTGACATCTTAACTAGCGTTTTAGTGCTACATAAGTGGATACATTATACGTTTTTATTTCAAAAATAACCTTAAAAGAGACTGGCAAGCAATTTAATACTTGGCTTGTATGTCTTAAGCGATGGTATGGTAGTCTCCTCACTCAGGGAGGTGGTGAGTTTGGAGCCCTGTAATGCATTAATTTCAGGTTACAGTTACAAGTACAAAGATTCTAACTTTAGCAAGAAGTTCTAATTGTTAGCTCAAAAAAGTTCAATAAGCTCCAGGTAGCTTTTTGCCTTTAAGGTTGTTTGAATTCAATGCCAGGGGTTGAAAGATGGACGAGTCTCCATTTAAAGATATTTAGTGTGGTAAGGGTAAACATTATGCCAGCCCACATAGCTTAATCGGTTAGAGCGCGAGACTTGTATTCACAACATTGTGGGTTGGATCTCCATTCTGGCCAACTAAAATTACTAATTAGTCTTTCAGATGAGACTTTAAATCAAGGTCCCGTGTATGAGTGCTTAAACACTTGGCATGTTAAAGATCCAGGGGAAGCTTCTGGAAATGGGGCATCTAAATTCTGTATCATTCTGTATCTTGCACTATCCTCCAAAATATAAAATGACTTATACTCTTCATATGGGCTACCGGTGGCGAGTATAAATAAACTCAAATACACATTATGGTCATTTCAGGACCAGTCCATCTGATAAGGTAAATTAAAGCCATTTTCATCATTCAATTAAAGATGTTTTTTTGCACAGAGATAATTTTTGCACAAAATATTTCTGTCATCATATTCTAACAGCATGCCAATTCTGCCTGTACATCCACATAAAAACTGGAAATGTCCTTAAAAAATCCAAAAGATAATCTATAATGTTATTGACCTGAATATTTTCTTAAGTACTTATAATTTTTGCTATATTACTTATGATCAACATTGAACAATATTGCACCCACCTAGCTTGCTAAACAGTCTAGACGGTACCTCAGGGGAATGAAAGGTTACTGAGGTCAAATTTTATTGCAATTTTGACAGGCAGATGCATTTCAATGACAGGTTTATGTAATAAAACATTTGTTATTTTTTGCTGATCGCATTTTATCAGGGTTAGTTTTCAATCCTGAGGCAAATTGCTCTTGAGAAAAGTCTATGATTTAAAGTAATTAAGATTTTTAATGACTTCATCAATGATTGGTTTCTAATTGGTTCAGATATATATTTATTATTTCCTTGTTTGTTTTCAATCAAATTTTGACAATCAAATTTGCCAAATTAGCCCTAGAAAACAATTACGTGCATTTAGATAAATTTAGTATAGTTATAAAGGGTATTATTTTTTTTCCTGAATGAAGAGATGTATTGTATTTATAAATTCTGAAGATATGACATTATGACAAATAATTGGATGGCAGATTTACAATAGGGTGACATCTTCCCCAATTTCCTGATTTACAGCCCTTAGAGAAAAAAGATTTATTGGAGAGAAGAAACAAATGCTTGAAGTTTGTGACAGATTACTTAGAAACATTTTCAATGAAAAATGGAAATATGATGGTGGCTGTAACTTTTCTTTGACACTCTTTATTCAAAACTACATTATTTCTTTGAGTTGATTGAAATGAATTTACATTTTTTTCACTTTGGGATGATTTCTGCTTCTTTTGCTTGAATGAATGATATTGTGTCAGTAATGTAGATTTATTGATATACGAAGCTAATGAATATCCTATCCGATTGTGAATTTCAGTGTTGATATAAAAGTGGTTGTCATTGTGCATTTGTCCTTATTATTAAAGTACATAGTCATGCCCTTTCTTGATTAAGTATACTGAAATCCAATCAGATGATGAAGAAAGGTTGTCAGATAAAAGATAAAAAAAAAATAAAATAAAACATCATATTTATCGAATAGGGGGAATTTTGTGTAAAATGATTGTAATTTTTGTGTAAAATTAAATTTAGATAAAAAGATAACAAAAAAACCTCTGTAACCAAATAATTAGATACAAAATGTATCATATACCTTCATTTTGATATCAATTCAGTTATTTTCTTCTTACACTGACATTCAAGATAGCAGGGTAAATAAATAAAGTGGATTTTTTTGTTAATAATGGGATATGTCTGTATTACATTACAGTGACATTTTTTACATGGATATGTGACATATTGGATAACATACTTGAAATTAAAACCAGCTCTCATTCAGTGTCATTCCTCAAGATATCACTTTAAGCTGACATCTCAAGTTTGTAAATTCAGTAAAATATTCGTTTTCTTATATCATGATAAAGAATAATAAAGTCATGGGTCAAAAGTTGGTCAAGGAGTATTATTGGCATTTTCTTGACATCTGAGATTGTAAAAGGTTTTAAAATTGTTATAGTATAGTTATAAAGCTCAATATGTTTTAAGAGGCAGGTTTTGCCACCTCTGTGCTTAAAATATATATCTTTTGATTTACATAATAAATTGATATCTGTTGCTTTTCTTTTAACCCAAATTCAATGCAAAATTTGTATGAGAAACTTTTACTGGAAAACAAATTAAATGCCAAACTCCCTCTGGAATATGCATTTCGTCTTGTGGGTTTGCTCAAGTATTTGCACCTGTGTACAGCATAGAGTCAGGTCAAACTACTGCCCAGCCCACCAGCAGCTTCTGAATAATTGATTATTGCCACAAGTGTTGACAATAATGGTATGCTAACTGAGGCATCTAAAAGCTTTTATATTAAATGCACATGATTGTGGTACAAAGACATTGAATATCCATTTGACTGTTTATGTTATGAAAAGCACAAAGCTACACCTGTTTTAACTTTGCAGGTAATTTTTCAGTCATCTGCTACAACTGATGCATGTTAAACAAAGCTTGGATGTCAAAAAGTAATAAGATTAAAAATGTTATAATACAGGTGTCATTTGCTCAATTTTGATCATACCATATGTCTTTGAAAATCTTCTCAAATGATTGGCATTATTTTGTCTTCCTAATAACTCAATTTGGAGTGTAGGATAGTTTTGGTAATTCTTATATTTCCTTACTGAAATCATCTAGGAGCAGTCTATAATGTTAGAAATATAATAAATTGGGATCACCACAATCAATTTTAAATAAATACTTACGTTTAATAATTTACGTCGGACTAGTAATCTAAGGATTGCTGACCGCGTGGGTTCAAACCCTGTCAGGGGCAAGCCGTTGTTTCCTTGAGCAAGAAACTTTACATTTATTGCTTAGTACTGGTTGGTTCCAGGAACGGATTGGAGAGTGTTTCAATAAGCTTACAGCTTCCAACACAATCGAACTAAAATAAATTTGTATAAAGTAATAATTTTAATAGTTTGTCTCTCCAAAAATTTTCAGATCCTCAGTCCTATAAGATTGGTAAATTGAAGTGTTTGAGCACATACCATTCTTGCTGTTGTAACACCTGTACACAAAGGAAATATGGTTACTTATCATGTAGTTAATCTTTAATTGTTGAAACCAAGGTAAACACAGGTTATGTAGATGGTGATATATTGGGGGGAAATGAAACCGGGAGAGAAAATCTTACTATGTAAACATACTGTAGATAGTTGAAGAGAAGTTTCAAGGGCTCTTCTGTCACTTTTAGCAAGTGGTTGTTAAACAGATTTCTGTAAACAAACCAAATAAGTTTTTGATAATAGCAAATGCCAAGTAAATATGACAGTGCATGATTTAAGTAAGATTAGTTACAAGTTTGAGGTGACACTTCTATATTTACTTTAACAGTTAAGAAAGTAAACAAAACTGTATGAATATGAGGGATATGTAGCTATTGAATATTTTGACCAGTATTTTTATTACCTTAAGGCCACTTGACATTGTATCTTTAAAAAATCTCATTAACAAATTAATACATAATTACACTCTTGCTTCAAGCTTACTTAAATCTCTAAGGCCAGTGTCCGTTTGTGTAATAGGTCTACAGTTTCTATATAAGTGTATTTAGGCCCTGGATGCAGTTCAAGGCTTTCTGTAGCAGTTTTGTAGAAGAAAAATATATCTAAAATGCCATTGGTTTCAATTTCCGTGCTAATGATTCTGAGAGGTAGAGTTTGTCTTAGAAATAATAGTGCTAATGGCATAAAACTTAGACAATAAAAATGCCTTTATTTTACTTTTCCATATTGAATGGTTTGACTAAGAAATGTTCTTCTCAAATTATTTACCATTCTTTTAAAACAATTTTAGCACACAAGTACTAGAAACTATTTTCAGTCTTTAAAATTACAACCTCCTGAACAACCGCCTTAATTATTTAGCTGTAAATATTCTTAATATCTTTAATGATAATAATCAGGTATCCATTTTGTCTGAAAGAAAGTCTTTTGAAAATTAAATTTAGAGAAAATACAGTGTTGTCACTTTTACAATACAGCAATAAAGCAACCCAGGGTCAACTGCTAAATTTTATGACTGACAATTTAATGCCACATAATTGTAGGCCTTTAAATATATAATTGTGAATCTTCAGTCACGAAAGAAACGTTAGAAAATAAACCCAGACTAAGTTCTTAAATCCGTTTTGTCAGAATAAGTTAACGCAGTACTTCTCTGACTAAACAAAATTATTGCAACACTTAAATATTATTATTTTTAAATAATCTATTTTTATAACGTTTTAAGCGGGAAGTATTTCATTGAAGTCACTATCTCTGCATCAGACTGTTTAATTTTCAACAAACAGTGCATGAGGTTTAATACATTTTTAGGGTTATAAAAATAACACAAAAGAAATCAATATTTTATCATTGATCAACAGGGAAAAAAGTTTCAAAAGATACTCAAAAAAGAGTGGGTTTGTTTTCAATAGTAAAACCTATATGAAAACTACATTTTATGAAAAGGAAAGAAAGAGAGAGAATCAATTTTTTTTTCATTACCATATTGTTAATATGTGATATGCATATACAGTACTGTTGAAGGTATGTATTTTGTAAATAGTTAGCTCACAGAAGAATCACACTAGATGCTTAAGTTACAAAGACGGTTCAATGGAGCCTAGAATTAGTACTCATCACACTGTCTTTGTCATACTTAACAGTTTGGCAGGTATGGTAAGTTTGTCAGTATTTGCAGAAGTTCGGCAGTCGATTATCAATTTTTCCGGAAAGAAAAGGTAGGTCAGCCGTCAATTTAGGCAATCTCCTCTCTTGACACAACAGAATGCAGCAACAAAGTTCAAGGCAGCATCATATTTGGTTTCAAGACAAAAACATTTACATGTTTTGTTATAAATTGATATTTCAGTTCCGCCCAAGATGTTAGATTATTCACCTCAGTCTTTTCATCAACCGCTTGGCTCAAACGTAACAATATTCTGTCGAGCCGAGGGTTCACCTAAACCATCAGTTTCATGGACTAAAGACGGTAGACCTGTTCGTCTATCATCACGTGTGTCATTAAATAAAGACAGCAGTGAAGTTTTGATAAGAAATCTTCAGGAATCGGATGGGGGGATATATAAATGTACATTCCAAAATACAGTGGGGCTGATAGCCCAAACAATACACCTTATTGTGGAAGGTAGCCTGTCTGTTGTCTTGTCTGTTTATGTCTGTTTCTTTGTTTGTTATTGTTTATGATTTGTGTAAAATGTTTTTTGTTGTTTCTTGTCTGTCAGCCTTTATAAATAGATATAGCTGTATAAAGGTTAAACACTTAACCTTCAGAATTTCTTAATTAGACTAAATTGCCAAGCTCCAATTCTGGGCTATTTGTTATCAATTTGGGTCAGCCAACAGTAAAGAGCCCTGGTTTGACATGGCTCTATACTAGTGGCAAAGCTTATAGAGTTTTGGTTCTAGCAGGTGAAGGCTTTAAAGGCTTAAGTGTATTAAACTTTTGTTGTTGTACAATGTATGTAGAAATTTATTTACATGTTTTGTCCAAAAAAAAACAAGTTTTGAAAATGTTTTCAATCATGATGTGGCATTTCTGAACTTAAAATTAAAAATTAATATCCTTTTTCCCCAGAAACATTTATAAATGATTAGTGTACATTGTTCTAAATAATTTAAAATAAATAAGTTATATTTAAATAAGTTATACATGTTTTGTACTTTTGAATTTTTTTTTTATCTATACAATATCTTTCATTCTTAGGTCAAGCATATATTATTGGCCCACCATCAAATCGTACAGCAGTTCTTGGCCAAAGGATTGAGTTCACTTGTGAAGCACGGGGATACCCTACCAATATAACATACAGATGGTAAGATTTTTGTATTCACAAATCTTTCATATCAATTTCTATCACTGGAATAGTTATTTAAACACTAAAATTAGATTTTTACTTACTTCATGTATGTTAGAGTTACAGTAGATAATGCAATAAAATGTAATGAAATAACTATTTTTTTCCAGACAGAAATTGAATATTGTATATATATTGTTTATCTGTTATTATTGTTTTCGAAATCTTCAAATCGCCTGAAGTTTTTTCTGAAGGGCATAATAAAAGTTCCAGGTATAGAATGTATAAGATGTCAAATTAACAACTAATTTATATTGTATTTTATCCGTTTGTTTTTATTCTAAACTTACAGGTATAAGGATCATCAAAATGTGAACACTTTACCAGGGTTTGGTGCAATACCAGGTTCAAAACCACGAATATCAATATCTGAGCGTGATGGTAGTCTTATTATAACAATTGTAGAAAAAGAAGATATGGGCTGGTATACATGTCGCCCTAGCAACGGAGTAGGTCAGGACCCAGAAGCCGGAGCCTACCTCAATATAACTTGTAAGTTGACACAAACTTGGTCAAAGGTTATGACCTTAGAGTTTGGAGGTCATTCTCCATGTCTTGAATCTGATTTTTTGTGAGACTTAACCCCCACCTCCTTCATTAATAAACAATCCTCTCCCCATTTTCTCCCATTGCAGATAATTTTACCAAATATTTTTAAGTTACTGGCCCTTTATAACTTTACAAAGTCTAAGTCCATTTGTGTGTTTTTGAGTTATGGCTCTTCATATGAATTAATTGTATTACTAGTGAGTTGGAATGTATTATCATAATTTGAATATAAAGTTTCTGTTTCATACATTTAACAGATAAGCCAGAAGTTCTGGTTGACCAAATGCCAAGGAGTGCTATCTGGGCATTGGGGTTTAAAGAGAAACTTCTCTGCCCAGTCGATGCAAACCCGCCGGCTTACAGTATTCTCTGGACCAAGAATGGTATGGTCATTAAAACGACCAGCAGGTTGACGGTCATGGGTAACGGCACCCTGGTCGTTAGTCAGGTTGCCATGTCGGATTCCGGAAACTACCGATGTACGGCAATCAGCTCAATCGGTAATGGGGAATCGGAAATAGTTCAGGTTGAGGTAAAAGGTGAGTCATGTAGAAAGTAAAAAAAAAAAATCTTTAGAAGAATATGCATGTTTGAGATTATTTTTATAAAATTTTGATGTCATCGAAAGTATTTTTATTCTCTGTTTTTTATTTGTTTGTTAAATGTTTATTTTTTGCTTTTGGATGACAATAGAGGATTGCCCTACTAGCAGAAGTAGTTTAAACAGTGGCATGTTTGTGAGCATAGTATATTTGTCCCTTTTCATCACTCATTCACCAGTATTACATAAAACTGTGTACAAAATATCGCAGAATTTATTCAATTCTGTGAAAGAAAAAAAAATGTATCACCATATCTTTTGTCTACAAAGCTAGAGAAAGATTTTACATTTCAAATTTAGACACATGATTATGTTTTCATTGCAGATTATTACTGGACCAGGATATTCTTGTCAAGGCCACTTAATTATCTGCTTTGAAATTAGAAACATGACATTCTCCCCTTACTCCACCCTTGGACCTAACCCCTACCTTTTGCAGGGAAATGAATATCTAATGAAGGTACTGAAAAAAACAACCCATCTTACTACTCTAATTTAAGAGTATCTTGAAACGTTTGATGTATATATCATTTGAGAACTATATTTCAGACCCGCCAAGATTTATCATCCGTCCTGAAGCCACTTACATTAAAACTCTCGGCCAGTCAGTCACCATGGCCTGTGCAGCTGCAGGGACACCTTTACCACAGATCACCTGGAGGAACAAGGTTTTACTTTAATGTTCTTAAACATAAACCATTTGCCTAATGGATTGGCATTGCCCTTCTTTGAATTTGAATTGGCATTGCCCTTCTTTGAATTTGGATTGGCATTGTCCTTATATGAATTTGGATTGGCATTGCCCTTCTTTGAATTTAGATTGGCATTGCCCTTCTGTGATTTTGGATTGGCATTGCCCTTCTTTGAATTTGGATTGGCATTGCCCTTCTTTGAATTTGGATTGGCGTTGCCCTTCTTTGCATTTGAATTGGCATTGACCTTCTATTAATTTGCATTGGCATCACCCTTCTTTGAATTTGGATTGGCATTGCTCTTCTTTGAATTTGGATTTGCATTGCCCTTTGAATTCGGATTGGCATTGCTTTGCCCTTCTTTAAATTTGGATTGGCAATTCAAAGGAATTTCAATATCAAAATACAAGAAAGTTAACTGCCAACATGATAGAGCCTAAACACAGTGCCTGGGCTGGCTCCATGTTGGTGGTAAAGGCTTATCACTTCTATTTCCAGCAAGTGAAGGTTTAAATCAAGAGTTTAATCACATCTCTGTTTACAATTGTTCTTAAATCTTTATCCTAAATCATTTGTCTGATAAGACTTGTGGTGCTTTATAGTTAGAATTGTCTGTAGCTAATATAAATAAGTTCAATATCTAAATGCCTTAAGCAAGCATCTGACAGAATTAGATTTTAGATCTTGTCGAACTTTACAGAAATGCAAGCAGATTTGGCTATCTACACGCGACACTTGCAAGTTATTATCGTTACTCACAGAGTATTAAGTTAAATTAGTTTCAAATTTACAAATTTGTCTTGAATTAAATCCTAGATAATTATAATTCTTGACAGAAATAATGCTCTGACATTTTGTGTGCAGCTTTTACTTTAAAAGGGATGGAATAATCTTAAACACTATACCATTTGGATAGCAAATACATGTACATAGTTAAAATGATTTACCCAGTTCTGGAAATATGCATAAAAGTTAAAAATGTGTATGTAGAAGAATTAACTAACATTAGCTTAAACAGTATGTCGAAGTTTTGTTCAAAGCGATACATATAACTAGTCTAGAAAATTATTTTATAAATGTTGTCTCTCGATATTAGACTGGTGTATTTTATTTTAGGAGACTGGTATGTTACAGTCAAATGGACGTGTACAGAGAGTTGGAGGTAATCTGACTATACATAACTTACAAAAATCTGATCATGGTGTCTACGAGTGCGAGGCTAGTAACGAAGTCAGAAAGATCGTAGTCAGCACACTCCTAACTGTACAGAGTAAGTTCCCTTTATCCGATTTTCATGTTTTGGTAAAGCGTGTGTTTACATACCTCTTACGAACTAGTCTTAGCATATAGAAATACTTCTGCTATTTCTTACTGTGTCTTTTCATAAAATAACAGTTAAAACAATTCCTTCTGAATTAAGATTTCCTCTTACCACTATGGTTCAATCCTGTAAGGCACTAAGTGTTCTTTCATATGAGGAAGCTAGCCAGCTAGCTTACAAAATGTTGGTGGTTCTACTGAAATAATACATAAAAGGCACCTGAGGTCCTCCTTTAACATTAAAGTTGGGTGACCATTTTCAGTGTGGGTGTGACATAGCATTCAACCAGTTATTCTGAGTAAATAGAAGTTTGAAGCAGTTTGTAGAATCTCATGTTTAAATCAAATCATTTGAATAAAGAGAATAAGTTAAATGGATTTTGTGGGGAACAATTTTGAATAGACTTTTATAATGATCAACACAATAGGATTTTAACAAAATTACTGTTTAAAAGGAAAGAAATGAAAAAAGAACAAGTTGAGTTTTTCAGTTAATCATCAACTGAAAAGAATAAAAAGGGAAAGAATTTCAATTTTTCTATAGCCTTATTTGATTTTGTGGAATATAAGTCAGCTTTGCTGGGGTTTTTTACAGTTGATGTATTAAATTACCTTTATGATAATTTTTTTAGCCATGTAACTTCACAGGAAGACATCTCATTCTGTAAAATAACATTTGTAATTGTGTGTTATCAAAGATTAACAACCATGTATATATATTTTAACATCACTAGCTATCAAAGGAAATGGTATTAACTTTATCATGTTATTATTGTGTTTACCACTTGTATTAATTCTAGCGTTATGTGTCATTATTGGTGTTATGTTAATTGTTTCTAATTTGTTGTGGCTTATGACACTAGTTCCTGTGTCTAGCAATATTTGCACACACATTTGACGTCAAGATAAATTGTCCAGCCGTAAGATGGGAACAGAACAGATTATTCATATAGACTTATATATAAAAAAAAAATGAATATTGTCTTTGTGCTTTCATGTTTTATCATTGTCTGGTGAATTGTTGTTATGTAAGAAATATGGAAAGGAATTGCGAAGTAGATACGTTATGTAAGAAAATGTGGAGTGCTTAAGTCTGATGTATGTTGTGTCATGCACAAAAATATTTGGTGAGAAATGAGAAATATGTCTAAAACAAGGATATTATGTCAGATAGATTTATAAGTAAACATGGAAAGCTTGTCAGTAATAGAATGGACTCATCATACATGAAAAAGGGATGTCTGGTGGATGTAACAGTCAGACATGTCCTTAAGGCCACATATAGAAAATATGCACAGTTTTGAATCATATTTTTTCATTAGTAATAGTATTAAAATACCGTCTCAACAAAGAATTTCCTTCCTGTCCCAGTATTGATCATAATACACAGGTTAAACTGTTTTGAGAAAAAATTTCATCGTTGAAGGCAAAAAGCAAGGTATAATTGTTAAAGCGTAGTGTTAGACAGATGATTTATTCAAATAGTAGACTTGCATTACTTTCAATTTGGAATAATCCACTTATGTTTAAGGGGTTAAAACAAGAAATATTTTTCTTCAGTTTTACAGTTTTGAATAATATTTAAATAATAGGCCATCAGTAAAGGATGTTATCAGACTAAGTTCATTTGCAGAATCAATTGCATAGGTGTATATCCCTGTTGGTATTCTATAAAATGTTACAATTATTAGAGTCATGGTAAAATTAATTTAGTTGTTGAGTGGGTTTTTTGTTAAGGAAATTTGTATCAGATATAAGAAACATATTGTTGTATACTGTAGAAGTGAAATATTTGACACAGATTTATAACTCTACAATTTTTCACATATTTTTCCTCACATTTTTCAAGCATGTTTTGAAATAAATTGCTTAGTTTTAATCTTGACAACTTGATAAGAGCAATTAATTAATTTTAAAGTGTATCTAGATTAGGTAGTAATGACAAATAAATGCATTACATCATGCTGAATTAATTAGAAGGTGGTCTTCTTATGTGATGATAATTATACTTAATGCATTGCAAGGCAATACATTTGTAATATTTATATACAAATACGTACATGTCATAAAAAATGTTACATGTTGGGGTTCAATCATTTCAACCCATAGTTATCATAATAAATGGTGAATTGCACTCATCCTTGGTTGAATCTAGAACATTGTGAAGGGAATTCAGTATAATATTGAAGTTGTAAATAGTCAGCAGTATAGATATATGTCAGGCTGCAGGAATATACAGGTAAACCTGTCTTATGTCAGGTAGCAAGGCTGTACAAGTAAACCTGTCTTATGTCAGGTAGCAAGGCTGTACAAGTAAACCTGTCTTATGTCAGGAAGCAAGGCTGTACAAGTAAACCTGTCTTATGTCAGGTAGCAAGGCTGTACAAGTAAACCTGTCTTATGTCAGGTAGCAAGGCTGTACAAGTAAACCTGTCTTATGTCAGGAAGCAAGGCTGTACAAGTAAACCTGTCTTATGTCAGGAAGCAAGGCTGTACAAGTAAACCTGTCTTATATCAGGCTGCAATGATGTACAGGTTAGCCTGTCTAAAAAAAATATGTCAGGAAGCAAGGCTGTACAGGCTAGCTTGGTTTGTATAAAGGCTGCAACAATATACAGACCAGTATGACTTGTGTCAGGCAGCAATAATGTATATAGCCTATCCTAACTTATGTCAAAACTGTGAGGATATAAAGGCTAGCCTTGTTTGTGACAGAATGCAAGATGTGCAGACTTGCCGATTATGTCAGGCTATAAGGATGTACATGCCAACGTGACTTGTGTCAGACTGCAAAGCTAGCCTGGTTTGTGTCAAGCTGTTTAGTAATGATAGTTTTTATCATTGGTAGTGATTTATAAAGTGTAATGTAAAAAAGAATGCTTATCAGCTTTTTTCAAAGCAAGTAATAAGTACAAAATTTACGCAGTATAGTATTTCAAATTATTTGCTATTTTTTGTGTATTTTTAGCAAGGTATTTCAGCACCTAATATTGTTATTAATGTTACAATGCTTTCTTTGTGTAAAAAACTTGCTCTGCTCAGAATTTGGAGATATGAATGTTAGAGATTTCAGTATCAAATTAATAAAATTATGAATAAAATTGAAGTGTTTAAAATATGGCCAAATTGAACGAATCTGCGAACTGGTTTAGCTTTTATAATAATTGAAGCATGGGCAAAACTTGAATGTTGAAATTATTGTAAGGGTTTATTTGTATTAATACACTCATATAAACATGCATGTATTTATTGTATTTTGTGTATAAGAATCCTTATGAAATGGATGTGATACTTTACTTTATATAAGACCATATAACCTTTACATTATTTGATCTTCATGAATGTGATACTTTACTTTATATAAGACCATATAACCTTTACATTATTTGATCTTCATGAATGTGATACTTTACATTATATAAGACCATATAACCTTTACATTACTTGATCTTCATGAATGTGATACTTTACTTTATATAAGACCATATAACCTTTACATTACTTGATCTTCATGAATGTGATACTTTACTTATATAAGACCATATAACCTTTACATTACTTGATCTTCATGAATGTGATACTTTACTTTATATACGACCATATAACCTTTACATTCCTTGATCTACTTATATAATAAATTGCACTGCTTTGGTTCTGTCATTTGTTATTTTAAGGAGTTTCCATATAAACATAGATATGATTATAATCATATGCAACGCTGAAAAATATTGATATTAATTTCCTTTTGTAACTTAACCCTTAATATGCTGAAAATGTGTTATGGATTTACCCAGATTTGAATTAGGAATAGTCCATTCAAAGTTTAAGGGATTTCAAAATCAAGATACAAAAAGTGAGCTGCCAACAGTAAACTAGCCTAACTGTATACTGGTGGCCATGAAGACTAATGAACTTTGGTTCCAGCATATTAAGGGTTAATTTAAAATATGAGAAATGGTGTGGCCAAGTGGTTAACATGTCAGACTAGTAATCTAAGGATTGCTAGATGTGTGGGTTTAGACCCAGTGTGTGTGTGTGTGTGGGGGGGTTAGACCCAGTGTGTGTGTGGGGGGGGTTAGACCCAGTGTGTGTGTGTGTGGGGGGTTAGACCCAGTGTGTGTGTGTGTGGGGGGGGGGGGCAACCTGTTGTTTCTTGAGCAAGAAACTTTAAATTCTTTGCTTAGTACTGTTTGGTTTCAGAACAAATTTTAGAGTGTTTCAGTAAGGTAATACCGAATCAAACTAATATAAATTTGTATAACTGATTAAAAATATGTTTATATTATATTCAAATACATATATAAAGGAAATATGAGTCCTAGTTGAAAATGTAAATTTTTGAAGATTTTATATGAGAAATATGTACATTATGTGTGTTTTATTTATTATTTCAGACACAACTCCACATGCACCGTACAATGTAACAGTACATACAGATGTGTTCTATGCCACGTTGACATGGATTGCTTCATACAGTTCTACACCACAAAACTTTGTTATATGGTATTGTTAACTTTTCTTTATCACAACTATAGTTTGGTGATTAAATATAGTTTAAGAAAGATTTATGTTGCAGTGCAGTGTATGTTTTAAGACTTTCTTTGAGATGTAAATTTGTAAAACCTAATGTACAACCTGTTCAGAACAAAACATTTTAAAAAACACATCAAGGACTGTTTGTTGCTGAGCTGTGTTGCTCTTGTGAAGTACAATTTATAATGACTTGCATGATGAAGGTCTATGAAACCTTTTATGTAAAAAAAAGTGTTATTGCCCTACAAAGTGCATTTGCAAAGGTTGAAGCAAACAAAACTGCAAAATCTTTGCTAACAGTATAGAGCCATGCCAGCTTGCTCATCTCTTGCAGTCTGACAAAGCTCCAAACCATTGACTAATCTGCTTCCAAAATTTCATTATAATATCCCTTTGCCATTGTGAATAATCAAAATCAACATTACTTACGTAAGCTTGATTGTGAGGATTTTAACCACTTAAGAGATTGCTTTGTGGAACTAAACAGTACTGATGTAATAATAAATAAACATGGTTGAGATGTCAGAAGGATTGATAATACTATGGTTGAAAAGCAGACATTTTAATCACCTGGCCACTGCTCCCCTTTTGATTGCATTTGACAGTTTGCAATAAAGTTCAAGATCATTCGAATGCAAGCTTAAAGATAATAAAACAGCATTTTCTTCAGCACAAAATATTTCTGTCTGTTATTTTATTTCAAGTATTTTCTTTCTTTCAAATCTAAAAATCTGAATTTTTGATATTGTTAAATTATAAAATTATTTGAATTTAATTGTAATTGCAGGTATAGATCTTTAATCAATGGTAACCCCAGTAAATGGCAGACAATGAGGGTCGAGCCACAGAACGCAACTCGATTCACCATATACAGACTCGAACCTGATACCCTGTACGAGTTTAAGGTAGCCTCAAGGAACATGTTGGGTAGCGGAGAGTCCAGCACTAGTGCTGTTGTACAAGCTCGTACAAAAGGTATGGTATATCGTCAATTCTAATCTCTTTATCTTGATAATTAACTGAATCGTAATACATGTATGTCCTAGCAAAGTGTGACAGATCATATCTGATGTATACAAAATTGATAAGTTAATACATTCTCATGCATACATTCAGTTTTAAATTATTTTATAAGCACCTCTTATCCGGGAGTGTACTTTTGTTTCTGTATCTCATTTGCAGAAAGTATTCAATTTCAACTCCACCCATGGATTTTGGCATCATAATTGTTGGTTAATGTTCAAGACTCAATAACTCTAGCATGAATTTTGAACAAATTATACCCTCTTTGTAAAATAACTGGTAATAGGATAACATAGAACTACAAGTATGGAAGGTTTACACTTGAAGCTTGTGTCCTTGAGAACATTATAGTAGGTCACCGTCAAAGACTCATAACTTTTGTATAGAATTTGATGGATTTATTGTGTACTTTTATGATTCTAGTTAGACCACTCCAAAAGATCCATACATTTATCATTGATTTTTTACTAAATTTATTATTACATGCACCCCCACTTAGAAAATTTCTGCTTTGTCGAGGCTTTCACTTGCTGTCAAGCACTGAGAAATACTCAAGCACAATGTACAGCTGGCAGCTCTTTATTCTCCTAATTATTTTTCTGAAAATAAAAGTACTATTTTTTTTGGCATCATAGTTTCTTATGATTTATTACATAATAATGCTTTGTTTTTTACCTAGTTTAATCTAAATTTTCAAGCTACGAAGCACCTTCACCAGCATTGTTTAACTAATGTTAAGATCACTTAGTGTTTATATGCTTTCACATTGTTTTCTAACATTTTATCATCTTGTTTCAATTAGTGCACTTGCTGCTAATAAAAGTTAAAAAATTAGACAATTATGTGCATCTGCAAAGTAAATTAGCAGTTGAAATATGGAGAAGTATTTATTAAACAGTATATCAGAATTAGGACAAATTTGAGAACAAAAAGTTCTAGTCTAGACCAATTAATAACAATTTTCATTCATTTCCACCCGTATGGGAACCTTTTATCTTACTATTTTTATTTTTTTTGGTAACGATTTGTACCAAATCCAAGTATCTCAGCCCTCAGTGAATTAAATGATAATTTTAGTGTCATTATATTTGCAGACTAGTGAAATACTAAAATTTATGTGGTTAAGCATAAATTTTGATAGCATAAATTTTGATCGCAAGTGTTAGAGAATGATGCTGGCTACGTCCTGCATTTATAATAATTAAAATCTGCATCACAATCAAAACGCATACTATGAAGCAACCATTTTCTTTGATAATACATACTTTTTTTTTCTATATACGGATATATACATCATAGGGTGCCTGACGTTTGGCGCTCTAATTTGAATGATGCATGTGATAATTAACGTAGAGTTATGAGAGGCTTATATTTGCAGCTTTTTTGTTATGTTTCAGACAAGGACCATTCTACTCAGAAATCCTCTGGTACCAATAACTACACCTTCTTACCGTCTCCCCCTTGTCTCTCCATCATCTCTTTCCTACAACTTTTATCCTTTATATGAATTTATATAGATCTTCTGTTGAAACTGTGAAACATAAATTTTTTTCGTTGTTGTTGTTTGATGTCACAATTACATGCATAACAAGCTTATTGAATTTTGCACATTTTCACATTTTTTTGTCTCAGAAAATTTTAATAATTGTTTGAAGGGTCCATGAGTAATACTCAATTTTGTCATCAACTCGCAGTCTCTATGAATATTAGAATAAAAAAAGCTACAATGATGACTGAATTCACAGATTAAAACAAACTCAAAAAACATTTATACTACTTGATTTTTTATAAGCTATCATAATTCAAAAGTAAACGATGTTTAACATGAATAATTGCATTTCGAACTAAAGCATTTTAAATACATTATTATTATGCCTGAGTGGTTGCTTTACCATTTTCATTAAACTGACTTTCACAGTTTCTACGTAGATATGCATGTTATTTATATAAAAAAATCTATCTTCGATATTTGAGTTTTTACGTTATTTGACCCATTTATCTCTGTTAATTATATATTTTAAATATTTTTTTTTATTTCTTTTATTTTGTGACAAATTTATTTATTGTTGTTTTTTGCCTGGCTATAAAAAAATTTATTTGCAGTTGATGTAAGCTGTCCGGTGCTCAATGTATAGGTCTAGCCTGCGCAGCCATTTATTGGTGTTTATAGCTATGTGTATTGCATGGGTACAAGTTTTCAGGACTATTTCTGAATTTCAGGCTTTTCATAAAAGCAAAAAAAAAAGCTAAATTTAATGTTTTTGGGATTGTTGACAACTTCTACCCATACTTTTGTTCAGTAGTATTAAATCTTTCTTGACTATTGTTAAACCTCTATTAATTTAAACCCTAGGATGTGGACAATGAAACAAATTTATAAACGTCATGTCTTTTAGAACAATTTCACACTGTGTTTTTCTATGTCAATGTTTTCCAGTTTATATTCTATGCCAAGACTGTCCTGTTGACAGTTTGTTTTTCCATGTCAAAAAACTGTGCTGCTGGCAGTTTCTTTTTTATGTCAAAAGAGTTGGAAACAAACTTCCAACAGGATAGTCTCTTGAATAGAAGACAAAACAGTCAACTATTTGTGGTCCAATTTTGTCAATGTTTACTTCACTCACTAGCTAGAATGTATGTGGAATATTGAGAGGAAAAAAAATTTGAATTAGGTAATAAGATTTAATGAGCACAATTTCGACAGTATCACGTTAACGCGGTAGTCGGTACCCTGAGGATTAATACATTTAATATCCAGACAGTCATGTCCTGATTTGATACCGTAGGGAGTAGATATGTCTTATTGAATTAACATATATGTTTATAAATAGTCAACAAGGGTTTGGTTATACTTTTACAATTGAATTTATTCAACTGAACTGCCATTTTCTCCAGATTAGATATATTAAATTGGAAATAGACAATTACAGTACCGTGGGTTGTTTTTTATGCCACCGCAGCATCTGCGATGCGGTGGCATATAGCGATTCACCTGTGTGTGTGTGTGTTTGTTTGTGTGTGTGTGTGTGTGTGTGTGTGTTATATAGATTATATAGTGAACTTAAAAAATCTTCTTGTGAAAAACCACTTGTCCAATTTCAACCAAACTTGGCAGGATTGATCCTTGGGTGAAGGGCTTCCAAAGTTGTTCAAAGAATTTCATTCCATGCAGAAATCTGGTTGCCATGGCAACCAAAAGGAATTATAAGAACAAATTTAAAAAATCTTCTTGTAAAGACCCAAAAGGCCTAGAGCTTAGATATTTTGCATAAGGCATTGTCTGGTAGACCTCTACCAAGATTGTTCAAAATTATAGCCCTGGGGTCAAAATCGGCCCCGCCCCGGGGTCATTGATTTTCACTATATGTACATATAGTAAAAACTTAAAATACCTTATTGTAAAGACCCAAATAGCCTAGAGCTTAGATATTTTGCATAAGGCATTGTCTGGTAAGACCTCTACCAACATTGTTCAAATTATAGCCCTGGGGTCAAAATCGGCCCCGCCCCGGGTCATTGTTATATAGATTATATATTGAACGTAAAAAATCTTCTTGTGAAAAAAACCAATAGTCCAATTTCAACCAAACTTGGCAGGATTGATCCTTGGGTGAAGGGCTTCCAAAGTTGTTCAAAGAATTTCATTCCATGCAGAAATCTGGTTGCCATGGCAACCAAAAGGAATTATAAGAATAAATTTAAAAAATCTTCTTGTAAAGACCCAAAAGGCCTAGAGCTTAGATATTTTGCATAAGGCATTGTCTGGTAGACCTCTACCAAGATTGTTCAAATTATAGCCCTGGGGTCAAAATCGGCCCTGCCCCGGGGTCATTGATTTTCACTATATGTACATATAGCGTAAAAACTTAAAATACCTTATTGTAAAGACCCAAATAGCCTAGAGCTTAGATATTTTGCATAAGGCATTGCCTGGTAGACCTCTACCAAGATTGTTCAAATTATAGCCCTAGGGTCAAAATCGGCCCCGCCCGGGGGGTCATTGATTTTTCACTATATGTACATATAGTAAAAAATTACTTGTAAAGACCAAAGGCCTAGAGCATACATTGTGTTGTAGACCTCTACCCCAGATTGTTACCCAAAAGGCCTAGAGCAAAAAAATTTCTTCTAGCAATTTGACAAATGCTAGAGGTTAGATATTGCATGTTGTGTAGTAGCACCCTGGGGTCAAAATTGCCCCGCCCCGGGGGTCATTGAATTTTCCATATAGTAAAAAAAAAATCATTGATACAAGGTGGCTTCAAAAACTTAAAAATACTTCTTGTAAATGCCCAAAAGGCCTAGAGCTTAGGTATTAATGCGGTGGCATAGCATTTTTCTCAAATGCAATCTTGTTTTTACTTGTCCTGCTTTTGAAAATTTTCTGATGTTGTGATAAAACTGTTTACAGTATGGGAAAAATCAAAAATGAACAAAAAAATTGTTAAGATTTGTATGGCCTCTGTTGTATTGATACTTTCCAGTTTTTGTGTGTTATTTGTCATAAGTCAAAAACAATAAACATTTTATATACATTTTTAGAGGCAAAGACAAAACCCTGTAATTTGAAATGGAATTGAAACATGTCGGTTTCAAGGTGTCCAACGCTTCAATATAGATGTTGTTATAATGAGGTAAAACTTGTACATGTAAAACTTAAGTAACTCTAGGCAACAACAACAAAACTCCAGGCAATTGTTACGTCTCGCTGTCAAAATAATTGCGATTATAATTTTGGTTTGATGTGTAAATATTATGTAACTCAAGGCTATTGCAACATTTCAGTGTTGAATTGAAACTTTTGAATTTTTCTGAACATTGCTAACCTTATTGACAGAAAATTGGATTTACAAGGCTAGGTTATTTGGGTCAATTGATTTAAGAGGTGGAGGGAATTTTAGAGGTCCCTTTATGCATTATCAGGCAAAAGTGTGCACCATAGATCTTTCCTCCCTCCATATCAGTTGAGCAGGAAGGTTGCCATATGACCTAAACAGTTTTGTGTGTGACAAAAAAAACAAAAAAACAATTTGTAATGTGTTCACTATTATATTTGATTGATTGGATATCCTGAATTAAATTAAACTGTTAATAAGCTTACCTATGTAACTTATCTATGTAATAAGTGATTTTTGTTTTTACTGATTATGAATATTTTATTTTTTATTGTGGAGCATACATGTATTTTATCATTTTCTCCTGAAATGTAAATGGTGCTTTGTTGTCATGTACCTAGTAACTTTGATTTTTATTGTTTCTTCATTTTGTATTTAGAAGTGTTTATTTACAAAACAAAAGTATTAATTGTTAATAAAATTAAATTGAAAGAGATTAAAAGATTTTCTTTTACATAAAAGAAATATTGCATGTTGAAATATTATTTTTTTATATTTTTTGATAGAATTAATATTATTTTAAGAATTAAGATAGTTTTGTTCTTCTAACTTGTGGTATTAACATTTTGTATCAGTTTGCTTTTAGAGTAACTAATAAAATCATAGAAAATTTGATGAGATAAGATACAAAGCATGTTGTTAGATTGGGCAATTTGTAAATAACAACAATTTCATATTATTTTAGAAATTGCAATTGCAATAAATTCTTATTTGTTATTATATTATTTATGATACAGTACTAAAAGTAAATGCTAGATATAATAATCATCCAGTAACTACAATAGTTATTGTGGGAGATCTGTAGATCAGTATTTCTTGAGTGATTCCCCTTTTTAGCTCGACTTTTCTATGAAAAGGGGAGCTATCCTACTCGCCCCGGCGTCGGCGTTGGCGTCACACCCTTGGTTAAGTTTTTCGTACCACCCCACTTTATTTCAGAAGTATTACAAGTATGGCTTTGAAACTTACCATACTTGTTCACCATCATAACCTCCATCTACAGACAAGAGTACATAACTCTGTCAAGGTTTTTGACAGAATTATGGCCCTTTTTTGACTTAGAAAGTGTATTGAGCTTGGTTAAGTTTTTTGTACCACCTCACTTTATTTCAAAACATTGGAGGTATTGCTTTGAAACTGACCATATTGTTTACCATCACGACCTTCATCAACAGACAAGAGGACATAACTCTGTCAAGGTTTTTGACAGAATTATGCCCCTTTTTGACTTAGAAAATACATTGAATATGGGTAAAATCCACTTATTGCCTTAACCCTTTGAGATATTGCTTTGAACTTTTAATGCTATTTCACATCATTACCACCCATCTGTACGCAAGAGAAGGTAAATCTCTGTCAAGATTTGCTCATGGCATTTGTTCACTTTAAAAGATACAGAGATTCTTGTATTGCCTTTTACTGCAAAAACTTTTTTTATTGGCAAGCAATAAAAAAGTCGAGCGCGCTGTCTTACGGACAGCTCTTGTTTCTCATGGAATATGATTAAACTTTTGAATAAATACTTATTATCTTAATCTTTTACAATCACAAAATAATCAATCTTATTGAGAAGTGATTTACATAACATTCATAACACTCTAGAGCCCTTAACAGGCGGGCATTTTCTCAGCATGTGATGCTCTTGTTTTAATTTGATATCAAAACGATTTATATTTATACAAGAGAACATATAAAATGTATAAATCTAGCATACGCTTTTCAGTTGTTCACATCATTTATTATGTTACTATGATTATCAAAGAGTTGTGAAATGGGAAGTCGTATTCCAATACCTCATAACTCATTTTTGTTTTCAATATTGTATGTTACATGTTATGAGTTTTGAGAAATACATACAATGTATTTATGTGCCATTTAACATCAAATCTAAACTTCCAAAATAATGGTTGCAGTAAAGGAAAGGTACTGCATTAAATGTATGTGTTTCATGGGTCCATGTCAAAGTGGATTGATTGAAAAATGTATACAGTCATACAGAAGATAAAAGAACAAAATTAATAACATCAGTCCCAAGCTGGGGCTTTTAGTAATTCTCGAAATGTTTGAAAAAATCACAGGCTTTTATGGTGTTGTTTATTTGACAAGCTTACTTTCTGTTTCACAGCTCTCTTGAATTACTAATTGTTATGTATAAAGTCAACTTACGGAACATTGGTGGTTCTACTCAGGTGCCCGTCGTGCCTAAAAAAATGCACGAAGTGGTACCTGAGGCCCTACTCCACCAGTAAAGCTGGAAAGTCATCATATGACCTATACTGTGTTAGTGCAACTGAGCAAAAAAAAAATAAATAAAAAAGTAGAAAAGAAAGCATATACCATAAACTTAACATGAAGCAATATAATGTCTCACAATTTTAAGTGTGTTTATATTTCAGGTTATGTAGATGGTAAAGCAGACTACCCTCCAGTTGACGAGTCAGGGAGCACTTATTTCCCTCCAATTGTTAAACCTCATGGTAAGCCAATAAAGTATCGTGAATCTGTGTGGTTGACCCTTATCCCTGCTGGAACCTAAAGTGATAAGCCTTTGTCACAAGTATAGAGCCAGGCCAGCCTTCACATCTGTGCTATCTGACTAGGCTCTACACTGTTGGCTGACTAACTTCAAATTTTCATCCTGACATCCCCAGAAACTTATGTTGGACAGTTCCAAAATGCAAGCTGGACAAGTCCATTTAATAACAGATTTAATAGTAGATTAAGGTTACTGTCTATCTCAGTTGTATAGAATTTGGCAGGGGTGTCTATGGCCTAGTGGTTAAGGTTGCCACACCACTTGCCACTCATCACTGTGGGTTTGAATCCCACCAGGGACTTTCAAGTGAGGAAGCTATCCAGCTAGGTTACGGAACATCAGTGGGTCTACTCGGGTGTGCATGAGGTATTCTCTTGTCAAATATTTCTTGATGGTACACATAGGGTGACATCTTCTGAAAGTTAACCTTGAAAGTCACTGTTTAAACTTAACATTGTTACTGTGATTTAACAACCTGCATGCCTCCAGAATAATCAAAATATCTCGAGGGAATCAAACTTTAGGAAAATGTACAGAGATTTTAAGATTAATAAAAAGATGCAAGATTCAAGTAATAATTTACAAAATGTACTTGTTATGTGCAATTTTAGAGTATTTTTGCATATTTTTACCTCCTTTTGGTTATTTACATTGTAAGGGCCTTGCACAATGTTTAAATTACTTTCTTGTTCACTTCTCAATATTTTCCTTATAAAAAACATTTTCAAAGTTTTCTGGAATATTGGGCATGAATCTGGAGGCATGCTGCGATAAAGTGATAAGGTTTTTTCTGGAAATAGTTTTGTCTTCCTCGAAAAGATTGAATCTACAAAACTGTCTCTTGGTCAACCTTACAAAAGTAAACTTAAATGTTCATAATTATATGTGCTTTATATCATGAGTCTGCAAAAGAATATAATTTATTCATGGTAATATCTGTGACATAGTTAGGTATGTATTTTCTTTCCGTAAATGTGGCATTTTTTTTATTTTTCATGTTTTAGAAAAACTAGCTAGTTAGCTTACCAGTGATTGGTAGCTCTTAGTAACCAATGTGCATGATTTTGTTTGAAACAATTTTAACATTATGAGGAACTTGTGATTAAATCTCCACTTTGATTTTCATTATTAAAGAATCACAATATTAATTTTACTTAAAGGGACTTTTCACTAAGATTTTTTGACATGACAGGAAATATTTTTTCGAGATTAACATTGAAATTGATGTAGGTCTAGACCAATAACTCTCAAATTTAAGATCATTCATATTTTGTTCACTCTGATTTTTCAGAATAGTTACTCAAATTGTGAAAAATAACTCAAAATAGAAAAGCATTGGGACGTATTTCACTCAAATCGGGCTATGAATAGCAAAAAAACACAATTTTCTAATAATTTTCAAGTATATATCTTACTGGTAGTTATCTTTTGCATATCTTTCTGCCCTAAGTGCCCTAGCTGAACTATGAAATTTTTTAAATTTTTATGTTTTTAGGCTTTTGAAACTCTATGGAGTTCCTTTCTTCTACAAAGTATAGTATGTAATTTTGAAGTAAAAGTTATGATTTGTTATTATTTCACAAAATATTTTATAATATTATAATTTGATTATTTTATTTTACAAAGTATATGTATGATGTTTTATTGTAGGACCAAAGCCCGCCACTCCAGCCAATGTAACGTTGGTATTAAAAGACGATAAAATCATTGTCTCGTGGAATCGACCAGCTCAGTCCCCTGTCCCTATATTCCGCTACATGGTAGAATACAATGTCGGCAATGGCTGGGTAAAGACAGAGATATTCAAAGCAGACAAAACTTCGTATACGTTTGACTCTGTTGAAAAAGGACAGCCACATAGTTTTCGAGTTTATTCATTCGGTGTGCTGGCAGTTAGTGATCCGAGTGAAATCGTCAGCCTCCAGGTTCCAGAAGGTAAAACTCTTGATACTCTTTGTTATGTTAAATATTACTAATGTTCATCAGTTGGTCAAATAATTTTGGAATAATATTGAAATGAAACAAAGTCTCTCTTCTCTTCTATCAAAGTTGTTTTTGTTTTTTTGGTGATACCTAGCTATAGTTCATTGCAGTCACATGAGAGGGTGTTTGCCAACATGACATCATTTTTTGAGAAAATACCAATATAGTGGCTTGCAGACATTCTCAGTAGGGTCTGTTATCGTTCAAGAGATGAAAAATTGAGGGGATTGTTATAGTTTAAATCTAACTTAGTTTAGAATACCTTAAAGAAATATAATTAATTTTATAAAGACTTAGTGCAAAGCTTCCATGTTTTTATTGCATGTGAAGATGTATTACATGTATATGCTAACAGTTATTTCATATTAATCTAAATCTTAATCTTAATATAAAGTCATTAATCTAAGAAGTTGCATGTAATGGTTTTGACATTTATTTCCGACTCATTATCTACAAAAATTGATGAATCCACAATAAAATTACATGCAGCTGCATTGCAAGTTTATAGAGGATATCCACATATATCTTTAGCTCAACTTCTAAAAGAATAGGGAAAGCTATTGCACTAAATATGCGTTGGTGTCGGCATCACTGACACACTTGGTTAAGTTTTTGATGGCAAGTTGGTATATCTAAAAGTACTGAAGGGAATGGGTTGAAATTTTTTTCACTTTGATAATTTAACATGATGGGCATAGGTCCAAATAACTCTCAGTTAAAATTTTACAGAGTAATGCCCTTTTCTTATAGTCAGCCACTGAGAATAGTTGAGCGCACTTTATTACAAACAGCTCTTGATTTTTATATCCTTCAAGATTTTTGTAGGAAAAAACCAACATTATTTATATGGAGGCATGAAGCTTGGACATTTCTTTAATTGAATGATTTACCTTATGAATGTTTGAACTTATATCAAACCCACACCTATGTATCATTAGGTAGTTTTACTGTAATGCTTTCCCACTTAAAAATTTCTAACATTGGCATATATCGTAATTAATCGGTTATTTCCAGAACGTTATTTTTCACAATCTTCGGTATTCAATAATTTTTTACCGTTGATAACCGTAATTTAGTACATATCGATAAAGGATGAGAGATTGTAAATAATCCTATGCCCAAGATTTTGAAAAAATAAAGTTCCGGAAATGACCAATTAGGTATGCATGGCCGATGTGAGAATTTTTTGCGGGAAAACATTACAATATGACTACCTTAAGTCTTATATTTGTTTCATTGTTAACTTTCAGCTACTGTGATAGACCCTAAAAGCAGCATTAATGATTTCTCTACTGACTCTACTGGTACAATTTCTATCTGTAATTCTATCGTACTTTTTACACTGATGGACAAGATTCTGCACTGTCAGTAAAAGGCCGCAAATTTTTTGTTGAATTTTTATGATACTTTGACCTTTACCCATGTTAAACTTGTATGATAGGTATGTAAGCCTGTCTTCTTCAGACAACAGCTTCTATAAGGGATGTTAATATCAAAATACTATAGGATGATCCTCATGCAGTATTTAATTTTTCCTGCAAATAAAGATTTTATTTTTATCATTATTATTACTAAGCCCGAAGTATAAAGGACTTACTTTTACCGATATTAACTGTTGCATCTTTAAACAGTTAAAGATACACATGTCTTTCCTTGTACTTGTGGTATAGCCAAACTATTGTTACCACTAGCACAGGTATAAGAATTTTAACCCTTAACTTGCTGAATTTTTTAAATGGACTTTTCCGACTTTGAATTTGGAACAGTCCATTCAAAGTGTAAGGGATGTCAATGTGAAAATACAAAAAATTGAGCTGCCATTGAGCTTGGTCAGACAGTATGGATATGCATGCTGGCCTGGCTCAACATGTATACAGGTGGCAAAGGTTGATTTCATCAGATTAAAGCTTAAGTGCTTCAAATAATCATTAAAAAATGGTTTCTTCCACAGTCACATCAGTAACTATTCTATGATCTTTATGGCCATTTGATAAAGCAGAATCTTTTCCATATCTACATCACAAATATTTTTGTTTCTTTGTTACCATGACAACATTTTATTTTACAATTTTACAACTCTTATGATCTTCATTTTGCATGCATTTATTTTTGCATCTATATTTGAATTTCAGATATTTGTTTACATTTAGTTTTAAATAATGATTTCTTTGAGACTTAAGCAGTGATTATAAATGGAAGTATAATCTTAAGGTGCAATTCTTCGTTCCAAGTTCCTTGTCAGAAATTTCTTCCTTTCTCAGTGTTTTTGTTCAAACATAACAAAATTTGGTCATAAAAATGCTACACTGCCTTCAAGAAACTTTGCCCTTTAATATAGAACATCCCAAAGCTCACTTCGTCACTAAGAATGCCAAATATAAAAACATACATGTTGAAGTACGCAACATACAGTATATCATTATTACAGTTTCCAGTTATGTATTCCAATATTTAAGGGGAGCAGTTGAAATAAATTGGAAGGAAGTTGTACACGAATACAACAGCAAATAATCGTGTTTGATTGGTTGAATTGTTGTGTCCTTGTACACAATTTCTGTTCGCTCGAGACTTAAACTGGTATAATTTAATCCTGGGCTGGGTGACTTTGTGTACTGGACCTACTTTGAATTTGGAACAGTTCAATTTAAGGTTATAGGGATTAAAAAAAATTGAGCTACTCACAAACAATAAAAGATCCTGGCAGTATAGGCTGGCCTGGCTCTAAACTGGCAGCAAAGGCTAATTGCCTTCCATTCCAGCAGGGTACAGGTTCAGAACAGTGTGTGTACTTAAATTTGAAACAAATTCCTGCCATGTCATGTCAAATTCACTGTTTTAAAACACTTAGAAATGTTCATTTTGGTGTATTTTGTGATTCTAGAATTGTTTTGTAGATAGTTCAACATGTTTGTTTTTTTATAAGTAGATTGATTATAAAGAGATGTTTTTATGTCTCTTTAAAGCATTTTATTTAATGTTGTGATATGACAATAAATTGTCATTGAATAATTTTACGAGATCAGTATAGTGCAGTTTAAACTTTGCTCCTTTTAATAAATGCACGGTATGGTCTTTGTTGTAACTAGCACATGTTAATTGAAACCATTCTCCTATCTTGATATGCCTTGATTATATAGAATGAGTCATTCTATTTTATTTTTTTTATCTTTAGATTTAAGATAGAATAGCATTATCTTTATTTCTATAACATTTTCCTTTTTTTAAAAAAACAAGAAATTAAAGAAGAAAAAAAAGAAGAAAAAGATGAATGAAATAAAACTGCCATTTGAAGAAATAAAGATTTGTCTGATAGTGCACTAACATGAACATTTTGCAAATATAAATTGTGAATTAGCTTAAAGGACCCCCATAATGCACTGCTTTTATTGGGATGTTTAAAGAAATCAATAATTGATCAGCGTTTTATTATTGGAAAACAAAATCCTGAATTATTGATTGAGTGTCACGTAAAACTGCAATTTTCTTCTCATTAAAGATCCTCTATGTTTGTTTTATTATAGAAAATAAAAAATATGTTCTAAGGCCAACAAGTAAAAATCTTGTTTCTCCGTCTGCAAAGTTTTCTATTTTATGATATTTTATATAAACAAATACCATTAGATTTTATTTTTTTGTTTATATTTAACATCATAAAGTCAACATTTGTATGGCTGAAGTTTTCAAAAAGTTAAATTAGGTTTCCTTTTAACTAAATAATCATTATTTCTTAATTTTTTATGTTATTGGAAACTTTTATTAAAGAATATGTATCTTGTTGGCCTTAGTATTCCCTTAATCTGTTCCAAGTACTAAAGAAAAAAAAAATTTGTCTTTTTTGTTTGAGAAGAAAAGGCGTTCTGGACTAACATGGTTCTTTTGTTTGACAAGCCTGATACTAGTTTTACTGACCTCTTATGCATGGGGTCTTAAGATTTCAGATGTTTTTGTGTCATGTTAACATGGTTGCTATGACAATAGTTGAGCATTTTATAAGAACAAGAATATAAAAGAGGAATAAATAAAAACAATAACGTGGAATTTTATTTGTTGTGTACTAAGATATTTTGTATTTTTTCCTAGAGGGAGGCTTCGGTTTATCTAAGACAGAGATTGGAGGGATTGTTGGTGGCCTGCTTTTTCTTGTTGTTGCCATAACGCTAGCTGTTGTTGCTGTGATGTGTAGCCGACGGAGAGATCGTAGGAAACAAGTTACTAAATATGGTAATACTTTTAACCTTTAACCTGTTGAATTTCCTAAATGGAGTCTCATCCACCTTCTGTTTTTGGAACAATCCGTTACCAATTAAAAATAAAATCTGGTTATTGTCTTTCCTTGTCTCTTGATGTTACAACTTAATGTAGAGCCAAGACATTGTGCATTTCTATGTAATCTGACCATGTTTTTATACTGTTGATTGAGCTAGCACCATGCCATCCATAAAATTGTTACTGTCAAAATTGTTACTGGAGTGTATAAAAATATAAAAGTTTTACCAGTTCATGTAAGAAGTTTAGCTATGAAAGGTTAAACTAAATTGATTTACTGTATATTATCAACTTGAATGAGTATAAACGTGCCCTTTTATCCTTTATCTGCGGAATTTCTAATTGAACTTACTAAGTTTCCGTTTTTTTCATGATGAAAATTGAACTAAGCCTGGTCCCGACTGGTATGACTCTTCTAGGCTGGCCTGGCTGAATACTGGTAGCAAAGGCTTATCACTATCTATGCCAGCAGGTTAAGGGCAGCTTTTGTTTGCTGTGACTTAATATCAAATTAACTTGTATTTTAAAATTTTCAAGCATTGGAAAGTGATTCATAAATGTCTTTTTTCTTTAATCAAAGGAGATAAATAGTCTGAAATTAATTAACATTTAAAGAATAATGTACAATGTAATACTTTAATCTGTTATAGTTTAAAAGTACATCTTTTGTAATAACAAGTGTTGAAATTTAAGTTGATTTTTTTTCCTTGCAAACTAGAAAGCTGAACAAACTTGTTCAATGAATTACCTGCCTTACATAATTAGTAAAGTAAGTACATATTCTGTATGTTTTACTTCAGGAAATGTAAAATATCTGGGACCACAGGATGATACAGATGGGAGACCGTAAGTAAAAAAAAATTTTAACGAGCTCTACAAAAATGCAATCTATCGAAGCTGTAATAGTAATATAAAAAGACAAGTAACGAGGTTAAAATTACGAGACCATGAATGCTACAGCCCTGAGATCTTGTGCAAATTGTGCATTTCTGATTTTTCTCCTCCTGTTTTGTTCTGACTTGGAAATTTTGCAACAAAATTGAATTTTACTCAACTTTAAATGTAAAATGACTTTGTCTTACACTAGACAGTCATCCATTTGTTTAAACAGAGGCTGAAAAATATCTTACAAAAATAGACTGAAAAATATTATCAGTAGGTTTAAATAAAAAGTTTTTAAACTACTGTATTTTCAGTATTTTGGATGGGTAAGCAAATCATTGGTTTAGGATATAGCTCTTATATAAACATGTCTAGTTGGAAGTCAGAAATTATACTCTTAATTTTATCTCATTTGTTCTAAAAAAAATTGAAACTTTTTTCTAATTTTTTACCACAAAAAAAAACTAACACTCCTTAATTTATACCATAAAAACTTTATCTCTAAAATGTTTGCCTCGGAAACTTACACTTTAAGATTTTTACCTCAAAAACTGGTGTTTTACACACTTAGATTTTTACCTCAGAAAATGGTGCTATTCAATTTTGACCCTGGAAGTTACAAAAATACAATTGCTTGATTATTTCGTTTTGGAATAGAAATAATGCCTAGGAACTGGAATTGATCAAAACAACATCAGTAAAATATTTTGAAATTTTAATACAGTTTTTGTTAACAATAGTGCAGTATAGTTATAATCTTCAGTAAACTGCAAAAGAAATCCACTATTTATAAATTGTAGTGTACACGTTTTAATGTCCATAATTAAACACATTCTTTTTAAAATGTTTAGATATTTCCTCCAAACACTGTTTCCATTAATTAGTATTATGTATATTTTCTGACAAACTCATTTTGTGGTGCTAGGGCTGTGTATATATATTATATTATTTTGTGTATTTTTATAACTGGGTGTTTCTTTTTATATGTTGCTATCACCGTGGTTACAGGATGAACAACAAAAAAGGTGATGTACATTTCATCATGTGAAACCCCATGCATCATGTGGTTGTTTCTATCTTCCCCCCATTTTATACAGTTTTTCATGCTATATGCAGTTTAATTTTTTATGTGACCCTCTGTTGATTTTTTTTTTTTTTTGTGGAATGAAGTTAAATGATGTATGTAGTTAAAACTGGCATGACGTTTATTATAAATGTAATAAGTAGAAGAAATCATATCACAAAAAAATTGGTAGGTTTAAATGTTTATTAGATGTTTTTCTTTTTAAATAATGGTAATTAAGGTAAACTTTTAAAGTTGTTATTTTTCTTCTACGAATAAAACATGTTTACAAACAACATTTTAAGCACATTTTTTCTGAATTTTAGTGTAATTCAATGCCACTGAAATGATTTTGAAGTAAAGAATTGTTTTAAATCTTACTATTAAACAAAATTGCACTTAACATATCCAAGAGGACCAATAAGACGTTGTGCCATTCCAAGAATTAAAATATTTTCATATATTCATCATGCCAGAATGATAGATCTTGTCTTGTGAACGTTTTGGCCAACCCTTTTTTGTGAAAATTGTTAAAAGTTCTGTTAAATTTATGATAGCTATTTTTCCATAATAGCTATTACATAATGTAATAGAAAAACTTTACTGACCGTTTTTCCCCCTTTTGAATGACAGCTGTTGCATCATATGCTATATTTTTGCCTTTCTTTTATTATTGTGATTTTCATTTTGTGGTATTTTTTTCTGTTCTTGCTATTTCATAGTTAGGACATGAGCTTTTCTTTGATAACACAATTAATTTACAGTTGTCATCTGAAAATTTATCTTGTGTTTAATTGTCTCATCGAGATTTGAAAGTTATAAAATTTGGAAACCAGTCACTTTCTCTTATAATTATGTGATTGGCTGACTCTGAACTCCAAGTTTGAAATTGGCCAATGACAGAGCTGTATTGAAAGACTGGTACTCATCTTTGTTCTTATACCTCTAAATAGAGTAGGCAATTATAATGTCTCCAAATATGATTCTTAAAAATGAAATAATTTGGTTTTAAATAAGGAATTAAGGAATTTATTGGGCTAAAATCACATGGCAGATGCAATTAAATAGGAAAATGCAATTAAAGAAATATATATATTGATATTCTTAAGCTTAATTCAGAAATTGTGTGTGATTGGTAGTCAGTCCATGTGGAGAAATTACTGATAAGTTACCCAGGAAAGTCAATTATGTGGACCATTTTCTAAAAAAAGACCAAAAATGTGTTGATATCGGCACAAAAAACAAAAAAAGGCAATGCTACAGCTTTCATTATATGTGGTTCTTCTATATTTCAAGTATAAGTAAATGCAATTTTGAGTCCATTCCTTCTTGTTGTTGTGGTTAATACTAAGAAAGCTGTTTTGTAATGTACAGTACATCACCTTATCTTTCTTTCACTATTTTGTACTTTGTTCCCATTTTATATGACACATTAATGTTTGTAAAATACATTCATTAATCTAATATTGATGAACAGACTCTTTGTTAACAGTTGTATAAAATGCAATAGTCAATTGAAACTAAATCCCTCCATCTCTGTGCAATAAGTGGAACACTTGAAATTTTTGATTTTCAAACCTCTGATTAAGGTCCCATTTTGATGAAAAAATCTCCTAAAAAATTCCCCAACATTTTAGTTGGAACATATCCTATCCATTTTAGTGGCAAAAATAAATCCGTCAAATTGACCAAGTAGTGCAATGACAAAGTAAAAAGGCTTGCTCATTTCCCAGGCTATAACTCATCTTGCGGTAGGGGGCTACTAACAATTGACTATTGCATTTAATGTGAATTTATACTGAAAACACAATTGTTTTGTGAAGGGAAAGTAAAGGGAGCATCAGTTGAGAAATATATTAATGTGTTTAGAATGATCAACAACGAATAATTTGTGCATGAAAAGAGCAAAATAGGCAATGTTTCATTGTGGTTTTATTTTGATTATTACATTGTTTTTATATGAGCTCCATTTAGATTGAATTTAATTTTATGTGCCAGAAAAATGTACAAATTAAGTCGTCAAACTGTTGACCTTAATTAAAATATGTACAGTTACAATCACTAAGCAACATTTTATAAATCTGAAGATTGGAAAGCTAACATAATGGGAATACACGATAAAATGTATCTGCAAAGTAAGATAAGTTTAGAAGCTAAGGTTTGGTAATTTCAGATATAGGCTCTGACTTGTTTGTTTTCCACATGTCTTCAACTTTGTAGGCAATGGTAATATTCTATCTTGTATCAATGGAACTACCAAATTACTGCAAATCAGTTGACTGTGTTTTTCTTATGCATTTTTCATATGCACATATCTATTGGACCCTTAGCATTGCTTTGTCCAAACATAATTTAACCTGTTAAAAATAGCTAAAATTTAATTAAAGTAAAATTCTTAACTAAGCAATTGCCTGGATTTTGCAGCAAAAAAACATTATTTATTTTCTTCAAATTTATTGTTACCCAATGTCATCCAGCAATCATCTTTGATGAAAAGCAGGGAATCTCAATGGTGAATTATGCCATAGACTCAAGTTAGTACATGTGACTCTAAAATTATAGCTAGCATAATCTTTTCTGTGTAAAGATAAGTGCCCATTGCCCAGGTATCTTGCTAGCCCTGAATTCCAGTGAAAATATGGTGAAACTCATAACAATAAAAAGCAAATACCTTAACACTTTGGTTGCTAGGTAATGTTTTAACAGCTCTATGGTCAGTTTGACTGATTAATATTGATGAGTTTTTTCCAAATTCAAAGCTTTTCATCATACAAAATTTAGCATTGAAGAGTTTTCATATATAGAAGCATTGTGTAACATAGCTTTAAAGACAAAGGTTTACAAAATGTCTTTCTATAACTTATCTTATAGTGTCAATTCATACTCTAGCAATATACTTTTAACCCAGTACAAAATAGATAATACAATTGTATTTATAAGTCACAGATTTGCAGATTTTTTGGTAGTTTTTTTCTTTTCTTGGAAAGTTTAATCCAATTGTTTTCATACATTTGTATTTTCACGCTGTAAGTTTACTTCATTCTACATATCCCACTTGAGAAGAAAGTATGTACCAAGTTTCATTACACTGGTGTTGTAACACTAAAATTGGTTTGCTGTGACTTGGAAGGAATGTTTTTTTCACTATACCTTTTTTTTTTAAATGTAGAAAGCAAGTGACCATGGATCACTCTATTTTCTCTTTGGAAGAATGTATTTTACACTGTATTTGTTAATGTAAAGCAAGTGATCTTAAGAAGAATGTTCTTACACTTTTTTTTCATGTAACAGCAAAGTGACCTTGGATCACTCTATTTTTCATTTAAAAGCAAATGATCTTGGAAAGAATGTCTCTTACACTCTATTTGTTAATGTAAAAACAATTGACCTTGAAAAAAGAATGTTTTTACACTATTTCTTATATTTAAAAGCGAATGATCTTAGAAAAGAATCTTTTACACTCTTTTAATAATTGTAAAAGCAAGTGAGCTTTTTAAAAAGAATGTTTTTACTCTCTATTTTATGGATGTTAAAGAGAGTGACCTTGGAAAGAATGTTTATTTAGCTTGAATTTTTTTATGGTAAAAGCAAATTCAGATAAGCATGAAGATCGTTCTAAATCACTTGTTACCAGGACTTTGCTGAACACAGAGAAACTAAGTTTAAGGGTTTTCTAGTGCCTCTCAACTGATGGATTATGGGTTCATGCCCCTCTTGGGTGACGGACATGTTCCTTCATTCAAACTGTCATCATACCAGCTAGAATAAATAATGTTTAAATCTAAGTAAATTCCCTTTTTGTATGTTAATTGTGTTAATGGACTTGCCTGTATCACCAGTATATAGCCTGGCCAACCTGTATATCCATGCAGTCTGACCAGGTTCATAGCTGTTTGGTTACTAATACTCAGATTTACAGTAGCATTTTGATATCAGGATCGTTATCCTACTTAATTTCTTAAATGGTATTGCCAAGCTTCTGATTTTAAGGAGTGTCTGTTGTCAGCTTTATAGATACCAACATGAAAATTGTTTTCTGAGGTCAAACACCCTGAAAACATAAAGTTCGAAAATCTAATATAGATCAGTTAGGGCACTTAAAACAGAAAGATGTGGAAAAGATAATAAAGATGATGTGCTGTCTAACTTACCTGCCTTATTGTGATGGAATAGGTTAATCACTTTTAGTATCAGTTGATTAAGGGATGCCAAATTCAATTAAGTCTTCATGGTCCATTATGGTGTATTTTAGTGTTGAGTATCTTTTTCAAGCTTTAGATCAATGTTGAATTGAAACAGCTTGGAAAAATTTGTTTTATTTGATAGCAAGATTTACAACTCTTTTAATATATTAACACTGAAGTTTTATCAGATATTTGATATTATAAAAACACTGATAGATAAAAAGAAAATAAATATATAAAATACACTAAAATTTAAGATATTATTGCTGCAATTTAGAATTTTAACAGTTTAAATTACAATTGCAACTCAATTAATGTTTGCATGCTACACATTTGTTCACTATATTACAAGTAATATGAAGTAAAAACAATATCAACACCGGCAAACACATGCAATAAAAATTAATTTACCAATTATTCTTCTAATGTATGTGTACACACTGACAGAACCGTCACAAATTACAATTAACTTGAACATTCATTTAGTTGATCTTGAAGCATTAACCCTTAATCTGTCAGAGCTGATATTATATAATAACAGTATATTTACTTGTGATGTTTCTAAGAATTACAAGAATACACTATAGAAGACAGATCTTTATTTTTGACATGACGCTCTATACTGTCGATAGGCATATAGAATATATATTAAAAATAAATAGAGGATATTGAATGAGTGTAAGTTCAATACTGAATTTATTGCACAAGTTGAATAAAATTATATTATGCGAGCCTCTGGCGAGCATAATATTATTTTATTCAACGAGTGCAATAAATTCGGTAATGAACTTATACAAATTTAATATTCTATTTATCACATATCCATTTAAAGTGAAATAAGAGTCAGTTTCCATTGACGCGCCTATAGAAGAACGCTAACATTTAGTGCGTCTTTACACTTCGTTTGTATAAAGCTAATGACGTCACGTCAAAATATATGCAATACCATAATGTATTGAGTCGCAAAGTCGGCACGGGTGTGTGATAAGTAATAGTTATAGTATATGAAACGAGTTAGTTACGAGGGTATAACACTGGCTGGGGCGACATCAAGGGGTGTTTCTGCTAAAAAATGGCGAGGCCGTTAGGCCGAGACATTTTTTGCAGAAACATTCCGAGATGTCGCTCCAGCCAGTGTTATACCCCCGTAACTAACGAGTTTCATATACTATAACTGTTTTATCGCAATGGCATAATGTTTTCTTTTTTGTATAGAAACAAACAAATAAATTAATCGTTAGCTACATTACAGTTATTTATTATAAGGCAGTTTTTCAAGTTGTTTTCGCTGCCGCAAAAAAAAAAAAATATACAAATGACATCCAATATAAGAGGCGGATTGTATACTGTTACCAAGATTGATTTAAGATTGAAGGGCTTTTTCATTTCATTAATTATCTTTGTTTATATTTTTCATTGTATTTATATATTTATTTTATTTTATTTGATTGATTTCATTTTTTATTATCTTATGGGTTTTTTTTTTGCTACTGGGAATGGTCGTTACCACTGCCCCATTGGAGCCTCTATGAAAAAACTGTATTGATATATACAAGGTGCGAAAAAAACTAGACCGATATATAACAGTACAGTTTTTTTCCTATATGAATCAATGAAAAAACTGTACTGTTATATATCAATACAGTTTTGAAATGCTCATTGAAGTGTACTGAGTATAATGGGTTGGAAAGAACAAAGGAAAAGCTCACAGCCATGCGATAAACAAAGTTAAGATTAAATGTCAAACCAACATTATGATAAAAATTGCAAATAAAAGTATATAAAATAAATTAATAATCAGATATACCAAAGATGGGTAGAACAGCCTACCAGTCTTGTAGGCATAATATACTTGGTTCTTGGTACTATGAATTGAATGGGTGTACCTATTTTCTATGCAGGGAAAAGAAGAGAGAAATTAATATAATATAATATTGTATTTCAGTTGATATTGAGTTAAATGCATTGATTGTTTACACATGTTGACTTATATTATGTTTACATATGTTACTGCTTTTGTTTATGCTACACAAATGCAAGATGTTCACTGTTTATGTATTGAAGCATTTTTTTTCCTTGTGTAACAAATGCATGACATTTAATTGTCTTTATTTTTTATATGAATAATTCTTATCTTATTGGGATCTTAAAGACAGTATTATTAAACTTGCTTTGTTTACAGAAATTCTAATGTATTTTTGTTTGTTGGAAGTTTAATTTCTTGAAATTTACATTTCACATTTATCTTTTTATCCCCCGCCGATGGAATCGGGAGGGGGATATAGTTTTGGCGTTGTCCGTCCGTCCTTCCGTCCTTCCGTCCGTCCGTCCGTCCGTCCATCCGTCCGTCCGAATTTCGTTTCCGGAGTAGTTCTCTGCAACTAATGGCTGGAATTCAACGAAACTTTATGGGAATGTTGATCAGCATGTGAAGTTGTGCACCTGGGTATTTTCGTCTGGATATTTTTAGTATTTTTAGAGTTATTGCCTTGACTTAGTAAAACGTCCGAATTTCGTTTCCGGAGTAGTTCTCTGCAACTAATGGCTGGAATTCAACGAAACTTTATGGGAATGTTCATCAGCATGTGAAGTTGTGCACCTGGGTATTTTCTTCTGGATATTTTGAGTATTTTTAGAGTTATTGCCCTTGACTTAGTAAAATTTGTAATTTTCAACTTGTGTCGCATGTAACTCAAAAAGTATTTGACCTAGAGTCATGAAACTTTACAGGAATGTTGATCAGTATGTGTAGTTGTGTACCTGGGTATTTTCATCTGGATATTTTTAGCATTTTTAGAGTTATTGCCCTTGACTTAGTAAAATTTTGTAATTTTCAACTTGTGTCGCATGTAACTCAAAAAGTGTTTGACCTAGAGTCATGAAACTTTACAGGAATGTTGATCAGTATGTGTAGTTGTGCACCTGGGTATTTTCGTCCGGATATTTTTACTATTTTTAGAGTTATTGCCCTTGACTTAGTAAAATTTTGCAATTTTCAACTTGTGTCACATGTAACTCAAAAAGTATTTGACCTAAAGTCATGATACTTTACAGGAATGTTGATCAGCATGTGTAGTTGTGCACCTGGGTATTTTCGTCTGGATTTATTTAGTATTTTTAGAGTTATTGCCCTTGACTTAGAAAATGTTTGCAATTTTCAACATGTGTCGCATGTAACTCAAAAAGGATTTGACATAGAGTCATTTAACCTTATTGGAAAGTTGCTCAGCATATTTAGTTTGTTCCTGGGGTTTCGCTTGTGGATTTATCCAGTATTTGTAGAGTTATTTCCCTTGACTTAGTAAAAAACTGTTTCATTATGTTGTTATTTGATCCTTGAGTGCTTGAGTTAGAATCAACCAACTTTACAGGAATAATGATCAACATCACTAAATTACGAATAATGAAGTCTGGAGATTAAGATGTTTTTACATCTAGGTGAGCTATTGTGATCCCCCACCGTCCGTCGTCATGCGTCGTCAGCAATTTCTTTAAACAACATCTCCTCAGAAACAAATGACTGCACAGCAACCAAACTTTACAGGAATGATCCTAGGGTGGTCCCCTGCCAAAGTTGATCAAATGGTTCTGGTCTGTTGCATAGCCTTATGTCTTCAGTTGTTGTGTTAATAGTAACCAGTACTCGGCGGGGGATATAAATTCAACGAATTTGCTTGTTAACATAAGAATGTACATAGAATATAGATTGTATTATGCAAATTTCACTTGCCTTATTTGTGATTGATGAAATGAATGATAAATTTTGTATATATTTTCAGTGAATATCCGCCAGAATGGAGTGATGTCACACAGGGAGGAAGAAGAGGAGACCCTATGACCAGTTACCATAGCAACACACTTCAAGGTCAAGACAACGGGATTTTCGTGGTTCCAAGATCTGGAGACTTGTACAGTGATATGTCCAGAGATTATTCTAAATATCGTGATCGTGAATCTTTGTTGTATCATCCTGACAATAGTCGAAGTGTGCCATATGCTGGTAACTATGGGGATGGTTACTATAGAAATGCAGATATTACATATCAGTCTGACAGAAACAAGAGCTTTAATAGAAGTACAAAATCCATTCCTTATGATAATGATGATAACGGGTTTAAAGACAATGTAAGACTGAGAAATCGTTCCAGGTCTCAGCCTGCCTCCCGCCATAGTGACGGACCAAGATACCCTGTTCCTGATAGACCCAGGTCACGGGGTATCTCACTACCAAGAGACATTAGTAAAGAAAGTGAGAGATATCCTCCCCAGCCTCAAGTTCCAGTTTTAAGTTCTCCTCATTATTCTACCCATGGACCTTTATTATCACCAGTTATACCATATGAAGGTCATGATAGGTCACTACCTGGTTACCCTGGAGATGATGATGAGGAAGAAGTGTTCATGCCACCACCAATTTCATCCATTATCCCAAACAGACCAAGTTTTCCTAGACACAGTTCCATGAAACCTAGTGCTCAACAAACTTACCTGACAGAAGATTTCGACAGTCCAAGTCGACCTTTTCTGACAAGTGACTTAAGTTCAGTTCTACCATCACCATTTACAGATTCTCAGTCTCGACCATATCATCCATATCAACGGCAGTATGCCGATGTTTCTGATCAAGGAGTGCCATATGGGAGTCAGTCTAGACTTCCTGAGTATAGTCACAATGGTAGCTATGGTGATATGGACAACACAGTTGTTGCTAGGCAACCATCACCAGATAGGACAATGTCAAGGACATTGTCAAATGGAGAAAATAGCAGTGATAGCAGTGGGAGGCCCATGAACTATACCAGGGATCAGCTGCTTGGAGCAGTTGATCAAGTAAGGAAAGGGCCAAAGGCAGCGAGAAGGGGTCAGCAGTGGGGTTCTGGACCTGATAGTTTTTCCGATAGTCCATCAGTAAGTGGACATGGTGCTCAATTTCCTGAAAGTGCAAAACCAAGTGTAATAGTGCGTGACAGACCCAGTAGGGGACATTCTTATGAACATGATCCCTTTAGGGCAGCAGGTGTGCCAAATAGTCGTGGAAGTGTAAATAGTTCTGGGGGTTATTCAAGTAGGGGCAGAAATGGTGGGGAGCAGTCACGAAGAGAGGATCTGACACCTGATTCTCTCAGCAGTGGTATAGGTAGTAGGAACACTTCTTCTCAGTTAACTGGGTCATCTTTACATTCCCGTCCATCTAGACTAGGATCAAATCTTACACCTATGGATCATGATATAAGTGAAGACTCTGCCGTCCCATTCCTTGATTATCCCCCAGCACAAAGAAAAGATATTTCTGGAGACGAGAATTATGAATTTGACTCTTATAATGCAGTTGAGAAAGACTTACTTGAAGCTCTGAAGAATTATTCAGAAGTAAACAATGGCAATGATGATTTATTTAGTGCACTACAAGAAGGGCTATCTGGTAAAGGGCTTATGTCTGACCTTTACCCTAAACCAAGTAGACAAAGTAGGTATTCTGACTCTGAGCAAAGGTTTGAAAAATTACGAGGAGAGTTTCAGAAATATAGGCAGAAACAGCAACAGGAGGAAAGTTCTAGGTCAGACATAAGTCAAAGGTCAAGGTCAGATATGAGTCAAAGGTCAAATCAAGATCTGTACCGCAGTAATTCTCATTATCCAAGGAACAGTACAAGTTCAACGCACAGTTCAAGAAATTCAGGGAATTATGGGTATCCAGATAGGGGTAGTCAGTATTATGGAGGAAGGGGAGATAATTTTTATAAACCTGGTCCAATGGACAGTGACATGTTGTAGTAGTAAAAGTTCTTTTGAAACTGGATAGTTAACTTCAAACAATGTTATTGAAAAGAAAAACACATAAACTAATTAAGCAATTGGTAATTTAATAATAAACTAATTAAGCAATTGGTAATTTAATTAATTAGATTAATGCTTATTGTAATGAGAACTTTTTGAGCTCTTCTAGTGTCATCTGGAAAAATACAAACATATTTGACTTTTGTTTATTAAAAAATTATTACAAAGAATGATGTTTATATAAATACATTTAAAGGATTTTACTTACTTGTATACCGGTATTAGTCATTCTGATTAAGATCCTTTATATTTTCTTTGAGAATTTTTATAGTTACTATCCATTTTTAAAAGAGAATTGATGCCTGAGAAATAATTATATACATATCACAGTATTTAGTTGCCAAATACTGCCTAAAGGTGTTTGTAACAATCATTCCGATTGGTTAGAATATGCATCATCATTTTGTATCATAGACCTTCATTGAATATTTCATTTGATATTTGTGTGTTTGTCATTAAGAAATTTAGAATTATTATTAGATGTTGTTTATCATTATGAAACAAATTTTGCCATTTATGTTATATGATTCCATTGTAAATTGTTGAAGGTACATTGACAAATATCATGTTTTTTTTTTGTCAGGGGAGAGAAATACACAGTTACGAATTTCACATTTTTTTAGTGAGAAAATTATAGAAAGACCTTAGATATATAGGAAGTATATGTTTAAAGAAGTTAGCCTAGCTAGTGTGACTGATCATTGGTTATCTAGTATTTATAATTTAGCTACTGGTAACATAGCAACTTAAATTAGGTCATGTGGTCATTGGTAACCTAGCAAAAATAATTTGTAATTGGTAACCTAGAAACTATTGTTGATCATTTATAAACTACTGATATACTGTCAACCATTGGTACCATATAAACACTTATTCATTAATGATCATTGGTAACCAAGATTATGTATTTACTAAATTTGTAACCTAGCAACTTTTAATAGGTTTATTGATAACCAAGCAACCATAAGTCATTGGTAACCTAGAAAGTATTATTTTACCATAGATGAACTAGCATGTATGTTTGGCCAATGATACTTGTTTACATTCTGTTAATTTTCATCTACAACATATTGTTGCAATATCTCAATAAGTTCATTTTTCTTATAAAATTCTGAAACATTTTCAAACCATACATTATAATAAACAAAATCTACTTCCATTAAAAGCTCATGTGATTTTTTTAATTGAACAGGATATTTAAATATTAGTAAGTCTTGTGTTTTAGTTATATAATTTCTCTGCCAAAGTTCATCTAAAATCAGTTTGACTTCCTGTAAAATTTACAGAGAAGAAGTAAATATAAGTAGAATTTTCATTGGTCATTTTAAAGTAACAAACTGAAATCTTGGAATCTCATTGGCCATTCTAAAATAAGTGTAACAATATAAACTTTAAAGGATCTTTATGGAATGGTTTATTTTTTAAATTTTGAAAACAGTTATAAAAATTAAGGAATAGATTTTCTAATTGAATATCAAGTGTATATTGTTATTTAAGATTTAGTTTATATCATAAAGAGATTGAAGGATTACTTACATCTTGACAGCCTTTAAGATAGTGACAAGAGTTACTTCCCATTATATAGGCAGATACTTACAATGTTTAAATTTGTGTATATCTATTGTGCCTTTGTCTTCTGAAAGTTTGTACATTTTATGAACTGTCTTGCTAACAAACTATATCACTTTCATAACCTGTTTATGTTGGAAAAAATAATGTAAGCAGAATAGAGTGGACATACATGTATTAACATACAATGTATGAATACAGGTTAAACTCTTTCAAGTGAATTTATTAGGGCACAAGTTTGAATTTTTTTTTTGCGCTCTCTTCTGAGATTGTGAGAATTGTTTTCAAATCTATGGTAGAAAGTAATTACTTGATTTGATTCTTATTTTGTTCTTGACTGCTGCATGTAGTGAGATATATTATTTAAAATGTTTAGGCATTATGTTACATTTAATCTCATTGGAGAATTGATTTGAGTAATATAACATTAGTTTTCATTGGATGAATACTACATGTCTTGTTTGTTATGCATGTTTTCATTGGAAGATGACTACATGTATTGTTTGTTATGTATGCTCTCATTGGACAATTTCTACAGGATAAATGTATCATTTGTTTTGATTGGTTGCTTCATATTTATTTACTGGTGTATGTTGCATATGAATTTATTGGCAAATGAATTGAACTTATTCATTAATTTATTTTCCATTAACAAGTTGTTATTGAATTACTTTTAATTCTTCTATTAGCCTCCTATTTATTGTGTTCTAAAAATGGCAAATATGTATACTGGTATTTTAAGTAGATTAGTTGTAGATTTAAGATTTGAAAAAAACAAATGCCTAGTAAATCTTTTTTGATTTTTGTTCAGGTAAGGTGACTAATCTTTGATGGCTGGCACTTAGTAAATAGAAATGTCTTTTGAATTACTTGTTTCTTAAGCAGAAATATGTCAGTCTGTAAATATTTATATCGTTTTCCAAGTTAATCATTTCTAAATGACATAGGGGCAATGTACAATTTTATTCCTACTCATCAGTAAGGTACAAACTGCATTTTTACTAAAAACTAATGGAACGCCTCATACCCTACGTTTTTGTTAGATTCCAAGTTCTCTCAGTAAGTGCCTTCCTGTATTTATGTTTTTTGCTCTGCCCTGTCACTGTACTCTACAAAAACACTCTTTAAGAAAAAAAAATTGACATTTTGTTATGCGGGTCTTCACATTTTATGATCATAATTATATGTATTTTTTTCAGTGTGCAATAGTCATTTTTATCAAAGTTGATTTATCATTTTTCATATCATTTCTATAGGAAGAGAGCATTTTTAATCTACCTGCTGCCATAGAGTCATTTAAGACTTTTTTTTACATGTGCTATTTACACATTAATTTCACTCCTGAAAAAATAAGTAATTGTTTATTTAAAATTTTTGTTTTAAACTGAAATATCTATGTTTTTTTGTGATCTTCAGAACGTTATTGCTGTAAAAAGTTACTCTTAGAATCTTTCGTGAAAAAACTGGTACTCTTGAGCTTATTTGTGAACAATATGATATTCTCAGAATCTTTTTGTGAGTAAGATGCTACTCTCAATATTTGTAAGCAACAAGTTACTGTTAACATCTTTTGTGAATAATATTAAATTTTTACTCTTAGAATCTATTCTGAACTATATGTTATTCCTAGGATCATCTTTGAGTAAAATGGTGTTCTCAGAATTTTTTGGGAGTGAAATGTTACTCTAGAGTCTTTAACAATATGATATCCTTAAAATAACTCTTAGACTCTTTTATGAACAATATGATATACTCAGATTTTTTAATGAGTAAAGTTTTATTCTCAGATTTTTTATGAGTTTGAAATCACTCTTGGGAATAAATACCATATCTGTGAAATAGTGTTCAGGTTTTGATTCTTATTAAACTGTTTTATTTTTAAATTGATCCTTTTTGTAGCTGGATATTTTATTTTGTTCATGACTTGTATTATTTTTATTTTTTCCTGATAAAATCTTTAAAATAAAATATTTTCCCTTTTAACCATTTTTGTGTTTTTACTTGATTTTGTTTTATGATATAATCTAGTTTCTTTTTAAGAGACGTTTTTTTTTAAGTAGTAATTTTATTAATTCAGGCAGCTCAATTCAATGACACATATTTTTTTATTTATTATCATAAGATATTTTGTTTTATTCTTAAATGCATTTCTGAAAGGTTGATATATCTGGGTTTATGTTTTGACCTGAATTTATGGCCTTTTTACTGCATTTCAAATTATTATAAAAATAAATTATACACAGTTAAAAGTTGTATTTTATCCTACTGATAAATGAATGAGTAAATTATTTGATACATGTACATTTAAATGTTTTTAACATGAACAAGTTATTGATGTTCACAATTTTAACCTACAATATATTAAACCATTTAAATGCAAGTGGCAATAACCTGCCTGCCAATCTCGCAAATGAGCCGTGTCATGACAAAACCAACATAATGGGTTTGCGACCAGCATGGATCCAGACCAGCCTGGGCATCCGGGCAGTCTGATTAGGATCCATGCTGTTCGCTATCAGTTTCTCTACTTGTAATAGAGTTGGTAAGCGAACAGCATGGATCCTGATCAGACTGTGCGGAAGGGCAGGCTGGTCTGGATCCATGCTGGCCGCAGACGCACTATGTTGGTTTTGTCATGACACGGCTCAAATATTGATTTAGGCCAGCTTCTGAAAGGTTGATATCTGAATTAATTAATTGGCCTGAATTTTATGGCCTTTTAATTGCATTATTGCATTTTGAATGATTATAAAAAATACACTGTTGAAAGTTGTATTTTTAACTTCTGTGCACTTTAAGGAGCCTTTTAATGTTGGCCATGCAATTTTATCAATTTTGTACCAAAACACTTCACATTAATGACAGACTGTTAATGATTAAAGGCAGGTTAAGTCCATTATTTAATTAAAAGCACTTTTGAATTTATTGAAAACTTTTTCAGAAATTCTTGTAGATTTCTTAATATTTCTTATGTATTTCTACAAAATTTAGTAATTATTATACATGCATGTAATTTAATCAGACTTGAAACACACTAAGACTTTAATTTTTATTTAACTACACATAATTACAAGAACATCTTTAAAATTTTAGGATCAAAAGCAAGTTTAAGGTTGGTCTTAAAACTAGAGTTCTCTTTAAAGAGCTACTCTGGAATTCAGCAAATGTGGGTTTTTCTTATCTAATCTAGGGGTATAATCAAACTTTTACATTTACAACTTGATAAATATACACTGTATCAATAAATGTTTTGTTTGTTGTGTTTTACAACACAGTTTAGGTCATATGGCACCGACACAGAAAAGATGTTTTTGGCTAACTTCAGGTGTTACAAGCCTTAACCCATTACTTCATGGGCATTTTGTGAAAAATGGCTGTTTTCATTGAAAAGTCTCCCGTTACAAGTTCAAATTGCTATAATACTATAAAAACTGCTTCAACACTAATCAAACTTGGCACAAATGTTGACTCGACCATTGCCCTTGCAACAACATGCTCAGACATAAATTTTCTGTTACCATGGCAATGAGGGGACATCTCAAAATTGCCAAAAATCACTATTTTGCGTTGATTTTATCCATCATAATTGATTTCAAAGTGCTGCAACTTCTCAATGGATTGAGATAGAGTCAAATGCTTTTCAGCGTTGGTTACACGTTACCTTATGATCAATCAGGGGTCATTTATAGCCTCTCACAAGACCAAAATTTTTCTTGGCGATGAGGGGGACTCCGCCCCCCTTCAAACCCCCCAAACAGAAGGGGGCACATCCCCCTTCTGGCAACCCCCTGATGTATCTTTTGGTTGGGGGCCGCGCCGAAAAAGTGGTCACTTTTTTAACAACATTTCTCAAACAAAAACAAGTGTTAGGGGCCTAAATAAGGCATTTTTTCACCTTTTGAGACAACAAAAAGGGGGGGGGGGGTGAAAAAGGCGTTAAAAGGCGTGTATATGAAGTAATGGGTTAAGCAACACCAGAGGTCAAAACCACCTCGCCTAATTGCATAGACTCCAGTAATTGAGTCACATCTCACAGGCTGCAATTTTGTTGTCTAAACCTGTAAAGACAACCCCTTAGCCACAAGGGGCATATATCAGTTTATATATTGATAATAAGACAAAGGTGTTATTTACTCTATTGTGAATAGTAGTGCACTGTATGAATAATAAATTTTTTATAGTACCCCGGGATTAGATGGGGAAACACCAACATTTGCAAAGTTCCTAATAAAAATTCTATTGTAATTGATGACAATATAATAACACTGTTTTTATGATGGTTGTAGAAGTGAGGTCAATGATATGTTTTTCTCTTTTTCTGAATTTATCATGTTTCAACATATCAGTTTGTGTATTATAGGTAAATGTATTTGTAACTGATTTATCTGCTCGCCATTTTACTTTATCGGTAAAAATGGCGAGCGGGAGATAATTATTATTGTTATAAATGACTATGCTTTTGATAGATAAAATGAAAATAAAACTTGCAAAATAATGTAGTTAATATGTTTGTTATACTCTTTAAGAAGCTGAGACCCAAATCCTCTGTCGTGTGTTGTTGTATCTGTATCCGGTCTTCTCACAAATTTGAGTTATTCTAAGTTAAAAAGGTTACTGGACCACTGAAAAGACAAACTGTCGAACAACAAAACTACATTTTATGTAGAAACACATTTGCACGTGAATGTACATTACCAGTGATTGACAATTTCAGGTCATAAGGTCAAGGTCACTAGGACCTTGAATGACGAAAAACAAATCTGGCCGTTAAAGCTAAATGCATTAACCTAGGAACTTCAAACTTTACCTGCCACCCCAATTAAAAGGTCCAAATATCACTACGAACAAGACTTGTCATTAAAGCAAAGTTCATTTACCTAGGAACTTCAACCTCTGTGTGTAGATGCAACTTGATGAGTTTTACCAACCACACTTATTTACATGTCCAAAGGCCAAGGTGTCTTGGACCTATAACTGGCCATTAAATTAAAGTGCACTGACGTAGGGAATCAAATTTTTTTGTATGGAGACGTACCCTAATGATATATCTCACCCATTAGAAGGACTAGTTTAATCATTAAACTGGCCATGAAATCAAAGTGCATTGATCTAGAAATTTGTGGCATTTCAAGGTCAAATATTGAGGTCACTGTGATGTGTAGTAACAAAACCGGTCATGACTTCAACTTGCCATTCTCATTTAAGGTCAAACATATTAATGCCAGTGCATAATGACATTTGTAAACTTTTTGGATTGGCTTTTTGTTTCTGGTTAATAACTTCAAATAGGACTGTTAAACGTTATATTGTAGGCGCTTGATCGGATTGTGTCTGCCAAAGCTCTGTGTGACCTTTATTTGATGTGTGGAAGCACCTTAATGTGTTCTGTATGCCATCAAAAAGTCAAGCTCTAAATGACCTTTACTCCAAATTACTTTTTACTTAGAAAGTGTGCAGTATACTATTCAGCGCGTGCTGCTTGTATGTAGACTATGCTTAATGAGGATTCAACTGCCCATTAAGGCACAAAATGCAGCTTTCGCTGTCGAGTTCGGACCCTTGACATGTCACCAGTCATGCCTTTAAAGGGTTAATTGTGAAACACAAATTGTTGATAATTTACCCTCCTGCCAAAGATACGAATTTTGAGTCGAAACTTGGTCTTTGTATTACCTTAATGTACTTAACCTGAATCAATTTAAAAGGGAAGAAGCCCTTATAAAGACTTTTGGTGCCAAGCAAAGAGCATGGCTTTTAAGTCGTCGCTATGTAGAAGGGGCCCACGCACACAACTACCCTTCCTTCTCATCCATGTCTACTTCGTAGAGCCACTCCCCTCTGCTCTAGTCAGGGCATCGGAAATTGGTCCGCAGTGCCACTTGGTCTTTTAATTTTTCGTCATCCCGAGTTTTTCAAATCTGTTGATGCCCACGTGCACGTACCGAGGAGAGGCGTACTGGTTCTTGGACAGATCTTGTTAAAAACATTAATTTGGCAAGGCCGTCAGGACGCTATTGACGTACAATGTTGGTGATGGTTTCACAATGAAAATATGTAGCATCATAAAATGTACACATGTATTTGAATGACGAGTTACAGAACAAAACTATGAGAGACATGACTAGCCTATTAGAAGGGAGACAATCTATTTATTTCATAAGTCTGATCCCTTATAACTCCGGATATCTTAAAATTGATGTAAAGGTAGCCGAGATTATTTTGTACCCCGACCGCTCCCACACCCTGCCCTATATCTTTTTTATATCGCTGAATATACATAAGTTTGTACAGGTATTGCCATAAGTATAATTGTCGAGTTGTTTAAGTCAAAATCGTATACTACACATAATCATATACAGTTAATATATCAATAACTAATTATGTCTTCACTTAACTATAAAAGATAACATTAACAACCCCAAGAAATCATTCTACCCTTTACAGCTTTAGTGGCGATAATTAAAAGCCCATACCTTCGGTAAATTAGGCATAGAGCAAGGGCAGCCTATATACGGTGCCATCTGTCCAGACTGCTGGTCATTTAATGCGTTAAATAATTAATTACATGGGGAACGTGATGGAATAGTGTTTTATATAATATAAATCTTTCTTTTGAATTTTAAATAATGAACATGCTTTTTTTCTTAATTATTTCCGTGGTTGATAACATCTGAAATATTTTGTTCCGCCGTCTGTATCGATTCTTGTTGCACAAATACATTACCACTTCCAAACACGAGGGGCATATTGACCTTAAATCGCTTGCCAAAGTTTTTTTTAAATGCGTTTAAATGCGTCGCCGCCGGAAAGCCCATATGGGCGACCGTACACTCAAGTCGGGCCATCCTAGAGCGTTCCACCGAGATTTTTTCGTCGATTTTTTTTCCAGCTTTATTGGTGGAGGAAGACCCCAAGTGGCCCCTGCGGGCATTATTTCAGGCACGAGCGGGCACCTGGGTAGAACCACCGACCTTCCGTAAGCCAGCTGGATGGCTTCCTCACATGAAATATTTCGACCCGAGTGAAGATCGAACCTACAGCGGTGAGGGACCTGTGATCTCAAGTCAGCGACCTTAACCACTCGGCCACGGAGGCCCCCTAAAGTATATAGTCTACAAAAATTAATATCAGTTTTATCAAAATCGTCTAAGGGTTAGATGTCATTTAAATCTTATTTCCGTATTAAGCATGAAACCATTTCAGTAAATTTTGTAAAGGACCACCTAAAGAACAGTCAATGTAGAGGTACAATAATTAATCTGAGGCACGGTTGAAGAGGAAATGTCGTTAAAAGATTATTTCTAGGGCTATTATTTGATCAAGCTTGGTAAAGGTCTACTACATTATATTTCATGCTCCAGCCTTTAAAGTTTCAGAAGAGATAATTTCAAAGATAAGTTACCATGGAAATCTGACAATATTTTGGCATATAGTTCTCAAATTTGTTGGAAGGTTAGTTGTGTCACAGGTTTTTTAAATTCACTTTAATCTTTATAACAAAATCTTATCTCACCCAATTCTATAAAAAGCCTTTTCCGATAGCCCTTGCATTAAATAAGAAGTATGTTTTTAACTAGAAGATGCCCATATTGATTTTAATGTCAATAAGTCAGAGAGATTAATGTCACTGTGGTCTTGAACACAAAATGCTTCCCCAAACCAAAATTAAGGAATGCTTTGGCTAAAAGTCTTTAGATTTAGTGTCCAGCTTTATTTGTCACCCAATGAAAACGCTGTATTTCTGTGCGTTAATTTTCATAGCAGAGAAAAAGTCGCATACTATATCGAATTCTTTTCCTAGTCGACTTCTATTTTTCATTGTACTTCATAGAACCGCATAGTGACGTAATAAAGTGAATGATAATGAGGCCAAATAAAGCTTGACACTAAGTATGTTAGCTGTACTACAGAAATTAGAAACATTCTCCTGCAGTTGAAGTTTCTAATTTCTGTAGAACAGCACCGATGAACACTAACATATACTTAGTGCGAATGTTGGTCAAGACTTGTAAATGACCTAGTTCACAGGTTTGACTGTACAAGGACATATACTTTACGATACTGCATAAATGATGAAGCAAATTTATGTTCTTTTAATAGCGTATTCAGGACCACGCTTAAGTCTACATAGTTCAATAGAATTTGTCAATCAACATACGGGTATATAGCCTCTAATTTTATAATTTAAATAACCGAAATATAATCAATGGGGTTTTTAAATACGCTATAGATAATATAACAACGCTTTTAAAATACCATACCGTTGCTGATTACAAAAGAAAATAAACATCTGAAAATAAAAGATGCTTTTAAAATGCGAATAATAACAGACACATACTAAAGAAAATAAATAGATATTGATATTTTTGTATTGATTATATTGTAATAGTTATAGCGATTTAATCAGATGTCAACCATGGCAATCTAACAGATCAAATTGTCTACACTTGTAAAGTAAAACAATCGTTCCTCTACAACACAATAGATGACACTATGAAGTAGGATCATGATGTGTGTAGGTGATAGCCCATAAAATGTTTCAATTCTTACAACCGCAATAGAAATAAATAGAAACAAGTATATAATATATATAAACATGTAAGGAAAAGAAATATTTTGTTAATATAACAAGTGTATAAGATATGACTTAGCTATAAGTAGATGGGAAAAAGATGATCTGAAAGGAATGTAAAGAGTTTGCCTGATATAATAAAAGAAGTGGACAGTTCTTTAACCTGAACGACGGAACAATGGTTGGAATTTTCACGGATTTCTCGTGCATTACAATCTGAAGATGTCGCACGAGACATTGGAATTACCCGTGATCAATTCACCTGGTCAGGGAAAGCGAAGTAATAGTTTTTTTATTGACATTTTCATACTTTCTGTGTAATAATAAATTTCATTTATAAATATTGATTATTTTAATGATTATTTTACAGCAGTTCTATTGCGATTTTTTCAGTATTGTGACACGTTCCCCATATTTATATACATATACATTGTAGTTAATCGTTTTGTATCTTTTAGTTTCCCAGTCGGAAAGAGGTGAGAGTCGGGCTATGTTTGTATCCCCTAGGAGTTTCCACACGGATTTCCACCCCAGACGCTCAGGTTTGTTCACCTTTAATAATATCTTATTTACATTGTACATGTATATTTATTAAATATGTGTACGATACGTGGCGAGAGAAGAAAATTAAAATTAACTTCGAAGGAGTCAGAAGTTATAGACTTCTTGAAGTAAAAAAGCCCAAATGTATCTCTAAAATGTGGAAAAAAATCAATATTGTCATATATGACATATTAGGTTTGAAACAGGAGGGACTGCTCTTTAAGGTCTCGTAAAAGAAATGGTAATGTTATTTTTGTTCATTTAAAATAATTGGAGCTATGGCTTTAGTCCATATTGTCATACATTTGTATTTCAACAAGAAGTCTTTTGTCTATTCGCAAAAGATACGAGTTAAATACGGAGAGACGAGTCGAGTACTAACAATCGAATTATATGTATCAATACACAATTTATCCAACTTCAATTATATCAGAAAGAATTACTAACGATCTTTCGACCACGGCCCCTGTACCTTAAGTAACCAATAGCCAACAGCTAGCTTAAAGATAACCAGTCAGTCCTCCGGTTCCTGTACGAGTACCATGGCGGCTTTAAAAAAAGGATTCATATAAGTAAAAACCCAATGTTTCTCTAAATGTAGGAAAAATCAAATTGTCTATATGACATAGGTGAACAGGAGGACGCTTTAAATAATGGTAAGTTCTGTTGTTCATAATATACATTAGAGGCTTTTGTCCATGTCATATTAACAGAAGCTCTTGTAATCCGCAAAAATGAGTAAAGTACGGGGACTCATACTACAATCGAAACATTTCCAAAATTGTATTTATGTGATAAATATAAAGATGTTAAATGTCGATACTCAATTATTCACTGTCAGGTTAGCTGGACTGAAACGTAGCACTTTACCTTACCGTACCAATGCCAACAGTAGCCTAAAGATAAACCGAGCCATTTCAATCCCGGTCCGTTGGGCTTTCGTGGCAGCTTACTGCACCACAAGGATGTTTGTGGTATACACAATGTATTGATAAATAATACTTGATTGGCAAGTACGGGTGATTGTGCAGTTTTAGAAAAATCATTTGTATTTATTTATATTTTGTTTATATGTTTACAGTACGTGAACCGGAAATTGAGCGACGTATAGTGTTACTCGGCCGTGCAGGCAGTGGAAAAAGTGCCAGTGCCAATACTCTATGTGGGCGTCACGTGTTTCTAGAAGCCCGTTGGGGACGCTTTCACACAACTGAATGCCAGAGGGTGGTTGTGTCGAGGTTTGGTAGAAGAATGGACATTTTAGACACGCCAGGATTTCTGCTTGATTCAGATATTAAAAATCATAAAGTGAGACGAGAATTTGCTAAAACAATTGGAATATCGTCACCAGGTCCCCATGTTTTCGTGTTTGTGTTCCCCACACCTCACATGCATAGATGCGACGTGGAAATATTTCAAAAATTTATCCACGTGTTTGGAGTCCAGGTGTTAAATTACACGGTGCTGTTATTTTCGAAAGCAGACGATCTTGATTATTTCTCTCTTACAAAGCAAGCGTTCATTCTATCTGCTCCTCATGAATGGAAGGCAATAATGAAAGCGTGCAACTACCGTTGCGTATGGTTTCAAAATCGTTCACCACCTCTGGAGAAAGAACTTATGGTCCGAACATTCCTTGAAACTCTAGAACTCACTATCAATCAAAACTATGGTCAGTATTTCTGCAATGATTTATACTGGACAGTGGAGAAGACCATTATAGAACGCGATATTACTCGTAGTGACCAAAACGCAAAGTTAAATAAGTTACGACGAAAGTTGCGTGTGAATCTTGATGCTGGAGTAAAGAAACATTACGGAGATACACGGAAAGACCCGAATCGGACTCGGGAAGACTTCAGAAAAGATTTAGAGGGTACAAATTTGAAACTTGTGGATACTATATGGGGAACTATCAAATACTTCAACTGCATTAAGATTCTACATCGACCAAAACATCTTACGGAGCACCAACATGACGTCATTACAGAAGGCCTTGACCTTGATGTTCAGCAGCCGACAACAAAAAAGGATGAAGACGACACCAAACGTCATATGACAACCGCTAAACCACAAAACATTGAAAAACGTGGACGCATGCCAAAACATGAAAAAATAATCAAATACGTTCCGAAACAAGAGGTCGAACCTCAAACGGATAGAGGACGGGGTGTTAGACTCCCTAAATTAGTTACGAGGTATAAATAAAACCTAGTCCCAAGTAAAAAATTTATGGTATACATTATCAGTCTTTTAACCGTTGAAAAACATTAAAGAAAACAACACGTATTACATAGTGGAGCCATTCTGTGTCTACTAAACGCAGAAGAATCTAACATGGATATGACAATTAAGTGTTTTGAAAGTGCAAGTTGATGGTGCCTTTTAGCCTGTCAAGTACATAAAAAAGTCAAAATACTGCAATTACTGTAGTAACTAAGCTTTCACCAATTCAGTAGATCTACTCCAATTTCATATTTTTTCGGCAAAAAATGTAATTTTAGTACACCGAACCGCTTGTAGCAGTGGCCATCATTATAACGTTCAGTTCAAATATTTACGTCAAATATTACTAGAAACTCTTACGGATCCGAGGTTTTTTAACGGATGTATTTCATTGTTAAAAGCAAGGACCGGAGTAAACTAAATAAAATAAATAAGGAATTAAATAAGACTGATATTGTTCGTTTATTTTACTTTCTTACTTCTATAAAAAATTTTAGGGAAGTAAGTTTTATGTTTGAAATGAAGCGTGTTTATTGACCTTATCGGAAATCATCTGCGCGCTTGTTCTTAAAATATGAAGGGATAGGCGTTATTTTTAAATAGAAGAAACAAACTCCGACCATACATAGTTATCTTTGCTATGTGAAACAAAGCCAAGAGTGCATGATTGATACATTTCAGCAACTTGAAATAATTTTGTTTCAAAGAAAAATACTATTTATTATCTGTTTTACGTTACGTTTTTGTTTGTTATTCTTTATAAAGTCGATGTAACTATTCCTTCTTTATCAAGATTGTGTAATAGAAATAATCGGCCTATCCATGGCAAATTCCAGGAAACTCAAAGAAAAAAAATGCTAAAAATATGAAATGGAGAATTGTGGTAGAATACAAGTCAGATGTGAAAGCCCTTACAACAGCTGCTAATATGGCAGACTTTATGTCTGACCTTATGTGTCTATATAAAAATCAAATGATCTCCGGGGTAGTATCATGTAAGTTTTATCAATAAGAACCATTAAAAAGATATAAAAAGGTCACCCCTACTGAAAGGGCCAGCCATTTCCGACTTATGAGACACCTTTTGCTTGCATAGCATGTACCTCCCAACTCCTACCACTATGCCAGGCTCTAGGCGGATAGAAATCGGTAACCATTCATTTTAACTATCTCGCGGCTCACGAAGCGGCCATCTCATATAAATGAGTTATATCAATGTATTTGTCAGGTTTTACGCCGACTTTAACACATTATTTGGTCATATCATGGCAGTCCCCCCATTTAAGTTTCTTTCCGATTCCTAACCGGTATTTACAAAATACTTTGCAAGTGACCATTGAATGTCAAAGGCCAGTATCAAGGGGCAGAAGAAATTTTGCCTCAGAGTCAAAAGTATGATATCAGATTTTAGAGACATGAAACACCTTTAAAGCAGGATGCCTCCAGAGTCATGCTAATTTTCAAGAGGATTTTGAAAATGTATTCAAAGGGAAAATATTGTGAAGTGAACAAAGAAAGTAATTTACAAATCGTTACAATCCCTGTAAATTATCAATGAGGTTGAACTATGCAGAATACATGTATATTGTGATACATAATGTGAAATCAGCCATTTATCGCATATAACATGTACATTATTACTTTAATCTTGAATCTTTTTACTTTTCTTAAAATCTAATTAAATTTTTCTTAAATTATATTTTCTTGAAAAAGTTTGGCTCATCTTTAGGCATGTACAGACCAGGGTCATTCAGATAGAAAAATCCCTGTTGGCACAGACTTTAAATACTACTCTAAGTCTAAAAAGAAAATATTGTGACCTCTTTGACTGCACTTTAAGACAAATATCCTACCAGTTATGTGGTTTGGAACTTATATACAAACATCTTCTTTAGTTATCCAGATGGAAACTTTTTTGGATCAAGGCAACCTATAAACCCCATAGTAATATTTGTAAAAAATTTCCTATCTTATAACGACTTGTTAAACTTTTTCTTATTCAAATAGCAATATCAGAATACTCTTTAAACCAATAGACTGACCCAATAGGATACATGAGCTAAACAATGCACATAAAGCAGAAGGGGAGTAGAAAAAAAAGCAAAACAGAAACATTTTTGTGTTAACTCTTTCCAGTCAAAAGCATGACATTTAGTTTTATTCACAAAGCATTAGGTTTGTCATAATCATACAAATACAGAGCTAAAAATTTCTCAAAGGCTTTTTTATTGTAGTCACTGAATTCTGGCGGTTTAAACACAAGTTGACCGTTTACACGTGGCTCAAGCCATGGCTGACAATAGGTCTTTGTGAACAATTTTTCACTATCAAACCATGCAAAGTTCTTTATTCCATCTTCATTCTGAAAGTCCATTGTGTTTAATTGAAACACAAGAAAATTGATAGTGTCGAAGCTCAAGTTGATATTAATGAGTGTAATTGGTATATCCAATGGAGTGTTTTCAATCTGTAAAAGATAATATTTGAGCGGCGTCATGACAAAACCAACATAGTGCATTTGCGACCAGTATGGATCCAGACCAGCCTGCGCATCCGCGCAGTCTGTTCAGGATCCATGCTGTTCACTTACCAACTCTAATTCAAGTAGAAAAAATGATAGCGAACAGCATGGATCCTGATCAGACTGCGAGGATGCGCAGCCTGGTCTGGATCCATGCTGGTCGCAAACGCACCATGTTGGTTTTGTCATGACACGGCTCATATTTATTTATATAAACTGCATTAACTGTTTACAATACTGCACTAACTGCATCACAGAAGTTCACTTTGTGCTCAGTTGAGCTAAAATGTGAATAACTCTTAAGACATTGAATTATATATAGGTAAGATAAAAATTAATATCAGTACCTTTTTTTTATTATTTCAAAAGCTAGATAATTGAATATCTTTAAAAATTCAATATGCCAAGTAAAAATAACAAGAACTGTCGGAGGACAGTAACGCTCGACTATTCCAAAAGTTGTCCAAATTGTGTTTTGGTATAATAATGCTTACCTTAATGAATACATAAAATTGTCCGAAAAGGTACAAAGGCTTGTTATTAAGATGTTTTATTGAGTAATCACTGCTTTATTATTATGAATGCATAAAATTGTTCCAAAAAAAGGCACAAACCCTTCAGTAGTTTTGGAGATATTTGCTTACATGTAAAAACTTAATCAAGAATTTGAAGGAGTCGAAAAGGGGCATAATTATGCTAAAAAGCAATCAGAATTATGGGACTTGTGCCAATCATCTTAGATAATCACAGGGAATAAGTGTGTGAAGTTTCAAGCCATTCCTTTCAGTAGTTCTGGAGATACCAGCTTGCTCGCAAAAACTTAACCAAGAATTTCTAAGTCAAAAAAGGGGCATAATTATGTAAAAAAGCAAATCAGAGTTATGGGACTTGTGCCAATCATGTAAGATAATCACAGAAAACAAGTGTGTGAAGTTTCAATCCATTCCCTTGAGTAGTTATGGAGAAACCAGCTTGCACGCAAAAACTTAACCAAGAATTTTTAAGTCCAAAAAGGGGCATAATTATGCAAATAAGCAAATCAGAGTTATGGGACTTGTGCCAATCATGTTAGATAATCACAGAGATCATGTCTGTAAAGATTCAATCCATTTCGTTTGGAAGTTATGGAGATACCAGCATGCACGCAAAAACTTAACCACAGGGACACCAACACCGATAAATGGGTTACTGCATTAGCTCGATTACTCTGCAAATATTTGGGCTAAAAAGTGAAGTATGGGTTGTTTTCTCATGTTTATCAGTCATACAAGAATAAATAAGAAAGCACTTACATTGTATTTATTCCTAGCTTCAGTTAAAGCCAGCCCAAATGTTGTCATTAGGTTATAACCCTGATATTTTTTAGGACGTCCAGTTGGGTTAACTCTGAATGAAATCTGTGGATTTGACCAGGGAAGCTTTTGTTCTTTAAAGACTGAAAATATAAACAACACGTTATATTGATTTTCTGTTTTTGAACCTTTGTCTGCTGAGGGGCAGGCATATATTTATAGCCATGCCACTAGTGCAGACCAAGGTCAGCAGGCACATCTGTGCACATATCTGCCGTCAAATCATGTCCAACACTGTTTGTAATTCAGTCAGTAACTATCTTTAAAATTCCAAAAAAGATAAATTATTTTGTCAAGCTCATTTAAGATATTTAGCATGGTAAGAAATAAAACTTTTTTAGTTTGACAGCAGAAAAAAGCAAAAATAACAAGGTGTTCTTAAAACAACAGTGCCATCTTATTTATTATATCAAAATAACAGATAGACAGCACCATACCCATAAAACAGCCCCAATTTTTAATGTAATAATCCTGCTTTTCTAAGTTAAAATATTTCCCCTGTTGTGCAGAATAACATCAGGATGTGTTAAAGTTTTCTGTTGATTAATCCAGAGACATAGATAACAGAGATAGGCAATTTCCTAGCCAGTTAAAATATCATGCGTGCCTGCTAAACTTAAAACTTGTAGAAAGTAAAACTTATTAAAAAAATATCAAAATCAGTAAAATAATACATTTTCTGAAAGCTTATTTATTTGTCTATGGCTGCAGGTAAACATATTTAGAGTTCCCATTTAAATAAATGATGCATCAATTTCTAAAGAGAGCTACTGACGAAATAACTGGCTCAGTGGGTATGCTCTGCTATGTTTTTCTAAGTGAAGGCATGGAAAGTTACCAATATTTTAACATGCAGCAATAGATAAAAGATTTACCTTTCAAATGGTATATAATATAAAAGGGTCAAATGTACATCCATTAAGTTTTATTTGCTACAAAATGCCTAATGTTTCACTTTTTATAGGCATGAGTCATATTTCAATGGAGTATAATATAGGAGTTGCTTATCTCTGTTATCTATGTCTCTAATTAATCAAAACCAAAAATAACTTAGTTGATCTTAAAACAAGAAACTATGCTTACATGAAGAGTCTGGCCGTTCAATTTTTTTATTAAAAACAGGAGCGATCAGTAATCACATGTGTCGCCTCATGATGGCCAATTTCATGTTGGGACAAATTTTGTGACAGACGGACAGACAGACGGACAGTGCACAACTAGACTTGGTACTGATCATTCCTGTAAAGTTTGGATAAAATTGCACCAGTAGCCGAAAATCATTCAACCGGAAAACCTGTGCAATATGCGCAAGGACTTGACCTTAGATCAATCCTGTAAAGTTTCATTGAAATTGCTTTAGTGGTATAAGAGAAGTAGTCCAGACAAACTTTAAAAAATAACAAGAGGGCCATGATGGCCCTGAGGTCGCTCACCTGTATATAGCCCCCCCCCCCCCGGGCCCAATTTTTACCCAAGGGCTTTTATTTGTTTATTTGAACAGACTTGGTAGACACCCATAAGAAGATGTTTCATGCAAAACATCTAAGTTCTAGCTCATTGGGTTTTTTCAAAGAAGATTTTTTAAGTTTTTACTATACACATATAGTATAAAACAATGACAACCCTCGGCAGGGCCAGTTTTGACCCCTGGGCTTTTATTTGAACAAACTTTGTAGATATTTACTTAAAGATGTTTCATGCTTAATATCTAAACTCTAGTTATTTGGGTTTTTTCAAAGAAGATTTTTAAGTTTTTGCTATGTATATAAGGAAAATCAATGACGCCCGGGGCGGGGCCAGTTTTGACCCCCAGGGCTTTTATTTGAACATACTTGGTAGACACCCATTAGAACATGTCTCATGCTAAATATCTTAGCTCTAGCTTTTTGGGTTCTTTAAAAGAAGATTTTATAAGTTTTTACTATAATATTATGCATATAAGGAAAATCAATGACCCCCTGGGGCGGGGCCAATTTTGACCCCAGGGCTGTTATTTGATTAAACTTGGTAGACATTCACTAGAAGATGTTTTATGCCAAATATCTAAGCTCTAGCTCTTACGATTCTTTAAAAGAAGATTTTTTAAGTTTTTACTATATGCATATAGGGAAAATCAATTACCCCCCAGGGCGGGGCCAATTTTGACCCCAGGGCTTTTATTTGAACAAACTTGGTAGACATTCACTAGAAGATGTTTCATGCCAAATATCTAAGCTCTAGCTCTTACAGTTCTTTAAAAGAAGATTTTTTAAGTTTTTACTTTATGCATATAAGGAAAATCAATGACCCCCTGGGGCGGGGCCAATTTTGACCCCAAGGCTTTTATTTGAACAAACTTGGTAGACATTCACTAGAAGATGTTTCATGCCAAATATCTAAGCTCTAGCTCTTATAGTTCTTTAAAAGAAGATTTTTTAAGTGTTTACTATATGCATATAGGGAAAATCAATGACCCCCCGGGGCGGGGCCAATTTTGACCCTAGGGCTTTTATTTGAACAAACTTGGTAGACGCTCACTAGAAGATGTTCCATGCCAAATATCTTAGCTCTAGCTCTTATAGTTCTTTAAAAGAAGATTTTTTAAGTTTTTACTATATGCATATAGGGAAAATCAATGACCCCCTGGGGCGGGGCCAATTTTGACCCCAGGGCTTTTATTTGAACAAACTTGGTAGACACTCATTAGAAGATGTTTCATGCCAAATATCTAAGCTCTAGCTCTTAGGGTTGTTTAAATGAAGATATTTAAAGATTTTTCTTTCGGTTGCCATGGCAACCAGAGTTCTGCATGGAATTAAATTCTTTGAACAATTTTTAAAGGTGACCACCAAAGGAACATTCCTGTGAAGTTTGGATGAAATTGGCTCAGTGGTTTATGAGGAGATGTCATTTAAAGCAAAAGTTTACGGACGGACGCCGGACGGACGCCGGACGAAAAGCGATCACAAAAGCTCACCCTGTCACTTTGTGACAGGTGAGCTAAAAATTATTAAAGGGCCATAACTCTGACAAAAATCATTGAACCGGAAAATGCTGATAATATGCATAACTACCCTTGGTACTGATCATTCCTGTAAAGTTTAGATGAAATTGCACCAGTAGTTTATGAGGAGTAGTCCGGACAAACTTTTCTTGCATGTCAGACAGGATTATCTACCGTTTACACCGGTGCTAGAAAACCCTGTCTTACACCCCCCATGTAAGACAAGTCGCGTGCTTTAAATGACGTCATTGCTGCGCGCCTTTTATGAATGAATTTCGTTCTTAGGATGACGTCACTTAACCGTTATGAATGAAGTTGTAAGTTCATACGCTACTATAAGAAAAAAGTTCGTAATGAAAATATCAGGTTTCGTTATTTCTGTTCTGAAAATAATTGGTACATGTATGTAATATGCAAGAAAAAGAATCAAACACCGGCTGTCGGTACAGACGGGAATATCTAGATCTCGGGTAACTGTTTAAGCGGAAACTCGGCAGAGCCTCGTTACCGCCGTAAACAGTTACCCTCGAGCTAGATATTCCGGTCTGTACCGGCAGCCAGTGTAAGATTCTTATATTGTGTATCTGGCAACAAACAGAAAAATACACCTTTTTTATCAAAGGGCCATAACTCGGCAAAAAATCATTCAACCGGAAAACCCTTGCAATATGCGCAAGGACTTGAGCTACAGATCAATCCTGTAAAGTTTCATTGAAATTGCTTTAGTGGTATAAGAGAAGTAGTCCGGACAAACTTTTAAATTAAAAATTATTAAAGGGCCATAACTCTCCCAAAAATCATTGAACCGGAAAATGCTGACAATATGCACAACTAGACTTGGTACTGATCATTCCTGTAAAGTTTGGATGAAATTGCACCAGTAGTTTATGAGGAGTAGTCCGGACAAGTTTTGTGACGGACAGACAGACAGACAGACGGACGACGGAGAAGTGATCCCTATATGTCGCCACTACTCTGTAGAGGCGACCCATAAACATGACATGCAATACATAAACATTACTTAGTTAACAAAAAACATAATACCCTACCTCCATTATTAATAAACTTGTTTTCTGCTATTGGTTGAAGGTCCACTGTAGGAAGTATAGGGTACATATCATGCAGGTTGTGGTTGATTGACTCTTGAATCATCCTTTTATCACCAGGTTGTGACAAAGGGTTATAGCCACAAATCATGAAGTCATTGGTAAATTTGATATATATTTTTTCTCCTGAAAATACAAAGTTGAAACAAAGCTGAAATACAACTTGATAATCTCCATCAAACAGTATTATCTATCTAACTTAAACAATCATACCATCATGTACTGACAAAATTGCTATCATTTTAGTATCAACGTCTGATTACAAAACAAAATAATGATGTTGTACATCAGGCTGAAAATGGGACACAAAATTAATCACTTTATATTAGGACCAGAAACAAATCAGGATTTTGATGTTCGATTATTTTGTTTTTCATATTAAAATATTAATTTTTATAATGTTAAAGTTTGTTTTAATCTTTTCTTGTTATTCAATGTCCAAAATTGTTTTTATCTGATCAATAATCATACATTTATTACCATTATCGAAATTGTAAAATTATAATATTATTTACTACAGTGATGTGTTTTTTATTTTATTGGCTGTAGATCAAATACATATTCAGTGCACAAAAAGGAATCATCATACTGAAACCCTTTCCAAAACCTAACAATTTTACAGTTCCAATTCTACCCTTCATTATTCAAGTTCATAGTATTTAGAAAATAACTTCCTAATTCAGATGAGTGTAAATTTCTGGCCCTACTAAATTTTTCTTTTCTTTATTGCTTTCACTCCATTAATTTTTTCTTCAGCTCTTTTTTTCTTAATATTGTCAAACCTGAAGTTTGTACTCTTGCATACACTGTACATATAAAATGTAAAACAAGCATCTAAAACATTCAAACAAAAACCTCAAAAGTTTCAGTGAAGTATTGAATAAAAAAGATTAAGAAGTCACAAAAAAATGATGTAGAAGAAGACACTCAGATAAGTAAGATGGCTCCCCATAGCATAAAAATATAAAAGGTGTGTTACCACTTGCACCTCACAGCTTCGGGTTCGAATCCGAACAATGACTTTGGATTCTTTCATATGAGGAAGCTTGCTATCCAGCTTGATTACGGAAAGTTGGTGGTTCTACTAGGTTGTCCATTTGTGCCTAAGTAATGCACGAAAGGACACCTCAGGTCTTTCTCAACCAGAAAAGCAGAAATATTGCCATATGACCTATAAGGTGTCTGTGTGATGTAAAACCAAATCAAACAACTAAAAGGTGTGCTAAAATTGACCAATATGTGATGAAATTTCTATCATTTGGCATGAATACCTCTGAAATTATACATTGTCTCGGTAGCAGGTTTGTATATGACTCTCCGATCTGTCGCTAGCTCTGAGAATTGAAGACACATTGATTGACACATATGGAGGAACCTCGTCAACAATACTTGTCTGAAATGAATTATGTTTACCTGTATGAACACTAGAAAAGGTGTTATAATATATGGTCTATGTCATCTGTATTAAAGATCAAACCTACAGTGATTCTTTGTTAGCAACCATAGACCACCTTGAAGGTCATTCCATTCTATATAACAGAATCTAACATGCTTCACACTATTCCTCTACCAACCAGACAGGGCAATCAAGTATAATATGTATATATGCACAGCCTTAAAAAAGGAATGCTTACAAATTATGTGACATCAGATATGATGTCAATTAACCAAATGACGTCAGGAAAATTACTTCTATGCTCAATGAAGTTTAACATATTTTTATTAATTCTCATTTTTATTATCATGTAAGAAGAATGGAAAAAGATATTATATTTTCAAGCATCACTGTATAATAATGCATGGTTTAGCATTCAAATGCTTTGAAATTAATCACTTGGGCCTATTGGCCTCCATGATTACATTCCTGCGCATTTGAACTCAAATTGTGCATTATTCTACAATAATGCACTCAAAATAGATAAATATTTCCTAAATAACCTACTCAACCATAGAGGTTATTTTAGTCTATATAACAAAATAGCTCAAACCCCCACAGCTGTTCTACTGATAAATATGACAAAATTGCCATTTTCTATCTACATTTTATATAACAGAATAGGCCACTTCACTGTTGAGGCTAACCTATTTTATATAACAGACTAGCCCACTTGGTAATGGAGATTGCTGTCCTTTCATTTTATATTTTATGTAACAGAGATTAAGGGGAGCGGTGGCCTAGTGGTAAAGTTGTCTGCCTCTCAACCCCAGGATCATGGGTTCGAGCACTAATTGGGTCACAACCATGTTTCTTCATATGACACCAGTACTGGTTGGTTCCAGGAAGTGGACTTGAAAGTGATTAATATAAGTCGCAAGGACTTGTTTCGCAATTGAGCTTAAATAAATATATTTAAACCAAGATTACTTACTGTTTATAAATTTAATATAAATTATTTCAATATAGCTTTATAACCTTTATAAATTTCCATGCATTCGGACATTAAAATTGCTATTTGTTGGTAACAACAAGCTTCATGTCCCCCCTTACACTAAAAACAAAACAGCGCAGAACTAAAGTTATTTTATTGTTTAAATTTCTTCAACTTACGCTGATGTTTTATCTGGAATTCCATACATTCGAGGGTATCGAAAACCCACGTTTGCCAAGTCTCTATATTTTGGGAGCTTCTCTACTGTACTGTCCCATATCTGAGAACGACTAATGGCCTCTTTAACACATTCATCCTGGCAATAAAATCAAGAGGTTTTACAATAGGTTTTCACACATTTATCATCTGCTCTAAGTGTGTGAAGTTTTAACACATTCCCTTTAGTAATTTTAAAGGTAACAACTTGCAAGCAAAATCTTAACCAAAGTATGACATACACACCAACGCCAATGCCTTAGTCAATACAATAACTCCTTATTCTTCAAAAAGTCGTGCTAAAAAAGGGGTATAATTTTGAATCAAATAATTTTATGATTATCCGCCCTATTTTGAAATGTTGTCCTTCCATGACAATAAACATGTATAAAAGTTATTATTATATTGTCTTGTGTCAGATACAGCTAATACAGTTTTTGAGCCCTTTTGAAAAATTACTGTGATACTTCAGTGTTTATCACAGTAGGACTGTTACTATGAACATAATTTATTTTACACAGAGACAGAGAGAGATTAAGATTTTTGTTGTTGCAAATTTGAGACCGCCTGAATTTCATTTGAGGTGGTCAAATTGGCCGCTATCCGCTTCCTGATGAAAACCCTGTTCTCCGCTTTTTTTCTTGTGATAAGTTGAGCTAATGTATAACATCAGATACAAGTTGTCAAAACAAGAAACATCGCAATGCGATGAAACCAGGTTTTCAGCAAAAACATTTCACTGAAGCTTTTTGCATAAGAAACATTGTTCACTATATATTCCATATCACAAAAAAAAACAAACAAAGGGTCATAATAAGGTCAAATGTTCACTATATATTCCATATAAGAAAAAAACAACAAAGGGCCATAATAAGGTCAAATGTTCACTATATATTCCATATAAGAAAAAAACAACAAAGGGCCATAATAAGGTCAAAAATGATCAAATCACAAAACCCTGACGATATGCGCAAGGGCACTTGATGACAAAGCTTCTGTGAAAGTTTTGTCAAAATAGTTTGAGAAATGTGGAAGGAGTTGTGCAAATAAGAATTTGTTCACTTTATATTCTATATAAGGAACAAAAGCAAAGGGCCATAATTACGTCAAACATTATCGAATCTCTTAACCAAAACAATATGCCCCAAGCCAATTGATGACATATCTTCTGTGAAAGTTTCATCAAAATCCCTTGAGAAATGTGGGAAGATTTGTGCACAGATAAATTGTTCACTATATATTCTATATAAGGAACACAAGACCGATCAGTGATCACATGTGTCGCCTCATGATGGCCAATTTCATGTTGGGACAAGTTTTGTGACAGACGGAGAAGTGATTGGAGTAGTGGAGACATAAATTCCTGTAAAGTTAGAATGAAATTGCCCCAGTAGTTTATGAGGAGTAGTGGGGACAAATTTTGTGACAGACGAACAGTGCACAACTAGACTTGGTACTGATCATTCCTGTAAAGTTTGGATAAAATTGCACCAGTAGTTTATGAGGAGTAGTCGGGACAAGCTTTTGTGTATCTGGCAACACACAGAAAAAAACACCTTTTTATCAAAGGGCCATAACTCGGCCAAAAATCATTCAACCTGAAAACCCGTGCAATATGTGCAAGGACTTGAGCTACAGATCAATCCTGTAAAGTTTCATTGAAATTGTATTAGAGGTATAAGAGAAGTAGTCCAGACAAATTTTAAAAATAAAAATTATTAAAGGGCCATAACTCTTACAAAAATCATTGAACCGGAAAATGCTGACAATCTGCAGAACTAGACTTGGTACTGATCATTCCTGTAAAGTTTGGATGAAATTGCACCAGTAGTTTATGAGGAGTAGTCCGGACAAGTTTTGTGACGGACGGACAGACAGACGGACAGATGATGGAGAAGTGATCCTTATATGTCGCCACTTCTCCGTAGAGGTGACACAAAAAACAAAAGGCCATAATTAGGTCAAACATTATCAAATCTCAAAACCGTGACAATATGCACCAGGGCACTTGATAACGAAGCTTCTGTGAAAGTTTTGTCAAAATCCTTTGAGAAATTGAGCAGAGAAGAATTTGTTTACTATATATTCAATATACAGAAAAAAAAATAAACGGCCATAATTAGGTCAAACATTATCAAATCTCAAAACCCTGACAATATGCACAAGGCCAATTGATGACAAAGCTTCTGTGAAAGTTTTTGAGAAATGTAGGAGTTGCGCACAGAAGAAATTGTTTACGCCCGCCCGCCCATCCGCCCAACAAAATACCTCAATCTAATAACCAGTTTTTTCCTTCGGAAAACCTGGTTAATAATGACCATATGTTGCTTACATAAGTGCCATATAGATAGTTTAATAAAATCTAGCAAATATGTGATACAGCCTGGAGCGACAGCAAAGATAGGTTGTCTAACTTGTGCCGACACATGGTGGCATTTATGTGTTATAACTGCAGATAGAATTTAAAAAGTAAAAAAAAACTTACTTGATTTTGAACAGAATATTTTCCCATCAAATTTTGCACCTGTTTCGGTAGTTCATGAAATCCTTGGGTTTTTGTAAGCAAGCAAGCTTGATCAAGCCCTGAAGTATAGTGTGGAAATAAGAACTGTTTGTTTTTTTTTTTTGAAAAACTGATTCTACAGGTATCATTTTTCTGCTTGATGAATTAATCTTCATCTCACACCATAAACTAACAATTTCAAACCTTTCACAGAAATAATCAATGGTAGTTCAAGTGACTGATTAAAAATATAGACTGAAAGAAACCCAAAAAACCTAACAGTGGAATGCCAGGTATCCGTCATGGACAAACAAAGGCAAATCTATGAATTTACAATGTAGCTTGATTGACACTGGCCACATCTGTTTATCATCACAATTACTAACATTTGAAAGATGATATGAAAGTTATATCTTTTTAAAAAGTATTACCAGTATAAGCTAAATAAACATCTTATTGCCATGTTCATCCAATGTAAACAATGCATGCATGCCATGAGGAAAAAATATATATGTACAGCATCACGACAAAACCAACGTAATGCGTTTGCGACCAGCATGGATCCAGACCAGCCTGCACATCCACGCAGTCTGATCAGGATCCATGCTGTTCGCTATCAGTTTCTTTAGTACTTGTAATAGAGTTTGTAAGCAAACAGCATGGATCACATGTACTTCCATGCAACACAAACTCCTACAATTCTTGATCATTATGTCATAATTATGTGTGTCCATCTTTTGAGATAAGCCATAACTGTAGAGAGATATTATATCATTACCTTCTGTAAAATTGACTTCAGGAAGCACATTCCACGACGTTTTTTGTTCTTCTTTCTTAGGTTTTATAAAACGTTGAAGTCTAAAGTCATTTGGCAGTTTACGTGTCGGTTTCCATTCTGGTTTTGGAGGGTGAATATACGTCTGGGGGTTTTCTATTTGTATGCCCTTTTCTGTAAACATATAAAAATTTTTAGTTATTTAGGTCTTAATGTCATACATGTATAGTGTCCCTCCATGCAATTACATGTTTTTTTTGGTTATAAATTAAGGGTGTACCTGAAACAAATCACATACCTCATATAAATATGGATAGCTTCATTCCCATGAAAAATTTCTAGTACCCGGCAGGATTTTAATTTACAACTGTGGGATGAGAGAGAGGTTGTTGTCACAAGGTCTCAATTTGCTATAATGAATGCAGTACAATGTCACAAAACTAAGAATTAATGTCATTAATTTATTTCAAAATCTTACCATCAGATTTACCTGGATTATTTACATTTATGTTTTCTCTTTATAAGGATCAAGGATGATACATGTAGTTACCCTGATTAAGGAAAGTAACCTTGTTCCATAACTATCATATTTTTTAGACAAATCAAACTTTTTGAACAACTCTGATAGGTACATGTACATCATACTACATGTAGAACATGTAGTTTTTCAATGTGAAATACAAATTACTATCAAAATCAACAGAAATAAATACTGCAAAATAGAACTCATCAAAAAGTTTCCTTGAATAGTTTTAACAAATCGAAAACAAAAATATTGAATTAACGCAGTAAACATATTTGTAAGAATATTTCATAAGACTGACTACCAATTTTATAAAAAAAAGTTTTTTATCCTATTTGTCCAACCTTTTGGTTGCGATGGCAGAGTTCTGTTTAGAACGTTAAACTTGTTGTAATGAACATCATAACTCATTGACAGCTTTTTGCCCCCCCCCCCCCTTTTACTGAAGCCTCAAACAGTGAAAAAATGGACTATTGATGCCCCCAAACATCATTTGAGAAATGTTGTTAAAAAAAGTGATAACTTTTTCGGCACCGCATTGAGAAGTTGCAGCACTTTGAAATCAGTTTTGATGAAAAAAAATCAACGCAAAATATTGATTTTTTTGCAATTTGAGGCGTCCCCCCTTTGCCATGGTAACAGGAAATTAAAGATTGAGCATGCTGTTACAGAGGCTTTGGTCTAGTCAACATTTGTGCCAAGTTTCATCAGTATTGAAGCATTTTTCATAGTTTCATAGCAGTTTGAACTTTAAGCAGAAGGTTTTTCAATGAAAACGGCCATTTTTCACAATATGCTGATGTAATAAAAGGTTAATGGATTTCATATTCAAAATATAGAAATTGAGCTACCAACAGTATAGAGCCTGGTCAGACTACATAGATGTGCAGGCTGGCCTGGCTCTTTACTGGTGGCAAAGGCTTATCATCTTTGTTTCCAGTAGGTCAAGTATTTATAAATTTACATAGATATGGTAAAAATAAACATAGACAAATTCTAATTATAGCATAAAATCGGCTATTTTTCCCTCTTTTGCCCATGTTATAACGGGACCAAAACCATGTGTTAACATAGTCACGCGCTCTTGTTATAGCCCGGTTTCACCTATGCGCAATACATACAGGGCCCAGTAAACAAACAAACAAAAATTGACGATTTGGCCTGTTTGCCAAAGAGTCATGCGCTCTTGTTATATTGAAATTCATTGATTCGAGGGCCTCAGTCGCATATTCAAGTAACCATGCCGGAAAAAACGGCGTATAGACATCAGTGCTAATCTTGGTTGTCGCCCTTTCTAAGAAAGGGACAGTTGTCAATGTAAACAAATACAGTAGAATCTACCTGTCATTCAGTTTAACACTCCGATTAACTTACAAAACTAGCAAATACAAAATTAATATGAGAAAATGTTTTTTATTTATGTTAATTTTGATAAATGCTCATTATATTTCTTTGAGAGAATAATGCTTAGTGTCTGATTTTTATTATAAACTTGTTTGTTTGAAAAAAAAACCGATTCTGATGTCACTGATCTTTTTTCTACCGTCAATCTGAAATCATTCTAAGAATTTCTGAGGGTCATGTTTTGTCTTGGGTAGAGGGTAGAGTAATGTAACGTTTTATTCTTGAGATAATAAATCTCCAAAGGCCAAGCTTTGTTAAATCAATTAAAATTCAAAATTTTGTTCGGTTCCGAGAATTTTCCAAGTTGTTGGCCCCGGAAAAATGAAACGGATACGTAAAATATAGAATTGGATAAATACCGTCCAAGCACAAGAATTTAATGTTATTGTGTTTTGTTTAAACTATACATCACAAATTTGTTTGAAAATTTTATGCTATAATAGCGTCAACGCACGTTTATTTCGTGTTATAAAGTCTGCAGAGTCCCTCGGAACTGTTCCCCAACCGTTCCTCGGGACTCTGCAGACGTTATAACACGGAAAAACGTGCGTTAACCCTATATTATAGTTGTAGGACTTGTTTAACAGTACTTACACTTTTCATGAATTAAAATATGGTCTACATACTTGTAAGTATTCTAGGTCCATTCACTGATTTTCCATTGATTTGGTAGTGTCCATGCTTTTCCCTCATATACTTTTGTCTCCGTGCATAATTAATAGCAAATTTTGGTAATGATAAACGCACCATGTTCTTGCCTTTGTCACTCTCCAAGTACCATAATCTGAATCAAGATGAAACAAAAACAAAGAATAATATATTATGTTTAAAACAGATGACACGACGGCGCAAGAGTGTAATAAAGCCATGTTAAGTGGCAGCATGGCCGAGTGGTTAAGGCTTCGTACTAGTAATCTTATGAACGCTAGCCGCATGGGTTCAAACCCTGACAGGACAAGTCGTTGTTTCCTTGAGAAAGAAACTTTACACTCATTGCTCAGTACTAGTTGGTTCCAGGAACGGATTCGAAAGTGTGTTTATAAGCTAATAGGTTCCTACACAATCAAAATAAAATAAATTCTGTATAAATCAAAGCCATGTAATAAAAGGGATATTACACTAGTCTAATAACACTTTGACAAGATGTCATTTGCGTTATATACAAATATAGAGATAAAGCACACTTATGTTAGCATTACACTGTGGGCGCGGAATGAGAAATAGCTCTTTTTAACTGTGAACTGTTGTTATTTTTGAATATGTGACAAATGGAATAATATATTCATGTAGATTCAATTATAAATTTATTGAACTTGATAAAGTGATGCTTTTTCTATACCCTGTGCTTTTTCTATACCCTGTGCTTTTTCTATACCGTTTTCAAGACAAGACGCCAATGTGATAACTTGTAGTTACTACAATGTCTGTACATGTGTTTTTTTTATACAAATTTAAAATACTGTACAGGACTAACAGTGAGGGACACCTGACATTTTTTCTGCTTTGTTTCCCGCAATTTGCTCTTTCAATAGATTTAAGATAAGTCAATGTTGGCATAAATTATAAAAGTATCTAGTCCAGAGCAGTTATTGCACAGTGATGCTAAGTAGACAATTGTTCCCACCCATATGCATGGCTGCTGAAAATTATTAGCCAATCAGAGCATCGTTTTTATAGAAGCATGAATCGATAATTATACAAGTGGTCTATAACTTTTTTTAATTTTGTGGAAATTTTACATTAAAATTTTATGCATTGTTTGTGATAAAGTAAACATGTTATTATACGAGGGTGATGATTAACAAAGCACTGCACTGTCAGTGTTTAATTTACCCTTGTAAAAAAAGTGTGCAAAGGAGATTTCACAACAAGCTATGGCTGCTGTGTCTATATTTAGTGACATCTTGGGTTTTTCCAGTATCTTAACATTGCCATCGGCATCCAACAGTCATAGTTCCCTTGCTGATTATTAAAAGATTAATTTCCAGGTACAACTTCAAAATAATTTGAAACACAATGTCTGGTAAATTAAGTTGTCTGCACAATTATTTTCTCTTATAATGCCCTACTTTGAACACATTGTTATGGTCAAAATGTTAAATTTTGTGTCTGATAAAGTAATGGTTACGTGTATTAAGAACCCAAAAATTATTGAGTAAAGTTACATTCTTTTTATGGTTTGAATAAAAGTTATAGCAAAAAAACATCATATTTTTTCCGGTAAGATGAAGGATCCAAGTAACAACCAAATGCATGGTTTATGAAGCATGGTAAAACATTTGCTACAATTGAAAAATCAACACTAGCACAGTCCAAAGGAGCATGATCACCAAGTCTAAAGCATAAACAAGAGGGCCATGATGGCCCTAGATCGCTCACCTGAATTATCAAACTCATCCAAACAATTACCTAGACAAGCATTCTGACCAAGTCTCATGACAGGTGAGTCAAAAATGTGACCACTACAGTGTTAACAAGGATTATCCATATTTGAGCAGTGCAACCTAGTTTTTTACCCAGGTGACACATATTCAAACTTGACCTAGAAATCATCAAAACAAACTTTCAGACCAATTTCCAGGATACTTGGATCAAAACAGTAGCAACTAGAGTGTTAACAAGATTTTTCTATTTTTAGCTCCGGTGACCTAGTTTCACATGCGATTTCGAACTCATCCAAGCAATTACCTAGACAAGCATCCTGACCAAGTTTGATGATAATTGAGTTGAAAATGTGACCACTAGACCATATTTGGGCGGTGTGACCTAGTTTTTCATCCAAGATGACCCATGTTCGATCTTGACTTAGAAATCATCAAAACAAACTTTCAGACCAATTAACAGAATATTTGGATCACAACAGTAGCCACTAGAGTGTTAACAAGATTTTTCTATTTTTAGCTCCTGTGACCTAGTTTTTCATCCGAGATGTCCCATGTTCGATTTATTCCCAGCAATGACCTAGACAAGTTTCCTGACCAAGTTTGATAACAATTGAGTCAAAATTGTGACCACTAGAGTGTCAACAAGGTTTTTCTATTTTTAGCTCCTGTGACCTAGTTTTTCATCCGAGATGACCCATGTTCAAACTCATTCGAGCTATCACCTAGACAAGCATCTTGATCAAGTTTGATGATGATTGATGCAAAAATGTGACCGCTAGAGTGTTAACAAGGTTTTTCTATTTTTAGCTCCGGTGACCTAGTTTTTCATCCGAGATGACCCATGTTCGAACTCATCTGAGCTATCACCTAGACAAACATCCTGACCAAGTTTGATGATGATTGGGTCAAAAATGTGACCTCTAGAGTGTTCACAAGGTTTTTCTATTTTTAGCTCTTGTGACCTAGTTTTTCATCCGAGATGACCCATGTTCGAACTCATCCGAGCTTTCAACTAGATAAGCATCCTGACCAAGTTTGATGATGATTGAGGCAAAAATGCGACCGCTAGAGTGTTCACAAGCAATTGTGGACGGACGACGGACATTCACCGGTCCTAAAAGCTCACCCTGAGCAAGCTCAGGTGAGCTAAAAAGAATCTCAAGATTATCAAACAATGTTAAATAACATAAGGCTATTAATAAGCAAATGCACCCCTCTGAATTTGATTTGTCCCGGCACTTTAAACTTATGATTACTTATGATGACCTTTGAGTAGATGAAGGTTAGTTCCCACCTGACTAAAGCCTATGTTATAAACTCCCGGGTGAGAGTTGTTTCGTCAAACAACCGGTTCGGCGAACTAATCTTATATAGTAAAACAGGTTGTGGTTTCGGCGAACTTAATTTATATAGTGCAAAAAATATCTATTAATTGTATAATGGGCATGTCAATTATCGTGGGTCTTAATCTGTTGTTTATCACAAATTTTCATGTAATTTAAGACAAGATATTGAAAATTTAAACCTATTATTTATTATTTTCTTTAGTATAATAGTTATATTTTACATAAAAGCATAACTCAATATAAAAGATCTCAGTAAACAAACAACATCATAATATATATATATCTTTTTAAAATACTTTATTCATCTCTATATAAACAATTGACACATAAATGCATAGTATTGAAAAGAATCTACTATGGTTTTTTTTTTACGTAATAAACAACAACAATCTGTTTTTATTCTTTATTCATCACTCAATATAAAACTTAAGAATCGTCCTCATAAATCCTGTTGTTGAAGTTGTTGGATCCTATTCCTGAAATATGGCTACATAATCTCAATAGTTGGGAAGTACACATGTAGTCATGTCGTCATATTCGTACTTGTCTTAGGCGTAGAATAAGGCTCCAATTTAATTTCTTTTTTTTAAATATTTTTTTCTCAAAACTGATTTATCAAATAACGAACAAATCATTATCAAAATAGGTATTATATATAGACATACCTCTACAATGTTTTATATTCATTAATGAAATTTGATGTGATAATTTGATAACAACAATAGGGCTGTAACAATACGGTAAAAAGCGTATTGCAATATATTGCAATACGCCACACCCGTATTGCAATATATTGCGATACTATTGTTATTTATCTTAAGTACTGGGAAATAATTCAGAAAAAGAGACTTGTATATTATTTCAACGGTTACATCTATATCTCTCGCAAAACAAAATAAGTGGATACTTTCCTTTTACAAAAATTTAAACTGTTTCAACTATTGAAGCATCAACTATGAGTAACTTAACAGCAAAATAAAACTTTAAACACTTTTCATTAAGTAACTAACAATCAAAACTATATCCTAATGATTTTCTTAACACAGTTTCAGACTCGGACTAGATCACAGGGATTGAGTGACGGTGGCAATTAATCCATGTTTTTCTTTAGAAAAATTAACATGTCTACTTTGTCAGCATCAATAATTTCATGGGTCTCTCTTTTCCTTGTAATTGAATTTTTTATCAGATCGTAATTATTTCCGTCTGCCATAGTAAATCACCGATTTTTTAAGCATTTGTCTACCCGCGCACCGTGTAATTTTTTTACCCTAGCACCGTTTTTTTTACACGCTTCCTACTTTCAGTTTGTTATTTTCTTTTGTGCATAGGACATTTTCATAACATTTATCTATCAAGAAAATTATGGAAGACTTTCTTTTATTTATAGAGGAAATTATGGAACACTGTTTTTACTAAATAAAACTGGTACAACTAAATGTGAACCACGGTACAATATTTATTTATCCTGCACCGCAATATATCGGTGTACCAGTAAACCGTTACAGCCCTAAACAACAAACATATTGATGATAAAACCACTTTATATACATGAACCATGCCTAATTTGCCTTTAATTAGTATATAAAATAAGATCGAAAAAAACACTTTCGCACCTCTTCATACATTAAGTTCGCCAAACCGGTAGTTTGACATAAACACCATAATTCTAAACTCCTTCATGTATAATTTATATCTTGATATAATTAAATGTGTCAATGTCAGGGTCTTATAATCAATTATGCCATATAATATTATTAAAATTATAAGTAGAAAAAATGACAATATCTCGTTCAGACGTGCTTTAATTTTTTTCACATGTATCTGACCTTTTATCGTCTCATAAACCTTGACGAAGGGACTACCAGCCAGAGTAATGTCATTATCCGAGTTTCTGTACACTTATCTGCTTACATTATCTATGAAGTTAAGCATTTCAGTTATCAATAGTTGGTGGAATTTAATAATTTCACTAAAAAGATTATCGCAATAATTTGCTATTGAAAAACTTAAATACATATAAATTTATAACAAAATAAACCTTTCAAAGTCGTTGGTGCTTCTTCTGTCAGGGGAGACCACTACATTAACACAAGTGAAGTTGAACACCACTAAACTATTTACGTCAAAGGCGTTAAAGTACTACTAACTATTTTAGAATCTACATAATGATGACCTCATTTTATTGGGCATGTACAGGGGGATCAAAAGAGACCTAGGTTCACGCCTCAATTGACGATAAGTCGTCCGGTTAGCTCAATAGATAGAGTGTTGGATTGTGAATCGGTTTGATTCCTGAACGGTGAAGGTCACTTTCGTTGTGATAGGTCTAGGAGGTATAGAAATTATGCAAATGTGTAGCGAGTAAATCATCATATTGATTATTTTTTATAGTAAATATAATTAGTTTCTAATAATATACGTCTACAACCTGCAATTTTATTGTAAAAGTCTATTAATACGCTATAATTCATATTTTAAAAGTCACTTTCGATCACTTTCGTCAAAAACACTTTCATATTTTAGGCATACAGTACCATATATATTGTAATCTAATTGGTTAATTATCCCATACGCAGAACTAAATTATCTTGTTCCAACCATATAGTTACTTGTCCCAAAAACTTACTTATCTTGTGTGCATGAATAACTGAGTTGTGCGCACAACATAATATCCCATGAGCACCTCTTAATCATCGTGTGTACACAATAACTTAATAACTCATGCGCAGGCCATGGTATCTAATGTGCACCACTTAATTATCTTGTGCACATGACTTAGTAACTTGTGTGCACGACATTGTATCTTGTGCATGCCTCTTAATTTTCTTGTACACATGACATAGTAACTTATGGCCATGACATAGTATCTCATGCACACCACTTAATTATCTTGTGTGCACAACTTAATATCTTGTGACCACGACATAGTACCTCATGCACACAATAAAAACACACAGATGTCACTTCTGTGCCACCATACATCTTTGCTATTTCATTTTTCTCTTGTGATGAGCAGGTGAGTATTTATTTTAAAAATGGAAATGCCCGTCACCATATAAAATAAAAAATATGCGAATGGAGATTGTCTATTTTTTTATATTTTTTTTTGGAAAGAACAAGTTGCTGCTAAAATATCGTTAATTCCATGTTAAAAATAGAAAATTAAAACACCCAAGCTTTTAACTGGATAAAATCAAGGTCATGTACATATCTGTCCGGACACATGGTTCTGTGGTGTGGACAATTTAGGTACCGTCCTAAATGGGCCTCATAATATTATATAAGTGTCAACATCATCAGAAAAAAACTAGTTCGTTGGCAAGGAGGAGAAAATATTTGTAGTGTGTCAAATTTTCAGATCACTAGATTAAAAACTATGATATCTGTATGGAAAAATATTTAAAAGTGTCTGGTTTATGGTCCCTGGTCAGTAATATTTAACAGGCTGGTGAAAATGCCCGATCGATCGTGCTAGTGACATAAAAACATATTTCTATAAGAATAATTAAGAGATTTCTTTTAATTTTGTTTGTTTATTGAGCATAATGTATAACATAGAAGGAAAGAAAAATATTTGGTAACTAGCTGTCACTTTTATGAGAATTATTTCCCCTTTTTCATGTTTATTTGACACATAATTTTCCAAGTCCTTAAAAAATATGTAACATATACATAGTATAAAACAAAATAGGTTAAATAACTTTTTTATGATCCAACTCATTGCGCCAACACCTGTCAGTATACATTTCATTCCGGAAACTTCAAACTGTAATGTTCAGGGTCAAAGAATTCCCAAAGTATTTATGCCAGACAATCCAAATATATAGAAAAAAGGTACTAGCGCAAAAGAAATTGAGCAAAATGAAGATGCTGGACACAAATCTGTTAAGAATTTTACATTTCAACACATTTTTTAAGGACTTCAAAAATTAGGTGTCTTATAAACATGAAAAAGGGAAATAGTTCTCACAAAAGTGACAGTAATCAAATATTTTCTTCCTGTTTATGTCCTATATGTTATGCTCAATAAACAAACAAAGTTTAAAAGAAATATCTTTATTATTTTTCTAGAAATATGATTTTTATATCATAAACCCGATCTGGCATTTTCACCAACCTGTTTAGTACTTTACATCCGGAGCTGTAGATCAAGAAACTTAGTGGTATTCAACCTTTTTAACGAAAAGCAACACTTGAATTGCATTATTTTGGAGAAATACCTAACTAACATGCTAATTTAAGGTATTGCACAGTATACCATTTATTTTAGTATTAAATAGTCAAAAATGGATTCCTTGGCCATTATGAAACATGTGTTGCATTACTTAACAAACTAAGTGTTGCATTACACGGTTAAACATATTTCGGATGATAAACTGCGGTTCACACCAATTAAGACGGTTCATACCAAGACGTTTCACTCCCTATTTATACTAAAATCATTCTGATACTTGTAATGTACTAAAATTAACCTTATATGTTATAAAGATGAATTAAAATGGGGATTTCAATTTTTGTCTCAGGATACAATGTACTACATTAACAACTGATTAGTAAACTGTTGATGCTTAAGTGCAGTGTTTATACCACTGATTTAATAGTGATGTCAAACTTTTAGTTGATGGTCTGACTGGCACCAGAGCTTCAAGTTGCTGTCAGTTAATTATTTTTGGTGATAATATATAGATAAACTTACGTGTGATGCCAATGCCAGGGTGAGCTTAATCTGTTAATATCTCTCCTTATTCATCTATTTTTTCACGCTAAAATGATTTTATTTTCTATAGATTTATATATGAGCCGCGCCATGACAAAACCAACATAATGGGTTTGCGACCAGCATGGATCCAGACCAGCCTGCGCATCCGCCCAGTCTGATCAGGATCCATGCTGTGGGCTATCAGTTACTCTACATGTTATACGGTTTGTAAGGTACAACATGGAACCTGATCAGACTGTGCGGATGCGCAGGCTGGTCTGGATCCATGCTGGTCACAAACCCATTGTGATGGTTTAGTCATGGCGTGGCTCATATTTCAATATTCACAATACGTTTCTAAATTATCATCATCTGTGAAATATTTTAAAATAATAGGCATACTATGCATACTAAGAATTGGTTTGTTTTTATTTCAGAATGATGCACTTCTAAACAAGGGATTTGAAGAGGACTTCTTAATATTTTTTTTAAATAGCTGGCTACCAAATTTTTGGCAAAATGTTTAAAGGTTCAACTTTGCCTTGCCAAAACTTATGTTGGTTTATTGTGAGGCAAAGCAGGATTAAACAATCAGGAATTGCATTAGTTTCAAGGACAAACTCGACATTTACACCAAGGTGGCCTCGTATTTCCTACACCCAGTCTGTGTATGAGAAAAATTCTGATACTTGTTGTTGGTTACCGAAAAGTTACTACAGGCATAACAAAAGGTGTTATTCAACTGAATTTTCTATCGAGAAGGTAGAAGACTATACCGATCTTTCTACAAATGCTGATATTAACAAGCTCGTGGATGAGTTGATTGAAAATGCAATTGAACGGGACAGAATGATATCTGTAGTACCTAGAACTGATATACATGAGCAGGTTGTCAAATTAGTTGAAGCAGGATTGCATAAATCGAATATCTTAAACCTCCATAGGTATCCTGAACTGATGAAGAACTTGGCTCAGCTTACAGATTTGATAACTGTACTATTACAATACGGGGTTCCAAAAGAGAATATTTCCACTATCTTAAAAACTTTTCCAAATATAGTTTACAAAACTGAAGATGACGTCCTAACTACAATTAAAAAGCTCTATTCTTTAGGCTTTTCGTCGGAATCTATGATTGAAATGATTTGTAATTATCCTGATCTTCTGGACAACGACTTATCTCTCGCCTCACAACGTATTGAAGACTTAAAGACATTATTTAAAACAAAAGATACTTATAAGTTTTTAGAGCGTTCACCGCACCTTTTGTTCTGTGATTTTGACCATATTCTTCAACGATACAATTATGTTTATGCAATAATGGGTATTACCCAGCCACAAATGCGGCACTCCAAATTGTTTTCATATCCCCTTGATCATATACATGCTCGACATATGTTTGTGGAGCGGGCCGGATTCTTCAAGAAGTTTGCAAAGAAAAAAGGACAGATTGACACAAATCCCACTTTAGATACAATCATTGACACAACTGATGCAGAGTTTGTGAAGAAATTTGGAAAAATGTCCGTGAAAGACTACCATACTTTCAAGAAATTGCTTTTAAAAGATCGCATAATTGCGACAGATTCAGAAGATTCCTTTGAAGATTGAAACAAATGTGAAAGTATGAGAAAATCACATGTATTGCACTTGTCTATTCTTAAAGCTAAAAATATTTAAAGAATAATTATATGTTTACAAAAAAAAATTGGTTTCTCTTTATACTTCATAGAGCTATATTGTTTATTCTATTAATGAAATTTATTTTGGGGAAAATTTTCATACATGATACATGTATATGGAATAAAGTCAGTAAATAAGGTAAAAGAGCAGTATGGTTGTAATATTTTATTTAGTTGGTTTGCTGTTTCAAAATAACCATTTCGAAATTTTGCATGTCTGAAATTCAATGTTCATATAGTTTTTTAATGCCCCAATGGCATATAATAATTGAACTGTCCGTCTGTCTGTTTGTCTGAGTTTACATTTGGATATCTACAAGGAACAGTAGGTAATTGTACTTTTTCTTTGATGTCATTCATTCTGTAATAAAACTTTTATGTGGCCATTTTCCTTTATGTGGCTAAAAAAGAACAATAGAGTAGCCACATTAGCACTGTCTTGTTAGAACTTCTGTCTGTACGTATGAGGTTTAACCTAAACCAGCTTGTTGGATTTACCTTTTGTTCTACCTATTCAAATTGCTTCATAATTTCCACACTTTCCTTATCAATAAAAAGTACATGATAATTCAAAGTTATATAATTGTGTCATTCATTTTCCCAACTAATTTCCCATTTTATACTTTGCAGAAATGTTTACCATAATGAGACGATATGCAGAGCGCAGGTTTAACCTTTTTCAGGTCAAGGGCACACTTGGTCATTGTTAAGGTTAGGTCAAGGTTACTGGTGATATTTTACATTTTTGCTCATACAGCCTTTATTTCTATATTTCGGTGTATGCTAGGCTGAGCTGATGATGTGCAGAACTGAGGCTTCCTAACATCAAAATTGGCCCTGCCGCAGGAATAACTTAATTGATTTATACAGACTCTATAATAATAAAACACAGTTAAGTTTTTTATTGTGTGAAACTACAATGTCTAGAGCTTAGATATTTTGTAAGTGCCATTGATTTATTGACCTATACAAATGAATCATGCCCCTTGGTTCAATATTTGCCCCGTCCCAGGGGTCACTTGGTTTATAAAGACTTATATAGGAAAAGACATCTTATTGTGTGAAACTACCATGTTCAGAGCTTAGATATTGGCATGTAACATCACTTTATGGACCACAAAATAATGTGTATTAATCAAGCCCTTTGGGAAAAATTTGTTTGAGAAAACACATTTCAGTCTTGTTTAGTGAAATTCAGTGCCAAGAGCCTAGATATTAAGCATGTAGCATTACCTTGTGAACCTCTGTAAAACTGATATTAATCATGCCCCTGAGGTCAATATTGACCTTCCCTGGGGTCACTTGATTTATACATAAACTAAATAGAAAAACACATTTAAGTCTTATTGTGTGAAACTACAAAGCCCAGAACTGCAGATTTCCACAAAAGTTATATTATCAATGGTGATTATCTGACGATGATTGGCCATGTTCGGAAGTTAATTCCTTTAGAAAAACACATCTTATCTTTTTGTGGATAAATACTAGGCCTTTATATTTGGCATATAGCATTGCCTAGTAGACCTCTATAAAAGTTTTAAGAATCATGCAATTAGGGTAAAAAATGCCTCCACGTTGGAGGTTAATAGTATCATACAAATAAATAAGATAAACCATTTTTCAGACAAGTTTCTTCATTGGGTCTCTGTACTATTGTTTCATGTTTAATGTTTCATGTTTAATATGAACATGCTTAGGGAGGCCTTCCTTCTGGTTTAGTTAGGAGACATTTGGGTCAAGGTCAAGATCACCAATTCCAAAAATAGATTTTTACACATTTACAAGAAAAACCTTTTTCTATAACCGGATGTCTTTTATATTTGGAAGGAATGTAACTTGAAAGTCTTCTACCTTTAGTCTTCAATTGGGTCAAGGTCACCAGTGCTAGAAATAGATTTTACACTTGATCATACAGCCTTTATTTATTGACAGATGTCTTTCATATTTGATAGGAAGATAACTCCTTTGGATTTAGTTAGGGGTCAGTGAGTCAAGTTCATGGGTGCCAATAATAGATTTCTACACATTTGCTTATTCAGTCTTTATTTAATGACTGATGTTTGTCATATTTGGAGAAACATACATTTGATGGTCCAGTGTTTGGCATTACAATAGATTTTTTTATATCCTTTCCTTACACAACCTTTATTTTTTGTCAAGGACTCATGTTTAGTAGGTGAATACCTCAGGTGGTCCTTAATGTTTTGGTGGAGTTTGGGGACACCGGGTCTTGCATTTATATAAGTATAAGGAACCCCAAATATGAGTTATATTTTTATATTACATAATGCATATTATTGTACATTTTTGTATCTATATTTTACTTGTTTGTATTTTCAAATTTAAACCTTAAAATAACATGTATTTTTACAGTAATAACTTCTTCAAACTTTGGGATAGAAACCATCATTCTTAACATGTCAAACATACTTAAGATATTGTTAAATCAACACATTTTGCTTAAGCCTAGGAAGCACTTTAGGTCTTTTTAACACTTCTCTTTGTTTAACAGATGGACTGTTTTTTATAGAGTAAATACAAACAAATGCAGAATAATAGCTGAGTAAAATATCACAGCTTTGTTTCCTTCTTAGTTTTTGACATTTATAACTTCAAAGTGAAAACCCATTAATAAATTAATTCTACTTTTCAAACAATTCCAAAACATACCTATAAAATAGACAGTTTAAGGTTAGACAGTCATAATTTCTTGGACTGTCAATAAAGGATATATTTTGACTTATACTGTCTATGTGTATTTCTACAGGTATGTTAAACTTTATTTTATATTTTAACTCATGTTAAACTTTATTTATAGTTTTAAACTCTTTTTCTAAAATCTATAGGAAATGAAATTTTGTAAACTTACTTTAGTCTCTGACTTGTTTAAAATGTAACTTTATGTTTTACTTACAACATATTTTTCATAGTTTGACTTATATTTTTGGAACACATGAATACATTGAACATTGATTTTTGTAATGTAAATTAAGCATTTTATTATATACATTTTGTTGACATGGTACCTGTTACCTATTTTAATTATCAAAATGTTAAACTCATAATGCTAAGTGAGTAATTATTTCCCCAACTAAATTTTAATAAATAATTGTTATTATATTGAAATAAATTGTCTAAGACTTTTATATATTGATACATGTATGAGAATTCTTAATTAAGAATATTTCTTATTTTACATTGTATTTGTAACATAATTTCTTGGACTGTCAAATAAAGGATATATTTTGACTTATACTGTCTTGTGTATTTAATTATAAGGAACCCCAAATATGAGTTATATTTTTTATATTACATAATGCATATTATTGTACATTTTTGTATCTATATTTTACTTGTTTGTATTTTCAAATTTAAACCTTAAAATAACATGTATTTTTACAGTAATAACTTCTTCAAACTTTGGGATAGAAACCATCATTCTTAACATGTCAAACATACTTAAGATATTGTTAAATCAACACATTTTGCTTAAGCCTAGGAAGCACTTTAGGTCTTTTTAACACTTCTCTTTGTTTAACAGATGGACTGTTTTTTATAGAGTAAATACAAACAAATGCAGAATAATAGCTGAGTAAAATATCACAGCTTTGTTTCCTTCTTAGTTTTTGACATTTATAACTTCAAAGTGAAAACCCATTAATAAATTAATTCTACTTTTCAAACAATTCCAAAACATACCTATAAAATAGACAGTTTAAGGTTAGACAGTCATAATTTCTTGGACTGTCAATAAAGGATATATTTTGACTTATACTGTCTATGTGTATTTCTACAGGTATGTTAAACTTTATTTTATATTTTAACTCATGTTAAACTTTATTTTATAGTTTAACTCTTTTTCTAAAATCTATAGGAAATGAAATTTTGTAAACTTACTTTAGTCTCTGACTTGTTTAAAATGTAACTTTATGTTTTACTTACAACATATTTTTCATAGTTTGACTTATATTTTTGGAACACATGAATACATTGAACATTGATTTTTGTAATGTTAATTAAGTATTTTATTATATACATTTTGTTGACATGGTACCTGTTACCTATTTTAATTATCAAAATGTTCTCATAATGCTAAGTGAGTAATTATTTCCCCAACTTAATTTTAATTAATAATTGTTATTATATTGAAATAAATTGTCTTAGAATTTTATATATTGATATACATGTATTGAGAATTCTTAATTAAGAATATTTCTTATTTTACATTGTATTTGTAACATAATTTCTTGGACTGTCAATAAAGGATATATTTTGACTTATACTGTCTATGTGTATTTAATTATAAGGAACCCCAAATATGAGTTATATTTTTATATTACATAATGCATATTATTGTACATTTTTGTATCTATATTTTACTTGTTTGTATTTTCAAATTTAAACCTTAAAATAACATGTATTTTTACAGTAATAACTTCTTCAAACTTTGGGATAGAAACCATCATTCTTAACATGTCAAACATACTTAAGATATTGTTAAATCAACACATTTTGCTTAAGCCTAGGAAGCACTTTAGGTCTTTTTAACACTTCTCTTTGTTTAACAGATGGACTGTTTTTTATAGAGTAAATACAAACAAATGCAGAATAATAGCTGAGTAAAATATCACAGCTTTGTTTCCTTCTTAGTTTTTGACATTTATAACTTCAAAGTGAAAACCCATTAATAAATTAATTCTACTTTTCAAACAATTCCAAAACATACCTATAAAATAGACAGTTTAAGGTTAGACAGTCATAATTTCTTGGACTGTCAATAAAGGATATATTTTGACTTATACTGTCTATGTGTATTTCTACAGGTATGTTAAACTTTATTTTATATTTTAACTCATGTTAAACTTATATTTTATATTTTAACTCTTTTTCTAAAATCTATAGGAAATGAAATTTTGTAAACTTACTTTAGTCTCTGACATGTTAAAATGTAAGTTTGTGTTTAACTTACAACATATTTTTCATAGTTGACTTATATTTTTGGAACACATGAATACATTGAACATTGATTTTTGTAATGTTAATTAAGTATTTTATTATATACATTTGTTGACATGGTACCTGTTACCTATTTAATTATCAAAATGTTCTCATAATGCTAAGTGAGTAATTATTTCCCCAACTTAATTTTAATTAATAATTGTTATTATATTGATATAAATTTTCTTAGAATTTTATATATTGATATACATGTATTTGAGAATTCTTAATTAAGAATATTTCTTATTTTACATTGTATTTGTCACATAATTTCTTGGACTGTCAATAAAGGATATATTTTGACTTATACTGTCTATGTGTATTTCTACAGACTATAAACAAAATAGCAATCCTTCCCCCCACACAAGCAGTTCGTTAAAGATCGTTAAAGATACCTCGTTAAATAAGTTTGATATTAAATCTTTAACTGGTAAGGTGAAAATTTTTCAACTTTATAGCAATGAGATGCCAACTTATGCATTTTCCACAATAAGTTATATAACAGTTGTAAAAAAAGGTGTTTAAAATGTTTAATCTATAACTGAGTGAATTTGTAAACCTTTTCAGCTCACATGAGCTAGTTCAGGGTGAGCTTTTAGGATCCTTGAATGTCCGTCGTATGCTGTCCGTCCACATTTGTTCGTTAACACTCTAGTGGTCATATTTTTGCCTCAATCTTCATCATTTTTTGGCAGGATGCTTGGATAGGTAATTGCTCGAACGATTTCGAAAAAGGGTCATCTCTGATGAAAAACTAGGTCACAGGAGCTAAAAATAGAAAAATATTGTTAACTCTCTAGTGGCTACTGTTTGTCTGAAAGTTTGTTTTGATGATTTCTAGATCAAGTTTGAATATGGGTCACGTGGTGTCAAAAACTAGGTCGCACTGTACAAATATGGAAAAACCTTGTCAACATTCTAGTGATCACATTTTTGCCTCAATCATCATCAAACTTTGTCAGGATGTTTGTCTATGTAATTACTCGGATAAGTTTTAACATGGGTCATTTCGGATGAAAAACTAGTGGGGTCAAAAACTAGGTCACACCGTCCAAATATGGAAAAACCTTGTTAACACTTTAGTGGTCACATTTTTGCCTCAATCGTCATCAAACTTTGTCAGGATGTTTGTCTACGTAATTGCTCGCATAATTAAGTTTTAACATGGGTCATTTTGGATGAAAAACTAGGTCACAGGAGCTAAAAATAGAAAAATGTTGTTAACACTCTAGTGGCTACTGTTTTGATATAAATTTCCTGGAAATTGGTCTGATAGTTTGTTTTGATGATTTCTAGGTCAAGGTCGAATATGGGTCATTTCTTATGAAAAATTAGGTCACAGGAGCAAAAATCAAAAATCTTGTTAATTCTCTAGTGGCTACTGTTGTTATCCCAATAGCCTGGAAATTGGCGTGCAAGTTTGTTTTGATGATTTCTAGGTCAAGTTCGAATACGGGTCATCTGGGGTCAAAAACTAGGTCATATTGCCCAAATATGGAAATACCTTTTTAACGCTCAAGTGGTCACAGTTTTTTAATCATTTACATGGACATGTACTTTTAGAAAAGAAAATCTTTCCTGGCATACTGAAAATAATGTATTAATATTTTAACAAAACAATTGAAGTTTGAAAATGTCATGTGAGATTCTGTAATTTTGTTAACATGACAATGTTTCTTTTTTCGTGCCACCTATTCTATGATCTTCACTATACTAAAGAAATACCCTATGTGCATGCCTGATGTCTAGTGCAACTAATTGTAAAATAGATAAATACGGAATCCCTAAAGAAAGCCCAACACGGCAAAATTGAAAATGTTGCAGGCTCGGTTTGATTGAGCCTGTTCATGGACAGTACTGGAAAGTGCAAATTACCGTCCACGCCCCCTAGCACCGGCTTAAGCAGAATTCAACATTTAAACGTGAAATAGTACAATTTTGAATTTAGAAACATCCGCAGATGTGTTCATACGGCGGTTATCATGGAACCTTCAATGTGACACGTAAGTGCCATTCCATGAAAAGCGGCGTATGGTCCCCAAGTAATAAAAAACGTGTGCCCTAAACGAGAAAACAATGGGCAGAACTAAATAAAATGGAATTTTGAAAGGGGATCAGAGGTTATGAAGCCTGCGTATCACAGATAAGACGTCAAAAGACAAATTTAAAAAGCAGGCAACATATCCTAAGGGTGATTCAACATTATTCAAGTAGGAATATTGGAACCACCCAACTAGAAAATGCCGAAAAGTTGAAACAAAAAATATCACAAGCACAACAATAATGTCGTGCTGAACGATCTTCAAGGATCGAAAATATAACATCATTGATTAAATGTACGGGGAGACTTTTTACAGCCGCCACACGGCACAAATAACACGGATGTGATCATAAAATAGATAAATACGGAATCCCTAAAGAAAGCCCAACACGGCAAAATTGAAAATGTTGCAGGCTCGGTTTGATTGAGCCTGTTCATGGACAGTACTGGAAAGTGCAAATTACCGTCCACGCCCCCTAGCACCGGCTTAAGCAGAATTCAACATGTTTTGAAATATTGTGTTGTTTTGTTTATGAGCAATTATTCCCCTCTGCAGTAAAAGCGAGATTCTGACCTAGAACAAAAATAGCTCAGATTCTAGCTTTGGCACATCAATATATTTTGACTAACCTGATGTCCAACTGGTCAAATACATGGACTTCTGTATCAGTTATATTGCCTTGCTTGTCTATAATTCCCTCCTCTGAAGGCTGATTACTTGACATCACCTTCAAATGTATTTCTTTTTTTCCTTGAAAGCTTTTACTATTTGCCAATGACCACAACAAGAAAGAACTTAATTGCTGTACACTACTTGTACATTGACTATGTATGATTATCATTAAGTTTTTCTTACGTTAAGAAGACATTTTGCTCAAATATATCAAAGTTAAGCATTGTAATTCAACTTGCCTAGTGGTACCTGGAATGTGTGTCTATAGCAACATGATTCATGTATACCTACAGTGCAAAACTTGTAAGTAGTATATACCTATAAATGTTTAGACAGCTCAGTCTTTCGTACATTGAAATTACAAGAAAGGTACATACTTTTTGGTCAACCCTCATACCAGACCTGGGGTAATCATTAATTGTAATCATTGATTTTTAATTGATTACATGATTACACTGTAATCATCATGTAATTGATTACCTCGCCCAAAATTGATTAATGTAATTGTAATTAATCAATTACAGCTAAAATTCTGTCAGTAATCATGATTACAATTTGATTGACATTGATTACTTTCAGATTTGACAGGAAACTATTTTAATTCAAATGATGCCATTATTTTACATGATACAGTGTAACTTTTGTTTTACATTTATACAGTAAAAGCCCTTAATTAAGACCATCATCTGGGCTTGACCAATGTGGTCTTAATTGTGGGGGGGTCTTAAATGTGAACATTCTTATCATTGCTTACATACTTTATGACAATGGTCTGTTTTAGTCATTTTGTTGGGAAAAAAAACAGTATGTATCTTAAGCTACAAGCGCAATATAAAAGACACTATAAAAGTATGTTTTGATATCTGATGAGAGGAAAACATATAATGATATTTCTGAAAAAAAAAACTTAAAATTCTCTTTGGTCAGATTTCAATATCAATCATTATATGATGTACATAAATCACCTATCAAGTAAAAATTAATTCTTCACAAAAAATAAATTTGCTAGAAGCAACATTAAACCACTCTAAAATTTACCTTCTCACCTTATTTCATACAATAACCCCATAATAACAGTTTTTCACACCTTGTGAAATAAAGTGTCATGCAAAGCATTCAAGCAGATCATAACAACAAATTTAAGATCTAGATAGGTCTCAATAGTTGATTCAAATTAAGAATAAAGCAAAGAATTTGGACTGAATTAGGTAGTCTTAAAAGTGGATAAGCAGTTGTTCTTAATTCTGGATCATGTAACAATTGACACAAACAACCTTGTAAAAAATAGTCTTATTAAGGGGGTGGTCTTAATTCAGGTATTGTCATTAGTAGGGATTCTACTTAACATTGAAAAATGTAATCAATTATCAATCAATTACTCTCTTAGAGTAATTGTAATTCAATTGATTACAGAGGTAAGTCTGAGTAATCAATAGTAATCAATTACTATAAAATCAGAAAGTAATTGTAATTAAATCAATTACTGATCAATGTAATCATCCCCAGGTCTGCCTCATACATGTATATACAATAGTATTTTTATGTTGAATTGAAGTATATATATCATAATTACAAAACTATTGAAGAAACAAGAGGGCCCAGAGGGCATTCGATCACTCACCTGAGAAATAGGTCAAAGTGTAGCCCCTTTTCACCCCAAAAGCACAATTTGTAAACAAGGGACAGCTAAATCTGAAAAAAAAATTACACTGTCACCAAGGAAATTTTTGTGTCAAATTTGAAATTCTAAATTTAATATTATTTGATTTTATTCAGGCTTTCTTCATATAACTTACCCGTGGTGCAGAGGTAACACGCTTGTTAAGGGTGTGAGAGGTCTGGGGGTTCAAATCGCAGTCAAGGCAACTATTTTTTTTAAGTGTTTTTTATAAGGAAGTAGCAACGATATGCAAGGATAAAGTGTGGCTGTCATAAAAAATGAAAATAAATGGTTTTTTGATGTAACTGTAGTCATGCAAAATTCCGTATGTAACAGGAAAATACATACAAATATACAGAACGATTTAGATTGCAAAGATGAGAAAATAACACAGAGCTTGCAGCCCTTTGATTTTTTTTTTAATTGAAGGTCGAGATGAGACAGATGTTTTTTCGTTTAAAAATTTACATTTCGCATTTAGTGTCTACCGTAAGATACTAGTACCGTTTTTACGGCATTTAGCTTTACTTTAACCTGGTTCTCAAGTAAAGCAGGTAACCAGAAATATTACAGAAAACAAACAAGAACAAATACACTAAAACGGGGAGCAAAATAAAGCTATTTCGCGTAAGTTTTCAATTCCTTTCACAAAGTATTTATCTATTTTTCAAGTTTACCTTATGTATTATTTTTTCTTGCGGTATTTCCATGCATCTTATGAACCAAAAATTGAAAATTATATTCTGAAAAAAAATTGGGTCTGACACTGAGTCATTATGTAGGACAGGTAACAACAAAAAGGAAAGGTTTTAAGCTGACGTGTATTTAAATTGAGTTAATAAAGAATACAACTTGCAACTTGAAAACATTATTAAATGATGCAGATCGGGCTCAAAATATTACTATAGTTTTGTTCAAGCATTCTAAGACCTACTTTTGTTTTACACATTTTGGCAATCATGTTTTTGTCATGTTTTGATTGATTTGAAATGAAGGAAAAGACTTGTGCTATTGGTCTACATCCTTGTGAGGGGTTTGACAGAAAGAGATGATAGATAACCTTTAATAACCTTTAAAATATAAATCTCATTCTCTGTCACTGTATAGGGTAAGTTAATCGTCATCAATTTTAACAGTACATACATGTAATATCCCTCAAAGCTTAAGTTAATGATAAAAGACAATATTTTAAAGTGAAGCTATGCCTATCAAAGACAGGGTATAATGATAATCAAGGCGGCAGCGTAAATGATGAGAGTACAGGTGGAAGTCAAAACAACTAAATGCTTTCAGTTTTATATTTTGCTTCACTTAAATGAACAGTAACCCACCTGAATCACAGGAATTTCTATAAATATATTAATCTTTTAGAATGTATTTGTAATGTTCGATTGATTCCTTTAATATTTTAGGCAGTTTTTATATTTCTGCATGAATGTTTGTCATTATCAATTTTTGGTCAATCCCCAGTAGCCATAATTTTGACATAATTGAGCTCATCTTGACAGTGCAAAAATTAAGCATAATGCCACTTTAAGGTCAATCTGCTGTGTGTATACAGGGCCTTTTTCCCCTTTTTTGCTGTAGCCTGTATCAGGCTACTTCCCCAAGCCAAATTACTACCTTTTTTCCCCAAAAAACAGTCCAAATTTCCCCTTCTGGCAAATATTTCCCCTTTAACTGAAGAATAAAAATTGTAAAGAAACTTTCTTGTTTTAAAATAGATAATTGTTTTGTCCAATGAAAGCTAATAATTCAATAACCCAATAGAGGGATACCTTGATTTAATACAATTGATGTTAACTCAGAGCCTCAGTCTGAGTTTGCAACTTTCTAAAAACAGCATGGGAAATCCCTGCTGCCTTATTTTCTAGTGCACATGTGATTTGTTACGACAATATGGCGACCGATACGATGTCACTAATGTAAACAATGTCACAGAACAAGAAGAAAATACGATTGAGTGACGTTTGTAATTGTTTATTAAAAATTGGATGAATTGATGACCTTGTGTCCGAGTATCACAACATGCCCAACTGTCGGAAATAGCGAGCCTAGCACATCAGTGCCAGTAATACAGTGTAAACTGATAATAATGTACCCTCTGAATCAAACCAAGAACCCTCACATGACCAACATAAAAAAAAATTAAAATACTATAAATAGGAAATATGAGTTAATATAAAGGGTCAATAAATTGATCTGTAAAAAATGTTTTTTACTCCTGTTGGACAGAAAGCTTAGTACTATAGTAAACCTTAAATGTGATTGGAGGAAGATATGCAAATAAATTATGATATTCCCCCGAAATGTGTGAAAATATGATATTTTTCCCAAAAGTGTGGAAATCGCGCATTTTTTCCCCACAAAAAGGGCTAGGGCGCCTTCCCCAAAACTAGTGAAAAGGCCCTGGTATATGTCATTTGATGGTGCTTATGCATGCAACTTAGCATATGATTGGATTTCTGTGATATCGGCAGGGACACATACAGTAGCCCTGGAATATTAATTTACTATATATAATATAGTTCTAGGCCCCCAGCAGGGGTTTTACTCAATGGAAGATAGATAGATATAGTCTCTACATCATCATGTATCAATTGGCTGTAATACAAATGCTTATAAAACATTAAGGTTGAAAAACTTGACCTGTGTCAGTTTGCTTAAAATTATTTGAATTATTGATGTAATAGTATAAGATATTGACCAAGTACAAAGTCTTTCTGTTTAGGGAAGACCTGGTCATGAGCCAAGTAGTTATGGTCTTCTTGCTGCACACCACTGTTGGTTTGAATCCAAACAGGGACTTTGGATTCTGACATGTGAGGAAGCTATCCAGCTAGCTCACAGAATGTTAATGGTTCTACTCAGGTGCCTGTTCATGCCATTTGACCTATACTGTGTTGGTTCAACATAAAATCCAATAAAGAAAGCGAACTTGACAGTTAACACTTCAGAGGTCCTGGACGTTTTATCCCGAGCACTTGATATAACACACAAAGATTATTTTTAACACAGCACTTAAATATTAACGTTCTGCTTTATTTTGCATTTAACTCTTCATATCTGCAATCTGTCAGTATCAAGTATTTGATATATACTGTCAATATAGGCAAGTTTTGGATTATAATATATCAATGTAAAATAACTTTTATGTATTATGCAGTTTTTTTTATAACTAAGCCCTAAGTAAGCCCTAGCCCTAGAGTTGTTGGGAAATCAGTTTTGACTTTCCACTGGTTGTTTGTTTGTGTTTATGAAGGTCTAATCCAAAGAGAAGGGCATTTAATGTTGATTTTACCTAAATTATCTACGGGAGGAATTTTACCAGGAATTTCCAGATGTCTTTGCTTCTGGTAGAGGCTGCAGCTGTAAATCAAATGGACCGCATATGAATTTTGTACAATTTTTATCTACCTGTACTGTAATTTTTCTACAGCGTTTGATATGTTACAGATTATATGATTTAAAATGTTGTAATAAGAAGGCTATGGTAACTGTTGAAGTTTTATAGAAGAAGACTTCAAGCATCCACTTTTGTCACATTCTGAATGCCGGAAGAACCGCTGAACTTAATACCGGAAGAATCCCTTAGGAAGTTAGATATTGCTCTGAGAAATTGCTATATGTATAATGTGTATATATGTTTAATAAGTAAAACACCCAGGTACAAGTAGCTAAAGTAATTTACAAACATGATTTTAGACTGAAAAGGGATAAATATGATTTATGACAAAAATATTCTACTTACAGAAAAATGTCGGGAAAGCCATATCCTACAGCACAATATGGATCGGGATACCCGCAACAACCCCAATATCCAACAAGCTACCCCCAGCCTCAGTATCAGACCGGGTATCCTTACCAGCAACAATATGGTATGTTTATAACAATAGATAATTATATAATACATAAAAGAGATTTTAAACTTTAAAGGATAACTTCTTTTTTTAAGGAGATAGTAAAAACATTTTAGTGGACCTCCAGCCTTTTGTGGGATAGTTCTACAAGTAGTCAGACTTTTGATTTCATGCCAATGTAAAAATAATAATATGGATATCTTATAAATCAAGCAGCTTCTTTAAGCTACACTTCATAGCTACTGCTGCAAGAAGACGCTATCACCTTTATTACAAAGATATGTAGATCACCATACAAGCAGTTATGATCAGTTAGTTGTTGAGATATTTTTCCTTGTTGCCTTAGTGTAAAGCTTTACTTTCATTTTTTTAAAGGTCAGCCTGTTCAACCATCAGCGCCATATTATGGTAATCCAAACCCACCACCATACCAAGAGGCACCACCACCATACTCTCAGGTAAGTTTTTAAATAAGAATTTTTTAATTCAAGAATTCAGAAAATCCTATTTTTTTAACGGCCGTTTTTATTGAGGTTACTTTATGTTAAAATAGATCTGGGGAAATTCCACCTAAATGGAAATGTATTAACGAACTAATGGTTTTCGCTTTCTTTAAAAGTTATTAAAACTGAAATAAAAAGCAGGTTATTTCTTTATAAGAAACCATATTAAAATCATAGTAATGAATAAAATTCCATTACAAAAAATAAAGGTAAATACACAATTTACACGCAGAAAATAACTATTCTGTTTTTAAAATAAGAATGATTCTCACTACCGACTTGTTTGAATATTTATTGATTTTCAAATTTTTATAAGAAAACAATTATTTTTGAATATTTTGCAATACTTATTTAAACGAATATTGACAATTTTCTCCAAAAACAGAAATCCCCTTTTTTCACCTTAAAACTGGTTAAATAATGTTAGTAAAGCACATATCTCATAATTTTTGGATATTCATGAACTTAAAATTTGTAGTAATACCCCAGATGCTTAAACGTAAAATACGAAAATGGCTTTTAACTAGATTTTCGAAAAAAAAAAGGGTTTCAATGCCAAATTATAAATGCCCTGCAGAAATTCAATATTTTATTAAATTATTCCCCTTTAAAATGTAAATTTGTTAAAAGAAAATTTAAAAATAACGGGAAATTAAAGAATCTTTTGTTAATTGTTTAACTGACAAGTATAAAGTAAAGGCTGAAACCCCATGCCACGCCTATGTTCATGCAAGTTTACAAAAATGTTTATTAAACTCAAAGCATTTAGGGTATTTGTAGGTCCACTTCAAAACCATTATTCACTATTAGGCTGATTTTTCCCTTTTTCACAAAAAGCAACAGTATCTCAAAAAAAATGGGTTTGTGCCTTTTAATTTTGTTCCATGAAATAAATCTTTTACGATACTAATAAAAGTACCGCTTTTGAGAAGTAAAATATAACTAAATTTTGGGGCATATTTAATTCAAGCAATTATGTACAATTAGATTCTTGGATAAAAATTGAATTTTAAAAAATTGCCTGAACAAAATTACATTTATATCAATTCCCTGATTCTCCTACAATAAAGCTTCCGAATCTGTCTACCACACTCTTGTTTTCTTGTTCAATTTGATATATACCCACCATTTGTTTCTTTTTCAATTTGAGATGTTGGAAAGAGGTGCTATTTAAGAATGTATGCTTGATACAATGCATTGATACAATTTTATAATGCCTATAAAAGTGAAAATTTGACCTTTACCTTGTAGTATCAGGCAGGGCCGCCAGCGCCACAACCCATGTATCCTCAGCAGATGCCTCCCCAGCAGCAGACAGTTATTGCCCCTGGATTATTCGACTCCGGGGCAAGATTTGATGGTATCGCCCAACAAAGAGTTCCTGTAAGTTTTAAATTGGCATAATTCATAGTTCCAAATAATAGTTTTATAGTTTAAACTTTATTTAATCAATTAAACAACATTTACAAACATTTCACAACAAAGAAATTCAGACTTGATTGGAAAGAAGTCAAACAGTTCTTATATTTCACAATTCCTCTCCCACCTTTATCAAATTTGTACAACATAATAGTGATATTACTCTGTGAATTAAATTCAGCTTTGTTAAAATAAACTTTTCTATATTGTAAGGGTTCTCTCTGCCATTTTAGCCATTTTCAAAGTTTGGGTAGGGAAATTATAATTTTGTTACCCACGATCTGCTATTTTGATACATTTTTGTATGATATTAGAAAATCATTCTGACATACTGGTAGCTAAAAGAAATTTTCAACCAGGGCAATCCCTGAAATTGTTATTTCATTTTATGTCTTAAGAAGATTTAAATGAGATAATTATTTCTTAAATAGTTTTGTTTAATTTTTAAGACAATTATTTGCCAGTGCTTTAAGCTGCAAACTTCAATATGATATCATTGACAAGAACATTGTGAATGGAGAACTATCGATGATGAAATCAATAATTTAACCATTTATTTGTAATTATTAATACATTTGACCTTTTTTGGGCCTCCATGGTTGAGTGGTTAAGGTCGTTGACTTCAAACCACATGCCCGTCACAGCTGTGGGTTCAAATCCTAAAGGGACTTAGGATTCTTTCAGAGGAAGCTATCCAGCTTGGTTATAGAACATCGTTGGTTTTACTCAGATACCCGTCTGCCCCTGAAATGGAGGGACTTTGAGGTCTTGCTGACCCAGAAAAGCTGGAAAGTCGCCATATGACCTATACTTTGTTGGTGCGACATAAAACCCAACCCCCCCATAAAAAAGATTCAGATTTTTTTCGTTGTTGAATTTGAAACTTAATAATCATGTTTTAGATATTTTTCTCAGTCTGTCTTAGTCTAAGGTTTTGATGATAACTGTCCAATTGTTATATTATAGCTGATATCCTAATGTACATATACAAATTACAGTTAGAAAATATTGAACATGACTTGTAACTAAATATTCATGGAAAAGCGAACTTCTGTTTTCAAGGTAAAAATGTAAAAATTTGCATGTTTTGAAGCAAAATTTCAATTTCTTTCAACAATTTGATGTATAAGAAGATAGATTTTGAGACACTAGTACGCCATTGGATTTTCTGTTTTCTTCTGGAGCCTTGCTGCTTTGATACATGTGTTTCTATATATCAGCCCCCACCACCAGGTGTTGCGCCCAGTCAGGCTCAGCTGGCAGCCATGCAGGGACATCAAGTTGTAGGTAGCCAACAAGGTACAAGCTGGATCTCTGGAGGAAGAAACGATGGTGGTTATACATGGGGATTCTAACATTTACTCTATATGGTGGTGAGTTTTGCTTATGTAACTATATGAAAGCGTTTCATTTTATAGGTTTCCTTTTTTAAAAAAAATAAGAAATAAGAAAGTCTTTTAGCCAACAATTGACTCGTTTAAAACCTGTCGATATAAAATTTCAACTTATGTAAGATTCTCAGTAAAATTTATATTGGGTGGGATAAAGCAGTAAAAATTGTTATCATTAGATGATCATTATACTAGTGTACTTGAACCCAGTATGTTCATGGCCTAATGGTTAAGGTCATTGATTTTAAACCACTTGCCTCTCACTGCTGTGGGTTTAAATCCTGCCAGGGACTTTGGATTCTTTGATGTGAGGAAGCTGTCCACCTAGCTTACAGAACATTTGTGGTTCTACTCAGGTGCCTGTTTGTGCCTGAAATAATGCGCAGAGGAACACCCAAGATCTTCCTCAACCAGTAAAGCTGGGATGTTGCCATATGACCTTCTTAGTGTTGGTGTGAGGTTCAATCCAGCCAATAAAAAAAATTGCGGTTTTAGACCTTGGACCCCAGCAGGTGTGATTATGTGTTGGCGGTGTTTTATAAATATAAAATAAGATTTATTTTCTGATTGTAGGGAAAGTTGGTGATGCATACAAGATCTAAAGTCTGTGATACTGTTATATCTGCACCACATTGACTTGACTATGTTACAATTTAAGCCCAAATTTCATCAATGTTCCATAGATATATTAATCTATAGCTCTGCACAGAATAAACAGTTGCATCATAGGAAAATTTTATTTATGTGAAAACACTATTGTAGGTATATATACCCTTTAGAAGATGTGATTTCCTGTTGCGTATTTATTTGTAGAAATAGAGAAAAATGTTAAGTTGAATATTGTGAAAATCATCTTTTTTTTTCGTTTAAAAGTTGAAAATCATTTCCCTAAAGATATATTATGCTCAAACTTGTTATTTAAGATTTATTTGTCTCTTTGTAAATATAAAATCAAGATGTTACGATTTCAAACAGAGTAGATATACAATGTAGTATGTATAATATTTCTACACACTTTAGGAGCCCATAATGTGAATATATTATAGTCTCATTAAAAAAAGTTTTAAGAAAGGAAAAAAACTTTACTTGACCCGTTTTAGGGAATGCAGCTTCTGGTACATAGATTTCAAATTAAACATTTTCAGTAAGAATTTTATAGATTTCAATAAATTTCAGCAATAGAAAATTATTTTACTCAAAGATGAGCATAGTATATCTTTAACTACATTGTAAGGATATTTTTAAAAAAAACTTCGCAAAAAAAATGTTATTTTCTGCCAGTAAAAAATGAAAAGAATACACTTTATCTTACATGTACTTAATTGTTTATTTTTTTAATTGAATGTAAAAACTGTATGTCATATGCCTCAACTTATGGTACTTTAGTGGAGAATCTTCATTATTTACAGATAAAAACTTGCTATTTATTGTTTAAATACATGATTGTAGAATTAGGTGTTTTAGCAAATTTATTGTTTTACAAGGTAATGGCTCTGGAAGCCAAAATATTAATTTTTTTATTCTTTTTGTGTATATTTATATAATTATGTAGAAAAAAAGTTATTTTGTTTTAACTTCATACCTAATACATGTATTCAAGATTTCTATTAATCAAACTCTTGTTCATGTTTTCATTATAAATTATGCACAAGTCAATTGTAACATTGGCCGACCTACCCTGTTGAAAAGCTAAGGCTTTGACCCCCTTTTAAAGGCCCCACCCTGCACAGACACTTTGAAGATAAAGTTCCCTATAACAAGTCGTACACTGTATTGCCCATCATCGTGGGTAAAAGGATGGTAGGGAGCAGGGTTGCAATTGTCTTGTATAAGTTATCACCATTCTTTCAATCTTTGCAACATTTTTTTTGTAATATAGGCACTCAATATCATTTCAATTTCAATATATGTTTCTTACCTTGGATACACTTGTCATGGTCATTATTTTCTTCTTTTGTCATGCTCTCAGAAATTTTTGTGCAAGTATAAAAAAAAATAATTTGCTCATTCTTGAAATGCATTGGTCACCCTTGCAGAGTCTTGAAAAACACATTGTTACTGATATCGTAGGTAATTGGTATGTTAGTATCAACCATGTACTTCTTTCTTCCGCTGAATGCCAAGTCAACTGGTTCTAGGTCATCAAGGTTAAAAATAGATTACTCACTGTAAAATAAGCTTTGTCATTCAGTTCAAAGTATCACCAGGGAGCATCTTTTGTTAATGATAATGATTTTTTTAACGATTTTTGAAACAGTTTTTTTAACATGAAGTTATTCTCATCAATTCAAATGCATAGATTTATTTAATTTTGTGTTTTTTAACTCTGAAAACCTATATTCCCCTATATAAAAGCTGACAATTAATTGTATTTGAATACTTTCTAATTTACATACTGTTTTTGACCAGTAAATACACTGATGTTGATACCTATTTATTGGCACCAACTTTCTGTTAAAATAGATAAAATAAAGACAATTGAGATTTTCCAATTAGTTTTTGCATGATTTTAGGACATTATTTTGTTCCAAAAAGTTCAGGTTGAAATAAAGTTACTGCATCTTTCTAAATCAAAATATTTTCATTCTTACTCTTGTGTTATTCAGAATCAATTATCTGATGGTGTTGGAAATTCTTTTACTTACATAAATACCCAAAACATTTCACTTACATTTGTTGTATCTATTGTAAATAGTTGTATATGATTTATTTCTTGAGACATTAAATAATATGCGAAAGATATGTTGTTACTTATTGATAAAGAAATGAGCCGTGTCACGACAAAACCAACATAATGGGTTTGCGACCAGCATGGATCCAGACCAGCTTGAGCATCCGCGCAGTCTGATCAGGATCGGATGTGCAGGCTGATCAGGATCCATGCTGTTCGCTATCAGTTTCTCTACATGTAATAGGGTTGGTAAGCGAACAGCACGGATCCTGATCAGACTGCGCGGATGCACAGGCTGGTATGGATCCATGCTGGTCGCACTATGTTGGTTTTGTCCTGATGCGGCTCAAATGTTATTACTTATTGATATCATTACAGCTGACCTATCTGTTTATAAGTATGAGGGCTGTCCCAATAAGTCATGGACAACAGTTTAAATACAAAATTCTCAATGGACTTCTAAAAAATTCTAAATGGTAATTAATACACTATTGCTGAGCAAACATGCAAAAAGCTAGTCAGATAACATTTGATTATATACCGGACAAATTTAATACACTAGTACCTGATAACGCAATGCGGCCCATATTCCAAGTCATAAATATGTTATGTAGCATTATGTTTTTCCTTTTCTCTAAAGAAAACAGTTTTAAATGTCAAGAAACCTTATACAAGACATACACATTTGTCAGCACTCACAATTTTTAACGGACTAAAATTTCTGAAATACTGACAACTGTTTGATGTCTTACCATTATTCTTCGTAAACGTTTTCAATTCTCTCCACTGTTCATGGTTGCTTGACTAAGGGCATCCCATTTTTGATATTTTTTCATCAACTGTTAGATACTTTTTATGACACTTGTATAATAATATCGTTTAAACAGGACTGTGTTATTCAGCATGAAATTGATAACCATCTCCAGGGTCGTTTCAGCATCAAACATCGCATTTTTATTGTGCTTATATAATTATATATGAAGGTCATTTATCTGTGGTCATTCCTCTTCTTGATTTTATATCACTGTTACTTCTCTATGTTATGTATCATGGTCTTTTCTATACTGTGGTGGTGGTGGTTCTTGCACTGGATCACGGCAGTAAGCGTCACTGAATTTACCAGAGCACAGTTCAGTCACAGCTATACTGTTGGCAGACTGACTATATACCCAAAACTAAAAATGAACACTTCCAAAAATGGCAACTGCAAAAGTCCATTAAAGAAATTCAGCTAATCAAGGGGTCACCAAATTAAGGGTTAAATTATAAGGAAAAACAGACTAGTTTTTAAGAAAACATTTATTCCACATAAACAATTACCTGACAAGATTGGAAAGAGAATGTAGGAACACATAGTTGGTATTAACAATGAAGATACATGTCAAATAGCACTTCTGGTATTAGTATTAATAGCACAACAATTTACAATATAAAGTCTACTGTAACATATTCTTTGAACCAATATCAATTAACATACAAAATGGTCAACTAATTTAAGAATGCAGCCTCATTTGGGTAAATTACTTGGGAAATAGATCTGGGTCCATATTCAATATACATCTTAAGATTTTTCTAAGAAATATCCTCAAATTTAAGGTATCCTAATTTCTAAGGATAAGAAAGTGCCCATTAGGGCCCGTAATCCTTAAGATGTATATTGAATACTGACCCTGGCTGAAGCCAATCAGCAAATTGACTCCAAAATTATTAAAAATGGCTCAAGAAAATCATGATTGGCTCAATTTTATGAAAAGTATGTCTTGGAATCGCCGGTCTAAAATATGGCATCTAAGATTTTATGGTTACTGTAAAATCTCATTGCCGACTTATTCTAAACATGTCACAAATGATCACTTCACAAAGACACCTTGTTCATATCCTTATTGTTCATAACCTGATTGTTCATATTCAAATGGTAATTTTTTTATAAAGTATGATTTCATGTATACCAGTTGGTCATCATCTTTTGGTTAGACTGCTACACTACATACAACACGAATATCGACTCATATATAAACAATGATAAAACATAGTACAATATAAACACCATTCTGACAATATAGAAGAGGTAATAGTGATTGTATTTTTGCATGGGCCGGTGATGTAAATATATTTTTGCCATTACCAATATGTGGTCAAATCTTTCAAGCATTTAAATTACTTATTATTATAGTATGGCAAAATGCCAGCAAAAGACAAGAATTAAATAATAATAAAAAAACCCCCTTAAATCAAAAGATTTAGTCCTTCAAATGAGATTGGCTAAAGTTGCAAAAATGGTTTTCAGTCCATTGATGTGCAAAAAAAAATTAAAAAAAATAATAAAAGATTAAGAAAAAAAAAATTAAAGAAAAAAAAAATCCACACAATAAATACAGTTTACTCACAATAATATTTCCAGCAAATTAAAAAAGCTCTGGAAATTTGACTGCCACATGTATTATGGACATCAATAGTAATCTCGATTTTTGTTCAGTTTCTATAACACAGTTAAATAACTGTTTATATAAGCCAAGATGATTAACAATGAAATATAATGTAAACATAGAAAAGTATACAAGAGAAACTTGTATACAAGTGTCCCATGGTTGCTCAATGCTTAACAAACAGTGATCACATAACTTTATTTTCTTCATTACAAAATACAATAAAAGTTGCCTTTTTAAAATTGGAAATCTTGTATAAATGTTAATTTCCATTAAACATTTGACCAGAGATTGGCAATGCAGTGTCGTTTTCAGAACTATAATTCTTATGGTTTTATGAGTTTGTACAACAGATTTTACTTTAGCAAAAATTATTACATATCATATACCAATAATTATTAGTTATTACATACTGTATACCACATGCATAACAACAGTACATGTTATGCATTTTCTAAGTATAAATATTTAAATGTATTCACACATTTTAAGTTTAAAGAAATCGGATCTTGATAAGCTTAAACATTTCAAGAGACTATATAATTGTAATTGAATTCTAATTATTATATTAATCCCTGAAGATTTCACCATAAACAAAATGCCAAAATGTACATGCATACATCTTAATTCTCAAATGAAGAGAAGAAAATTCATGGGCAACTGATATATGTGCAGCCTAGCATTTGAAAGAACTTTCTCATCTCATTTCTCTATATTAATACAATCATTACTTCCAAATTGGCTGCCGAAATTCTTTGTATCTATTCATGTTGTCCATTGAATCTTTTGTATGACTGTCCTCCAGTATTGCCTTACAGGAATTCTGCAGGACAAATTCCTCAATATACTCTTACACAGAGTACCTTAAACTTACCTAAGTCATTTCTAAAGAAACCTTTTCATGTTCAAGCTGCATGTCTCCGAATGAGTAAAAATATTTCAAGAAAAAAAAAAAAAAAAAAAAAAAAACTTGAAAAAATGTAATAAGTTTTTAAGAAAAGTAAAAAGTATGCAAGTAATAATTTACATGTTATGTTCGATTTATGACTGATTTTGCAGTATTTACCTTCTATGTTCACTTCACAATAATTTACTTTTAAATACATACTACATCAAATTTTCACGAAAATTAGGATAAATCTGGAGAAATGCTGCTGCTTTCAAGAATAATTGTTATTTTCCAGGCCTTCAGTAGAATTATTTATTTCTTAAAACATTAAATAAATGTAGGGGTATATTTACAATTCATTAATATGATCTCCAAGTTTTCATTTTTATGGTATTGTACATATTTACATACTCCTTATTCAGAAGCCTTTTTAGGATAGCGATAAAGTTAGCACTGACACTTTTTTCGAGTACCTGAACAGCACAATACATTTTCAAATCTTCAGGAGCCTTTCTACCGATACCGATAATTTATACACAGTTTCAAGCCATATTCAACCTTTCTATGACATGTCTATACACTTCTATCTGTTCCTCAAAAGCCTTTTCCAGATACTGATGCCGCTGTTCCATAGACATACAACTCAATGTAGCTGACAATTCATCCGGTTTTAAAGCTTTCTTTAGCTTTTCAAAGTCTCTTCCATTTTTCTGAAAATAAGCAATATAAAGTGTTGCTGGGTTTTTTTTTTTCATTAATTTTATGAGTGAATCTCTTTCAATATATCTCAGTAATATAATCAAACTGAGTAACACAACACAATTATAATCAATTCAAAATTGTTTACTTTTGCTTGAATTTCTTTTTGTGGCATCTGTTTGAATTTGTTTGGATTTCAAGTCAAACCAAAATTGCGAGGTTATGACATTTTAGTTTTCTTGGTGCAAAAATATTATGCATATGCACAAAAAAAAGGAGCATAAACAAGAGGGCCATGATGGCCCTGAGGTCGCTCACCTGTATATAGCGCCCCCCCCAACCCCGGGCCAATTTTTACCCAAGGGTTTATATTTGTTTATTTGAACAGACTTGGTAGACACCCATAAGAAGATGTTTCATGCTAAACATCTAAGTTCTAGCTCATTGGGTTTTTTAAAAGAAGATTTTTAAAGTTTTTACTATACACATATAGTAAAAAACAATGACACCCCTGGGGCAGGGCCAGTTTTGACCCCCGGGCTTTTATTTGAACAAACTTTGTAGATATTTACTTAAAGATGTTTCATGCTTAATATCTAAACTCTAGCTATTTGGGTTTTTTCAAAGAAGATTTTTAAGTTTTTGCTATACACTTATAAGGAAAATCAATGACCCCCCCCCGGGCGGGGCCAGTTTTGACCCCAGGGCTTTTATTTGAACATACTTGGTAGACACCCATTAGAACATGTTTCATGCTAAATATCTTAGCTCTAGCTCTTTGAGTTCTTTAAAAGAAGATTTTTTAAGTTTTTACTATATGCATATAGGGAAAATCAATGACCCCCTGGGGCGGGGCCAATTTTGACCCCAGGGCTTTTATTTGAACAAACTTGGTAGACACTCATTAGAAGATGTTTCATGCTAAATATCTTAGCTCTAGCTCTTTGGGTTCTTTAAAAGAAGATTTTTTAAGTTTTTACTATATGCATATAGGGAAAATCTATGACCCCCTGGGGCGGGGTCAATTTTGACCCCAGGGCTTTTATTTGAACAAACTTGGTAGACATTCACTAGAAGACGTTTCATGCCAAATATCTAAGCTCTAGCTCTTATGGTTCTTTAAAAGAAGATTTTTTAAGTTTTTACTATATGCATATAGGGAAAATCAATGACCCCCTGGGGCGGGGCCAATTTTGACCCCAGGGCTTTTATTTGAACAAACTTGGTAGACATTCACTAGAAGATGTTTCATGCCAAATATCTAAGCTCTAGCTCTTACGGTTCTTTAAAAGAAGATTTTTTAAGTTTTTACTATATGCATATAGGGAAAATCAATGACCCCCTGGGGCGGGGCCAATTTTGACCCCAGGGCTTTTATTTGAACAAACTTGGTAGACACTCACTAGAAGATGTTTCATGCCAAATATCTAAGCTCTAGCTCTTAGGGTTGTTTAAAAGAAGATATTTAAAGATTTTTCTTTCGGTTGCCATGGCAACCAGAGTTCTGCATGGAATTAAATTCTTTGAACAATTTTTAAAGGTGACCACCAAAGGAACATTCCTGTGAAGTTTGGATGAAATTGGCTCAGTGGTTTATGAGGAGATGTCATTTAAAGCAAAAGTTTACGGACGGACGCCGGACGGACGGACGCCGGACGAAAAGCGATCACAAAAGCTCACCCTGTCACTTTGTGACAGGTGAGCTAAAAATGGTGCATAAACACTCTATTAGATCAATATCGGCTAAAGTCTAAAGCCAATTACCTATATCAAATTAAAAGAGCTATGTAAGAAAATCTTTTTGATAACATTATAACTAAGAAAAAAATTTACTTGAAAAGGGATGTTTAATCTTCTCTTGATGTCCAGCCTATATTGTCGGAACTTTTCTTTGTCTGCCTCACTAGTAGCCTTCAATCTTAATATTTCATATATTCTTCTTGCTTGTTTCTGTAAATAAATCAAACTGTATCTTAATATGTAATTGACAATACCTCTTATTATTTTGACATACAAATGGAAATATAAGCTGTTTTGTTTTGTTGTGTTGTTTGGTGTTACAAAAAACCCACACTATAGGTCATATGGTGCCGAAACAGGAAAACATGATTTTTGGCTAACTGCAGGTGTTATAAACTTTGAAGCAACACCAGGGGTCAAACCATAAATATCCAACCAAGGTATAGCTACAGCAAAATGTTCATCTAATTTGATCATGGCATTAAAAGTCTACAGTGATTTTATCCCCTGTATTTTACAGCCGAATAAAGGTTGTTTCCCCTAGTCCAAATAGGTATATTTCCCCCTAAAAATGCTAATATTTTACTCTAAATGCCATCAGAACCATGACTTAAGAGCATCTAACATATATCAATTAGATAACAGAAAGCTGGCCTTATAGATAGCCTCTGTTATGTACAATGCATGTTAAATTAATATAAATTGAAAATTTTATCAAATGTTTGGGTAAATTCCATTCAAAGTTGTTAGAATTTGATTTTCCCCTTTTCTTTCTGATTTATCAAGCTATATTTTAAAGGTAGCATTTATTGTGCAGTAATGCAATCAGAGAAAAATTTTCTTTTCCATACAAAAAACAAACTCACTGTAATCGTACCAATTGTCAAATAGCAATGAAGCGAAAGACAGTTCATCTGTAATGGCCATTTAGTTTTTGGAAAATCATACCAAAAATAAAAAGGTTTTGTGAAATAAAATGATAAACATTTCAGGGCTTTATGGGCCTTTAACTTACGCTGTTGAGTTTAAGTTTAAGCCTGGCTTCATGAGACATATCATCATCAAATCCTTCATGTAACTTGGCTGGCTGAAAACTTTTCAAATTCATACAGTTCCGTGCATCAACAAAGTCACGTAAACGCTGAAAGTTCTCCGATGGATCTTCAACTGTAAGAAAGTCAATAAGAATTCATGTATGTATGTTACCAAGGGGACCCTAAGGGCCCTTGATCGCTCACTTGAGAAATAGGTCAAAAGATCAAAGCTACAGTTACCTTATTTTATCAGTATAGTATTTAGGGGAAGTGACAATAAATTAAAAGGAACAAGCAATTATCATAGTATTGCAAGCAATCCATAAGTCCCCTACCGGTTAGAACCCCACAACATTCTGAAGGGCCATTGGCCATTCACTAATGTTTCAATTTTTCTCTATTTTAAGTAAATTTGTTGGAAAAGTTCTTTAAAAGTGATCACAGGAAACAGTTTTTATGAACAGACAGACAGATGGACTGAAGGACACTCGTAAAGTTAATATTTGAAACATCCCTGTTACCAAAATATAACATTTTGAAAGCAAATTTCTTAAAGAGGAGATAACTCTTGAATTAAAGATGCAATTTCATAAAAATTTTCAGCTCTTTTTGACTCATCACAAATATTGTTATATTTGCCATGTTTTGTTGCCAAGGCAACTGATATTTTTTCAAAATAGGAAGAACAGATAAGACATGCATAATCTCAAGACTGCTATTTACCCATATGTCAAGTTTCATAAAAATATTTCCAGTACTTTTTGAGTTATCACTGGATTCAGTTTATGTGTAAAATTTGCCATATTTTCAGCCTATTTGTTGCCATAGCAACCAGAATTTTCAACATAAGAAGAAAAGAAAAAGACATGCATAATCTCAAGACTGCCATCTACCCATATGTCAAGTTTCATAAAAATATTTCCAGTACTTTTGGCGTTATCACTGGATCCAGTATATGTGTAAAATTTGCCATATTTTCAGCCTATTTGTTGCCATAGCAACCAGAATTTTCAACATAAGAAGAAAAGAAAAAGACGTGCATAATCTCCATACTGCCATCTATCCATATACCAAGTTTCATAAAAATATTTTCAGTACTTTTCAAGTTATCGCGGGATCCAGTTTTGTGGACGGACTGACAGACAGACAGAAAATTTTCAGCTCTTTTTGACTCATCATAAATATTGTTATATTTGCCATGTTTTAAGCCTATTTGATGCCAAGGCAACTGATATTTTTTCAAAATAGGAAGAACAGATAAGACATGCATAATCTCAAGACTGCTATTTACCCATATGTCAAATTTCATAAAAATATTTCCAGTACATTTTGAGTTATCACTGGATTCAGTTTATGTGTAAAATTTGCCATATTTTCAGTCTATGTGTTGCCATAGCAACCAGAATTTTCAACATAGGAAGAAAAGAAAAAGACATGCATAATCTCAAGACTGCCATCTACATATATGTCAAGTTTCATAAAAATATTTCCAGTAATTTTTGCGTTATCACTGGATCCAGTTTATGTGTAAAATTTGCCATATTTTCAGCCTATTTGTTGCCATAGCAACCAGAATTTTCAACATAGGAAGAAAAGAAAAAGACATGCATAATCTAAAGACTGCCATCTACCCATATGTCAAGTTTCATAAAAATATTTCCAGTACTTTTTGCGTTATCACTGGATCCAGTTTATGTGTAAAATTTGCCATATTTTCAGCCTATTTGTTGCCATAACAACCAGAATTTTCAACATAAGAAGAAAAGAAAAAGACGTGCATAATCTCCATACTGCCATCTATCCATATATCAAGTTTCATAAAAATATTTTCAGTACTTTTCAAGTTATCGCGGGATCCAGTTTTGTGGACGGACGGACTGACAGACAGACAGACGGACGGAGGGTAAACCTAAAGTCCCCTCCGGTTAACCAGTAGGGGACTAACAAGAGCCCGGTTCACAACCGGGTGATGCTCCCCGAATAGGTTTTGGACACAGGAAAGTACACCTCTTGTAGTTTCAGAGTTATGTCCCTGGAAAAAGTTCAAAGTGCAATAATTCCAAAATTAGGCAAGGCAGAGTTACTGTTCTTTGCACTGCACTTATAATCAATGTGATCTATCAACATACAAAGTTTCTTGATGATATCTCTTATGATTTCCGAGTTATGTCCCGGACAACTTCAAAAAGTAAAAATAAACAAAGGGCAATTACTCCAAAATTAGGCAAGGCAGAGTTATGATTCTTAGGCATTGCACATCTACCCACTGAGATATACAGTTGACTCTCGGTAACTCGAAATCCAAGGGACTGGGCATTTTACTTCGAGAGAAACGGAATTCGAGTAACGTGGAACTGCCGCCATTACGCTGACATTCGTACATGTATATACATGTGCCTGATTAAATGTGCAAAGAAGTAGGTTTGTTATTGTTGTTAGCGACAATGCTGCAATATTTAACCGTTGAAATGACGGTAAATCACTTACAACTACGAATTATAAATAAACAAAAATATATCATTCAAAATTTAATACATGTATATTAATAGTGAAACATAAACACACAATTATATTTGATTTAATTGATCATCGGACGAAAACGAAAGTAGCAACTATCGTGAACCGGAAGTACAAATTAATGTATGCAAAATGACGGAACATTAATTATACAAATGTCATTTACGTTGATAACACACATCAATACCTAGGCTGTTATTTGACTAACACCCGTCAGACTGGCACGAGTCAACTTTCTTAAAGAAATGTAATCAAATTTTAATTTAGTTATCTAACTGTTAAAACCAATTAAGTGCTGAAACGGATTAAAGCCATTTATACGACGTGTTAATAATACATGATGGCCGGCAATTAAAAATTTCTATGAAACGTGTTAATCACGAGTGACAACATCTCACCTTGATGTCTCCGACCTTTGATCAGTCGGCTGATTTCACACTTTGACTAATTGAGATGAAAATATGTTGGACTTTAATTGACGGGACCAAATTTTCTTTTCGACTAAACAGGAGTCTCGGTAAGTCAAAATTTGACCTAAGCGGAGTTAAAATACAAAGATAAAGAAGGAAATTTGACGGGACTTTAGAAATTCTTCGACTAACGCGGAATTTTGAGTTAAGAGAGTTTGACTTATTGAGAGTCAACTGTATCTACCTACAAAGTTTCATGTTTGATATTTCTTATAGTTTTACAGCTATGTCCTGGACAAGATTTTTCTAAAAGGGGAGATAATTAAACAAGAGGGCTATGATGGCCCTGAGGTCGCTCACCTGTATATAGGCCCCCCCCCCCAACCCCCACCCCCCCCCCACGTTGCAGGGCCAATTTAACCCAAGGGCTTTTATTTGCACAAACTTGGTAGACACCCATAAGAAGATGTTTCATGCTAAACATCTAAGCTCTAGCTCATTGGGCTTTTTAAAAGAAGATTTTTAAAGTTTTTACTATACACATATAGTTAAAAACAATGACACCCCTGGGGCCGGGCCAGTTTTGACCCCAGGGCTTTTATTTGAACAAACTTTGTAGACACTTACTAGAAGATGTTTCATGTTTAATATCTAAACTCTAGCTTTTTGGTTTTTTCAAAGAAGATTTAAAGTTTTTGCTAAACACATATAAAGAAAATCAATGACCCCCAGGGCGGGGCCAATTTTGATCCCAGGTCTTTTATTTGAACAAACTTTGTAGACACTCACTAAAAGATGTTTCATGCTTAATATCTTAACTCTAGCTATTTGGGTTTTTTCAAAGAAGATTTTTTAAGTTTTTGCTATACACATATAAGGAAAATCATTGACCCCCGGGGCAGTGCCAATTTTGACCCCAGGGCTTTTATTTGAACAAACTTGGTACACACCTATTAGAACATGTTTGATGCTCAATATCTTAGCCATAGCTCTTTGAGTTCTTTAAAAGAAGATTTTTTAAGTTTTTACTATATGCATATAGGGAAAATCAATGACCCCCCGGGGCGGGGCCAATTTTGACCCCAGGGCTTTTATTTGAACAAACTTGGTAGACACCCATTAGAACATGTTTCATGCTAAATATCTTAGCTCTAGCTCTTTGGGTTCTTTAAAAGAAGATTTTTTAAGTTTTTACTATATGCATATAGGGAAAATCAATGACCCCCGGGGCGGGGCCAATTTTGACCCCAGGGCTTTTATTTGAACAAACTTGGTAGACACTCACTAGAAGATGTTTCATGCCAAATATCTAAGCTCTAGCTCTTTGAGTTCTTTAAAAGAAGATTTTTTAAGTTTTTACTATATACATATAGGGAAAATCAATGACCCCCTGGGGCGGGGCCAATTTTGACCCCAGGGCTTTTATTTGAACAAACTTGGTAGACACCCATTAGAACATGTTTCATGCTAAAAATCTTAGCTCAAGCTCTTTGGGTTCTTTAAAAGAAGATTTTTTAAGTTTTTACTATATGCATATAGGGAAAATCAATGACCCCCCCGGGGCGGGGCCAATTTTGACCCCAGGGCTTTTATTTGAACAAACTTGGTAGACACTCACGTGAAGATGTTTCATGCCAAATATCTTAGCTCTAGCTCTTTGAGTTCTTTTAAAGAAGATTTTTTAAGTTTTTACTATATGCATATAGGGAAAATCAATGACCCCCCGGGGCGGGGCCAATTTTGACCCCAGGGCTTTTATTTGAACAAACTTGGTAGACACCCATTAGAACATGTTTCATGCTAAATATCTTAGCTCTAGCTCTTACGGTTCTTTAAAAGAAGATTTTTTAAGTTTTTACTATATGCATATAGAGAAAATCAATGACCCCCTGGGGCGGGGCCAATTTTGACCCCCAGGGCTTTTATTTGAACAAACTTGGTAGACACTCACTAGAAGATGTTTCATGCCAAATATCTAAGCTCTAGCTCTTTGAGTTCTTTTAAAGAAGATATTTAAAGTTTTTTCTTTCGGTTGCCATGGCAACCAGAGTTCTGCATGGAATTAAATTCTTTGAACAATTTTTAAAGGTGACCACCAAAGGAACATTCCTGTGAAGTTTGGATGAAATTGGCTTAGTGGTTTATGAGGAGATGTCATTTAAAGTAAAAGTTTACGGACGGACGCCGGACGAAAAGCGATCACAAAAGCTCACCCTGTCACTTTGTGACAGGTGAGCTAAAAATGAGGCTTAACAAAGTTATGGTTCTTTTGCACTGCACCTCTCCTCAATAAGATCTATCTACCTACAATGTTTCATCTTGATATCTCTTATAGTATTAGAGTTATGTTCAAGACAAAGTTCAAAGTGTTTAAATTAACAAAGGGCAATAACTCCAAAATTAGGACAAATAGTGTTATTGTTTTTATGCACTGCACATCTACCCATTGAGATCTATTCACCTACAAAGTTTCATGTTGATATCTCTTATAGTTTTAGAGTTATGCCCCGGACAAGATTTTTCTATAAGGGGAGATTATTCAAAAACCGGGCAAAATAGAGTCCCTCAATGCCCTCTACCACTGTATGAAGTTTCAACAAATTATCTCCAAGGGTTTTCAAGTTATACTCCGGACAAGACAACGGACGGACAGACGGACAAGGCACTGACTATATGCTCCCCTGAAATTTTTTGGGGAGCATAAAAATCGTATGAAGGTATTTGTTTCTGTACCTGTGATGTCTAGAATATCTGAGTCGCCATAGCAACCATTATAGAATGTCTGTAATAACTGTGCTCCATGGCCTTGTTTTTGAAATGGAGGTAACACCAGAACCTGGCTGAAATAACAACAAAAAAAACAGAAATAAAATCACATCAAATAATTGTTCAGTTAATTCTTAAAATTTCCTTAATCTGCAGAAAACATAAAACTTTTAAATTGTAAATTAAATTGTATTAAATTGTACAGTTTCAAAATTGGATACAAGTCCTTTTCACTTACGAAGATGATATTTAATTTCTTGTTTACACTAAATTCATTCTCACAAAAGTTATGTAATATACAATTTCAATATAAAACAAAATTGTTTACAGTAAAGACACTTGCACCACTTTAATGCAGAATTACAGTGTATAGTGAAGAGAATGAAAAACTTTCTCCACCTACCTGATTCTTGGCCGGGTTCTACAAGGGTAGGCGTAGTATTTGTAAACTGTCATATAACCAGCTATAGCGTACATAGGGTTACCATCTTTCTTGTATTTTTCAAACCTATTAAATCAAATAATAGTCACATCATGTAATACATGTATATACACAAGAGTGATCAGTGATCACATGTGTCACCTCATGATAGCCAATAGCATGCTGCAGCTACTTTGTAGCTTAAGACACAAAAATCATTAACAAGCCAAACCGTGTTTTTTCGAAGGACCGTTATAGATGTGCATAGGATTTGGAACAAGTGTGACCTATTTAAACATTAAAATTGGGTTTCATTAGAAAATCTATATTATATACAACCATAGTACAGCATACGGTAACAATAATGATATACAGCGGTATCATTTAGTAAAATACTGTTAAATTTATTTTTCTTTGCAGTTTCAAGGCATAGTTATTGTAAAAAGTACAATAAAGCACAGAGTAAAATGTCTTACAGTAAATAAAAGGTCCATCTTTCATCATCAACATCTATGAAGGAGGCAGCATCAATGTAGAACAGTATAAATGTCTGAAGTCTCTCGTGATACTCTCGGAACCCGGGACATTCGATGTCCGTCTTGTATATCTCAAACTGTCTATCTTCTCCATCTACAAACAAAACAATGTTACCTCTTTATTACTGTAACTATTAACATCTTTATTATCGTAACTATTAACCTCTTTATAAATGAAACTATTAACCTCTCTATTAAGGTAACTATTAATCTCTTTATTAAGGTATCTATTAACCTCTCTATTAACATACTATATATATTAACCTCTTTATTACGGTAACTATTTACCTCTTTTATAACGTTACTATAAATCTCTTTATTAGTATAATTTTTTAACAAAATTGTATGAGAAATAAACATTGCATCTATTTTGTACATTTACTTCCTTATTTTTATTAAGATTTTTATTTTTTGTTGTTTTTATACATGCATCTTGCTATTTTTAAGGATCTACAATAATTTTTAAGGAAACCTCTGATACAACAAAGCAAATTGCGAAGTTTTTTTTGCTGGAACAGCAACAATGGCAGTTTAAAACTGAAGTTGGAGATACAGACTGAAGCTTCTACTGACAGAAATAATTGACAATCTAATACAGTACAGTGGTGCTTTAACAGCAAGGGATTGCAGGAATGTTGCAGTATTTATAATAGTGTTTGCAAAAAATTTATCCCAGTGGGGGTGGGGGTTGGGGGGGGGGGGCATGCATGTTCTGTGAAATAATTATTATTCATGGAGCACAAATTTTATATATTTCATAAAACCACATCAGTTTGAAAATTGCAAAAGCTTGCCAATGATTGGCTAAAGACCATTAGGTGACAACCTATTAGTGATCATCAGAGTAGCGTTATTTTGGACCTGATTTTAATCAGATTGATTTTTATTATTACCTTTGTTCACTGTATAGGAATGCAGCAGTTCACCATAAGGTTTGAAGTTTACATCTTTAGCCAAAGCCGCACTGAAGTCATCAATGTTTGTGTAATACCCTGGTGGTAATTCCTTAGACAGAGACCCGACTACATCATCTGGCTGAGATAAATGAAATAGAATTATGATGTAATATACTTCAAAATTTATTTTATTTAAAAAGGGAAAGATGATACTGAAAGATGCCAACATAGTCATAGTAATTGATAAATCTGTGAGCCAAGACAACTATCTCTCATTCAAGTTGGAAACTTTTATGCTACAGTAGCACAGTCAGGTCATGTTTTTAAGATTTCTACCCCTAATACAAGGACTCGTCTTTCAGTCTTGACAAAACCGTTCATCATTTTTTAGAGAATATTCTAAAATTTGCAATGACTGAAAAATGAACAGTGCAGTCCATGATCAGATGGCATAGATGTGTTGGCTTATCTTGGTCCGCACTTGTTGCATGGGAAGGTTCATTGCCATATAATAGCATAATGCTAAAGATAAAATATGTTTAAACAAACTACATTTAAAATGTTTAGAAACGACGTTTGGGTAGTGATATACAGCTCTGCTTTATCCTGCAGTAAAGAAAAGTTAGTGGTGCTGTTCAGTTCATGATGCAGAAAAAAAAGTCCCAAAAAATCTACCAACTTAAAATACCGTCATGATGCAGAAAAAACACACAAAAATTCCAAATATAATTTTTTTTAATTAAATATTAATTATACAAAACTTGTGAGTTACCTTTAGTCCATCAAATTTCTCAGGAGAGACTTTATCTGTGTATTTAATGTTGAGGTATGTAGTCAGCTTTGACGCACTGTAGTACAGTTGTATAGCAAGGTCTTTGAACCCAAATATGTTTTCTCTGAAATGAAGATAAAACATCAATCACAGTTGACCGATGATTTTAAAATCAATGCATGTCTGCTGAAATGAGCCACAAGTATGGCAGTTAGTATAACTGTAGTGTTTTTTCCCTTATATAACTGATACCGGAAAATGACACCATTCCCAATAGAAACAAGGGTGCCATAGTCACAAAATACGCCCGTTTACGAAAGCTTTAGATGGAGATGGGGGCATTATGGATAAGTGTTATCTAGCAAGCAAGTTTTTATTCTTGGCACTGTGTTGTTAAATGAACCTTAAAACAAATCAGTAGGGAAGATATGCACAGGAAGTGTGACCTTGACCTTGGTCGCAGGGACCTGAATTTTATGCACGGCACTTAGCCTCACAATGATGAACATTTGTGCCAAATTATATTGAAATCCCTCTATGCATGTAGAAGTTTTGCTCCAGACAAGCGTTTTTCTATGAGCTCTAACTGTGACCTTCACCTTTGACCTAGAGACTTGGTTCATGTGCAGGGCACTACGTCTCATGGTGGTGAACAATTCTATAAAGTAACATTAAAATTCCTCCACGCATGTAGAAAATATGCTCCGGACAACATCTGGATATTTAATCATCTCCAGTGACCTTAACCTTGCAAATATTAACCTAAATTAAATGTGTCACACCTGTAGTCATGATAGTTACCATTTGTGCTACAATCCATCAATAAATGATGACTAAATGGTCCCTATACACATCTTCAAATTTTTATCTGAACTTTGACCTCTATGTGTAACCTTGACTTTGGTCGCAGGGATCTGAATTTTGCGTGCGACACTCAGCCTCACAATGGTGAACATTTGTGCCAAGTTATATTGAAATCCCCCATGAATGTAGAAGTTTTGCTCCGGACAAGCGTTTTTCAATGAGCTCTAAGTGTGACCTTGACCTTTGACCTGGAGACCTGGATCATGCATTGAGCAATACATATCATGGTGGTGAACATTTCCATAAAGTATTATAAAAATTCTTCTATACATGTAGGAGATATGCTCCGGACAAAATCTGGATATTTCACCATCTTTAGTGACCTTGACCTTGCATATATTGACTTAAAGTACATGTGTCACAGCCGTAATCATGATAATGACCATTTGTGTTACAATCCCTCAATAAATGATGATTAAATCGTCCCTATACACATCTTCATATTTTTATCTAAACTTTGACCTCTATGTGTGACCTTGACCTTGGCTGCAGGGACCTGAATTTTGTGCGCGACACTCCGCCTCACAATGGTGAACATTTGTGCCAAGTTATATTGAAATCCCTCTATGCATGCGGAAGTTTTGCTCCGGACAAGCGTTTTTTCAATGAGCTCTAAGTGTGACCTTGACCTTTGACCTAGAGACCTAGTTCATGTGTGTGACATGGCTTCTCATAATGGTGAACATTTCTATGAAATTTCATTAAAATCCCTCCATGCGTGGAGATATGCTCCGGACAAAATCTGGATATTTCATCATCTTTAGTGACCTTGACCTTGTATATATTGACCTAAATTATATGTATCACAGCCATAGTCTTGATAATGACCATTTGTGTTACAATCCCTCAATAAATGATGACTAAATGGTCCATATACACATCTTCATATTTTTATCTGAACTTTGACCTCTATGTGTGACCTTGACCTTGGCCGCAAGGACCTGAATCTTGCGCGCGACACTCCGCCTCACAATGGTGAACATTTGTGCCAAGTAATATTGAAATCCCTCTATACATGTGGAAGTTTTGCTCCGGACAAGCATTTTTCAATGAGCTCTAATTGTGACCTTGACCTTTGACCTAGAGACCTGGTTCATGTGCGCAACACTGCTCCTCATAGTGGTGAACATTTCTATGAAGTTTCATTTAAATCCCTCCATACATGTAGGATATGCTCCGGACAAAATTGGACGCCGCCCGCCAGGGGCGTTCCCATAATACGTCCCGTTTTTCAAACGGGCGTATAAAAAGACAGCAAATTTCCCAATTCATGACTGATAAATTCCCAAAATAACACTGAAAATTTCCTCAAAAATCTGCAAATTTAAAGGTTAACAAAAACAGTAAAGATCTGTAATGAAATAAAATTGTTTAAACAGTAATCAAAGTTTCTATACCAGAAATAATACATTCCTTTTAGTTGAGACAGTTACATGATAAATCAAGAAATCAGCTGAGGAAAAATTGTATTTTAAAATATACACACAATATAGTATAACTAGGCTTTTTTTTCACAAGAGGGGTGAGGGGCCATTCCCTTACATTTGGGGAAAAAATGTTGCAGTACATTGCATTTTTTGGGGTAGAAAAACTCTATATAAATAAAATTTTAGGAAAAAAATGCATGATATTATCTGTGTGAATATGAAATTTTAATTTATACTTTTACTAATAAATTCAGATCATATGACTGTGATTGCCACCACTGTTTACATTTTTACATATAACAGTAAACCCTTTGTCTGTTAATCTGCGAGACCGACACACAGTAAATCTATTAAGAATTTATAGTTGTCAAACACTGATAATTGAAAAAACTCACTGTTCACCAAATATTTGGTGTGTCATTTCTGGTTGGAAACCTTCATTGTTTTCCAAGTCGGACTCATCTCTCACTAAAAATATATTTACAGATAATGGATATTAATTATTATCACGTCTTAATTTTAAAAAAAATTCAATCAAGAAGTCAAAACAAAATAAATTGATAAAATCTAACTGAAAGTGTCTTTATTACAATAATTCAATATCTCAAAAAAAGTTAACATACTCTGATAAATTAACTTTGTTTCATTACAATAATTTAATATAAAAAAAAAAACGACAACAAATCACTCATGAAACATGGTATTATTAAATTAAAATTACCCAATTTGAATGTTATCACTTCATTTGCATCACATTTGTAATCATCCAATCTGTTGTGCACGAGAGTCATTCCACATCCTACAAAGATATATATATTATTATAATATATATACAATTAAATTTATATCATTCATCATTTTAATAGGATGCAATTTTAATGGAAACCCTGGTTTTCTGATTAATAAAGATTATAGAAATCCTGGTTTTCTGATATTAAATGGCCAAGTCAAATATAGCTTAACATGGGTGCAAGTTAAAAATTTTGAAAAACCTGAACTATTTGTTTGGGGGCCAGGGGGCCGCAAGGGCCCCCGGTGGGTCCAGGGCAACCTTTAACAGAACGAAAACAAAGCATAATTTTCTGAGACAAAATTTTTTTTTTTTATCCAGACCATGAAAAAAAATTTAAGTAGGGGCAAATTTTGTGAGTCGGTCGCGTTACTGCAAACATACATTTTTTTTTAAGGATGGCCTAACATACATACTGTAGTATAGTATTTTCACTTAAATATTGCTCAAATAATTATTTTTTTCTTTTCTCTCTCTTTTTCTTAATTATATAAACAAAAACATTTCAACACAAAAAGAAATGTGCATTCATATATTGGTTCCACTATTTAATATTGTGGTTCCAACAGTAAAGAGTGATAAAACAAACCAATATATAAATAAATTGAAAATTGAGTTGATTTGTACCGAGTTTACGTTTTAATTAGGGCTGAGCTGACCCTGATTCCATACAAACAATAAATTGTTTTCAAAAAAGATAATTAAAACAAGCCTGGTTATGTTTCACAGTAAGTTTGTTTTTCATATGGTTTGGATCGTCTGCGTGCATTTAATTCTTTTTTTCCCGCTGGATCCATACTTGATGGATTTTCTACATACAGTGCAGAAAGCTACGCCGGGAACGTCTGGCTTTTCCAGCCAGTTTCCGTAGTTATCCCCGTTTCGATCACATACAAACAACCATTCCCATCTCCATTTATTTTTTGAGGTCTTCTCGATATCTTTTGTATTAAATCCTTCGTGTAGAAACTTCATTTTGACTAACAAATTGTACAATTACTTTCTGTTTACATATTACTCTGTAGCCGAATCGGTAACGAAGCCGCTTTTTCATTGGATGATTATAATTAGCGCGCCAATCTAAATCGTTGTAATAAATTCACGGATAAAATTGCATGCCGGGATTAATAATACATGTTTTCGTAAACATCTCGTATATCTTCGGAAACTATCGGCAGTTTCCGCGAAAGTTTACTATTGACGCTTCGAGAACAACCGTGAGCATCCGTATGTTATATAGCGTTCTCGATTATGAATTTCTAATCGGTGGTACTTCTCAGTTTGAAAGAGTAGACCCGCACCATACCCCTCCAAATATCTCAACGGATTTACGTGATTTGCAAAAATGATCCCTCCGGCACTTGAAAAACCGGAACTTCCGGCACATGCCGGAAAACTTGCACCCATGGCTTAAAGAGTAAGGACCAAAGACTTGAGAAGATAGAAAATATTGAATATATCCACAGGTGGCCCATGATTTGTTACCCTTATCATTTTCAACAATTCGATACACTGTATTTTCTAATATTAATCCAAATGTTCATGGTGAAGAAATTCATATTTTGGGCAATATTGCAGGATTTCCAAAATTTAACTCGTCTGCTCATATTTACAAGTAGACATCGATGCAGGACGAGTACAAAATCGTGTATGCTCCTCTGACAGGACAAGTGGAAATTTGCCAATGTAATAGTAAGCTAGAATTCTTAGAATCAGTTTGTTTACATTTGACGATGAAGACCAGACACAAAGCTTGTGCCCTATGTTATGTATAATTTGCACACTTTACAAAGCTCTGAAGGCATACATGCCATAACGTCCCGGATGCCCGGCATTGCCCCGAAAATCGGATGTCTGTCCCAGAGATGTCCCGGGCATCGATTTGATCCCGGAAAAAAAAATATATTTTGCAAAATTTTCATAAATCAAATCTCGCACATTTCACCTCTCGATCGTAAAATATATTCTGACCTGGTACACATAATACACAGGAACATTGATATTCAGCCCCCCAATTATCGACTATCGATTCCCCTCGGCAATAGCTTTCTTCATGCATTGGCAATTAACGTTCTCTGTTGAATTCGGCAGCGTTTAATGGTCGGGCTAATTAATGGTTTAAGGCCCTTAACAATTATCGTTAATCCCCCGATAATCATTAATTTTTAGATCAATCGCTTACTTGCAGAAAGTCTAATTATTACAAACAATGTAAATATATCCATCAAATAAATTATTAAAGGTGTCAAATACATTAACTTGCTGTGTTTGTTTTGATGACTGGAAGAATTGCGTTACGTGACATGTAGTAATTATCACGACTTTAAGATTTAACGGGTGAACAACATGGCTGCGCCCATTCACCGGGTTTATAACTTACAACTAACTTGCTTTTAGGGAATAATAAATGAAATACTATAAAATGATAAAGATGTCGACCTAAAAGACTACTTCTTAAACTAGTAAGTTAACAGACTTAGTTAACTGTTTATCATTTGAATTCAGGAGAAAGTCGTCCTAATTTAATAACGTTATACGATTGACACCCCCCTCCCCCCTTTTCCACAACTGCCACCATATCCATTATTGCCGCGATGAAAAGTGTCCCGGAAAGCTGTCCAAAATTTATGGCATATATGTCTGAAGGCATTGTTAATTCGAATGTGTCTGACAATGTCCTATAAAGTCCACGATTCAAACATAACCAAAAACATAAGCTATGTTTCCGGCTTGGGTTTATTAAATTTATGTAAAGAAATTGATTATGATAATTTTAGCGGTCTTTTGAATCAGCGAGGTACTATTGCATCGGCAAAGTTTATCTTGAAAATCGAGTTAAAGATGTAGGACAAGTAGAAATTTGAAGCCACTCGAGTGGGTCTGAAAAGAATAATCGATCCCTGTATGGCAGATATAAAATATATCAAACTTAATTTGATGTTTAAAAATTCTTTTTTGTTTTATAAACGAATATCTGTCAAGATTTTGTCATAATTTTCATGATTCAGCAGAAATGGTGTTGACTGGAACAGGGACAAATTTAGGGCACCTGTTGGAATTCTATCCTCGTGAAAATGTTTGACTATATGAGCCCTAGAAATGCTTTTAAAAGTAACAGTGTTGTTCTCCACATTACAATCGATTTTGCTGCACGTTTTTCAAAGAACATCTGTTCAAAATCTGTGTTTACCTGAAATATCAAGTGCTTATCCGGCAACTGATACAGTTTAGACAGAAGAAAAAACGAACCCTTGAAATTTAATGACATCTTATAAACGATTATATTACTACTATAAAGTGTTCATAAAAATACTGCCTAACTAAGAATAAAATAAGCTATGAGAGAAAACAAACCTGCCATCTTTGATTTCCCGCGAATACGTAATTTTTGTACGATATTAATTATCTGCCCTTGGCAAGTGTTTAGGTATTATACGAAATTAGCCAATTTCGCGAACTGGTGTCAGTTTTAGGTCATACGGTATTAAATTTAGTGAGGTTTTTTTCCTCACACTTTTCTCTCAAAATTGAACATATAAAGTACAATTCTGAATTATAATCCTCGTTTTAATTAACAAATGAGTAAATATTCATCATCATGGAATTACCATGCATCTAAATTATAAATGAAATATTTAGAATATTGTCGATTACTAAATTGAAATTATGTATTGAATACTTTGGAGGATGTATAAACATTTATACAAAGCTTTCTTTAATTAGATTACATTCAATTATTACATTTTTTATATATTATTTGCTTGTTTCTTCATTTTTATGTAGAACATAATTTGGTTTGCAAGAGTTATCTTTATTAATTATTTTAGGTTTTGCATGTTTGACTCATTAAAATTTATTGTCTTAATGTGCTTTTAATAAAAAAAAAAGCCTGGAAAAGTTTGCAGGTTTCAGTAGTTTTAAATGTCACATTGCTGATTTTACTTTTTTATTGTTCAAAAATTGTCATTTATTTTAACTTCTTTATAATTCATTTATTATTATGTAAGTTAGTGTGATAATTTGACAGTAAATGGATCCCATTGGAAATCAGCTTTTAGCTAAATGGGTAACATAGAACATACTTATTAATTAATCTTATAACTATTTTTGTTGAATTCATGTGTGTGTTTTATATATATGCAAGTTGATATATGTGATAACATTGTATGTGTTTATGTCTATTCCCTGAATAAGTCGATACGGTTGTTCTTACCTGCCACTTAAGCCCTTCCGTTCATTTATATATTTTTTCATTGTCATTTCTTTATTTTGCGAGTTAATTTCCTCCAAGATTGTTTTGTTATATCGTCAAGATTCACTGGTCCAGGGTCTCTCTATTTGAACTGGCCAAATTGTTTGTATGTAATATCAACTTCGTGATTGAAACTTTTATATCTATTGTCCATGTCTAACTGCAAGATTTTATAATAAGCTATTTTGTGTTTGTTTTTTGTTGTTGTTTTATTTTTGTCAATTCCTAATGTTTCTTCATCAAAGCTGTGATAAATTTGCGCTTCACATTGCCAGAGACTTACTAAGCTGCAAATATTTAGTTCTGTTACACTGCCATTCAAATTATGTTATTCTTGATAGAATGTCAAACTATTTTATTCAATCTTATTAATCATTCACACTTTTTGTTTTCTGCTTTAGAGATAAATAAAATACAATATTACATACAGTTTAAACAAACTATTATGAGTTGTAAAGGTAACAAAATGTAAACAAAGTAGTATTTTGACTTCCATATAAAAGTCTGTAATAAAAGTCTCGGATATAAAATCAGTATAATTACACATATATCTACATCTACACCATACTGCTGACCAATCAATTCTGATTATGACTAGCAGGCGCGTTGTCAATGAACTGTTCATATTAAAAAAGAAATTATTTATATAAACATTTTAAAAGTTACAAGAATAAAAGTTCTACAAGACTATTAATTTAAAAGACATAGCGTGCAATTTAGAATTATAGAATGGGTCAAGCCTCTCAGTAAAGATGTTTAAACTGGGGCTAGACTGAACAGTTAGAGGAAGGCTATTCCAAAGACGTATGCTCCTAGGAAAGAAAGAATTTTGATGGTATTGTGTCCTCGAGTAGGGTATCAGGTAGTTCAGATTTTCTGTTTGAGTAAGGTGTTGGTGGTCAACAAAACCAATGTTGTTTTTGGATTTTATACAAGAAAGTTACAGCACTGATGTTTCGACGCTGTTCAAGGGTTTGCCAATTAATATCATTTATCATTTTTGAGACACTACTGGTATAGTCATAATCATTAAAAATATATCTAGCAGCTGATCTTTGGACTTGTTCTATCTTATAAATTAAGTATTTCTGCCAAGGATGCCATAACATAGGTCTTATATGCAGTTTCCTTTATCTTTTTATTTTGGGTTTTAACATTTCTTCTAATGAATCTAAGTGAGTTATTTGCTTTAGATTTAATATTGTTTATATGTTTGGTTCATGAAAGGTCTTGACTAATAGTGACTCCAAAGTATTTTGCTTCTTTGGTTGAGTATAGTTGAATATTATGGAGGGTATAAGGAAATATTACAAGGTTTCCTTTTTTTTGTTATCCTGAGAACTTCACATTTATCAGGGTTGAACTCCGTGGACCAGTCTTTTTCATATTTCTAAAGCACGAAGGTCATCTTGGAGGGTTTGGGTATATTGTTTAGATCTGATGGTTAGGAAGACAACAGTATCATCTGCAAAGAGTCTAACCTTACATTTGACAGTATCCGGGAGGTCGTTTATATAAGGAAGGAAAAGGCAGGGACCTAATACCAAGCCTTGGGGGGACACCTGAGAGGACTGGTAGAATTCCTGATTTTTGACCTTCAACTTCAACTTGCTGGGAGCGTGACTTAATCCTACTTGAATAATGTTGAATCACCCTTGGGATATGTTGCCTGCTTTTTAAATTTGTCTTTTGACGTCTTATCTGTGATATGCAGGCTTCATAACCTCTGATCCCTTTTCAAAATTCCATTTTAATTAGTTCCGCCCATTGTTTTCTCGTTTAGGGCACACGCCTTTTATTACTTGGGGACCATACGCCGCTTTTCATGGAATGGCACGGAAGTGTCACATTAAAAGTTCCATGATAACCGCCGTATGAACACATTTGCAGTTGTTTCTAAATTCAAAATTTTACTATTTCATGTTTAAATGTTGAATTCTGCTTAAGCCGGTGCTAGGGGGCGTGGACGGTAACTTGCACTTTCCAGTACAGTCCATGAACAGGCTCAATCAAACCGAGCCTGCAACATTTTCAATTTTGTCGTGTTGGGCTCTCTTTAGGGATTCTGTATTTATCTATTTTAAGGAAGGAATGGACCCAATTTGTAACCTCGTGACTTATACCCAATCTTTCCAATTTACACACAAGTTTGTGATGGTCCACCTTATCAATTGCCTTACTGATATCCATAACTATGACATCAGTTTGTTGGCCACTTTCAAGATTGTCATGAAATTCCTGGGAGAAGCTTACTAGCTGGGACTGACAATTCCATTTTGATCTGAAGCCATGTTGATAGGGGCTAAGGATGTTGTGCTTATCATAAAAGGACATAATATTGGACACTAAGATGTGCTCCATCAATTTGGACGCTATGCATGTGATGGAGATTGGTCTATAATTGCTGAGTTTGCATTTTGGGCTTTTTTTGTAAACTGGAGCAATTATTGCATGCTTCCAGTCTTCTGGGACAATACCTGTTTTTAGTAAGATCTGGAAGATATGGGTTAGTATGGGAGTAACCTCTTGATGGAGCTCTTTTAGTAACCTAGGGGATATTTGGTCAGGTCCAGAAGCTTTATTTGGGTTTAGGTCTTTTAAAAGTTTCTTCACACCATCTTTCGATATAGACACTTCTGGCATAGATTGGTGGTGTTTTGGAATTAGCTTCTGTTTGCAAGCCAGGGATAAGCTAAGGAGCTGAGGCCGAGAGAAGACAGACTCAAACTGGGAGTTAAGGGTATTTGCTTTTGCAACTGGATCAGTAAATGTTTGACCTTCTGATTTGAGGGGACCCACACCGCAGCTTTCAGTTTTGTTACTTTTAACATATTGGTAGATTTTTTTATTTTCACATTCTGGGAGTCTTGTCTGAAAATGGCTGAGTCTAGGTATTGCCAGTATGCTTTCCTAGTTTCTCTTAGGATTTCACTTTTAAGTACTTTGAGCTTTTTGACCAAATGATTGATGGTGAGAACAAAGGTGGTTTAGTTCGTCCTTGAAGGAAATCCAGGCTTTGTTGGGATCAGTGTGGTGTGTTTCACTGTAGACCTTAGCATATTTACTTACATCATTTTTTTTAAACAATTCCAGTTTGCCTTATTATAACATTGGATTTACCTCTTTGATTGAAGTGGACGCCCTCTGTTAATTTTGATTTCATTGAAGACTATGTCATGATCTGAGGAGCCTAAGTGAGGTAGGGTTTTTGTACTATGTACATGGGAAGGCATGTTTGTGAGGAACAGGTCAAGGACGTTGTTACCTGGATGTTGCATTTGCTGTAGGTTTAAGCTAATGAGGTAAAGAGTAAAAGAAGCCAAATATATATTTCATCTTGATACCAAAAATAATATAGGATTTTGAAAAATAAAAATGATAGAATTTAAGGGGCTTAATGGGCCTTTAATAAAATTAAATACAAAAACAAAGAAAATACGGCATATTTAGTACTTTAAAACCCAAAAACATATTGATACGGAACAATAAAGTTTTTAGCCATTCAATATAATGATTTTCGGAATACCTCGGTTTGTTTACTACCGGAAGCGATCACTTTCAATTTCATATCGTTTAAAAAGCAGAAAGAACTGAAGAAATGACGACAGAAGTTGAATGGAGAAGGAGATGGAAACCAGATTTAGATGCATTTCCATGGCAACCAATTAGAGTTGATGGCAACACTTATCTTTTGAAATATATGTTCACAACCGACAGTTATAAAGTGTTGTTAACTGACTTGACAAATTTTTGGCATGAAGAGTTAGAAGACCAGAGTTTACAAAAAAGAATAAAGGTTGACACCAGGAATTATTTTGATGTTTCGTCAACCTGTCATTTCCTCAAATTATTAATGAACTTTCTGTTCAAAATGGGTAGTCATAATCAGGGATTTCCCCCATTTTTATAGGGCCCATTGGCGAATTAGTAACGATTCGCCACACTAACATGACTAACGATTCGCCACATAACGATTCGCCACAAAGTAATAACGATTCTCCACAGTTAAATAACGATTCGCCACAGCATGATAATAACAATGATTTTCTTTAGTAATCAACAAACTGTTTTCTTTTTTTTAATAATTTAATAATGTTTCTTAATACAAGTAATATGAAGTTAAGGCCCCCATCGCGGATTTTCAATTTATCAAAGTAAAACGATTACATGAGTCCATTTATAAGAAAGTAATTATATGTTGAAATAAATATTGAATTAATCTTTCCTTTTTTGTAAAATACTGTGTGATGTCCCCCTTATTTAAGTGTAGGGCCACCTTTACTTTGAAAAAGTACTGACTGCTGTATCTTACGGTCTTCAGCTTATACGATGGCACAAAATACCCAAATATAGCATAGCAATATCCATTTTTTAAAATAAAATATAGATTATAATGGGAAAATGAATTAATATTTATAAAATAATATGACTGAGCCGGCTATAACTTTCATTCATTCCGTTGAAATGTGCAGTTCAGATGTTTAAATTTAGCCCCCCCTGCTTATTTTACTTATGTTGTTTTTCCCCTTCAAAAATTGTCGTTTTCTCCCTTCAGAAATTGAATCCAGGGATTGAAGCACCAGTAACAAGAATTTTGGACCAAATTAAAAGTGTACTTGATAAAACCCAGGATGATCCAAATACCTCTATAAAGGTAAAGTTTAAACTTTAAAAGTGTTAGTCTACTTTTTCATCCTATGAGAATGCTGATATTTGCAAAAATTCTGACAGTCTTTGCACATAGACTGGCACATAGACTGTCCTCACTAGTGTCTTTTTACACTTAGATGTATTTAAATGTTGCATCTTTCTAAAGAAAAAAATAGGATAGGGACTTTTTTAATTAGATGCTAATGAGAAAAAAATAAACGTTTTAAACAGCTTCAGTCACTCTCTTTGTTCTTTTTGAGCTGTTCTAATCATTTAATCTTTTCTTATTAACTTTCACATTATTTTTCAATATCATCAACAAAATTCAAAGCTTCAAATGGAAACCATTTGAATCAAATATAGACCTAACTCTTTATGAATAATTAAGGCATTCTTTTCTGTTTGAGTTACCTTTGGTTCAAGAAGGTATTCACAATGTCCTTTATAATGTAAAATTCCAAATAATGAATTCCCAGTATATCTTTTTTTTGTAATAATGTTGTTTTCTCCCCAAAGAGTAAAAACTTTTAACGATATGACTTTTTTGCTCAAACTGAAAAATGTATTAATAAATGTATGTGTATTTATAAAGGTAATTTTTATACTGTTATGTAGTCTTATTAATTATATACACATGTAGATTATTTCAAACTATCACAGTGCTTTCTGCTTGATTTACAATTGTTAACTTCTAAATCGGAGATGGTGGTGTGGCCGAGTGGTTAACTATGGAGGGCATTCGTTGCCAAAAGGAACAAGCTACATGTCTGGAATTTTGGCAACAAACGCCCTCCATAGTTATCACATCAGACTTGTAATCTAAGGATTGCTAACCGCATGGGTTCAAACCCTGTCAGGGGCAGGCCATTGTTTCCTTGAGCAAGAAACTTTACATTGCTATTAAGTACTGTTTGGTTCCAGGAACGGAATAGACAGTGTTTCAATAAGCTTATAGCTTCCAGCACAATCAAACTAAAATAAATTTGTATAAACTAAACTATAAACTAAATAGGAGATATATGGTAATAGTGTTTCTGTGATCATCATTATACATTGTAAACCTGCTAACTGCAAAATATCACCAATGAAAGGTGTCCAGATTGATAGATCCTTACTCTGACCTTTCATTTGAATAACAAAAGATTTAACCACAAACATTAACATGTGCTCTTTTGTTAAAAAATATGTTGTGGTGAAATTCTTATTGTATTCACTAATCTGATAATTAGAACAAGACAGGTCAGGGATCTATGCATTGGTGTAAATATTTAGAATAAAGGTCAAACAGCTTGATAGTTGGGCATTCAATAGCTGTATAATTCTCAGTGAAGAAAGTTTGCTGTACAATCTTCACAGGAGTGGTGAGAATACACCTGCTTATTCATTCTTTTCCTGTTTATAAGTAAAACAAGATTACTTATACTGTAAAAGAATTTGAGTGTCTTTTTATGTTGAGATAAAGTGCTAATATCATAATGAAAAGTCCCTAAACCTGCTAAATTTGTAAAATGGAACAGTCCATTTAGAGTTCGAAGGGTTTAAGTATCAAAATACAAAATTTGAGCTAAACACAGACCAGTCACACTGCACGGATGGCCTGGCTCAATACTAGTAGCAAAAGTTTGTCAATTTTGGTTCTAGCAGGTTACAGGTTAATTCTGTTTGATAAAAAAAGATTTGGCCGGACGGCAATATTTTCACACTAACACTACAGCTGAAAAAAGGCCCTATTCCCAAACCAAAATAATTAAGTTTTTTCCTTTCAAAAAGATGAATTATGATAATAAATTACGTGTATTACAGCTGTCATTCAAGCGTGAAGCTGATTCTGATGAAAGGAAGGTGATGCTTGTTTTACACTCGGAACTCGCTGGAATGCCATTTCTGTGGAACTTCCAATGTAAACCAGCTGATAAATCTATGGTAAGGAAAGTTTTCCATGTGAAGGAAATAACAAAACATGTGCATGTTTTTTTCCAACTTATCATGAGGAAGACCAGCAGGTTTGAATTTGTTCTTGAATTTAGCGAAATGTTACAGTTTGCAATGTTTATCTTTGATTTATGAGTATTTATCCAGTTTAAGCATTTCTTCACCATACTTGATCAGTACTTGTATTTTAATGATAAAAATTAAAATTTACCTGCTGCAACCAGAAGTAATTAACCTTTGAGTAATACCAGCCTGCACTTCTGTGCACTTTCTCTAGGCTCTATACTGTTGGCTTAAACATATTGTATTCGTCACATGAGCATATATACATACATGATATTTACAATCAATACAAAAAAAGGATTAGACTGGAAGCACCTTAATGCTCAATGAAGTCTTGTAATTTGTTGGTATCTCTATTTTTGTATTCCCCTTCAAACTTCAAATGGACTATTTCTAATTTAGAGCTACACAGAGTAGAGTATGACTGTGTTAAACAAATAGATGTCAGTAATGTCAAATTATCAGTATAGGATTTCTGTAATACTAAGGTATGATAAAGCATCAAAGTGACGTTTTACATGTACATACTATGCTAAAGTTTGAACCAATTTACATTCATAACATTATTTTTGAAGTACAAATTTGCTTAAAATACATATCAGGGCACAGAACATTTGATACTACCTCTCATGGCAATGGTTGGTGAACTTACTCGCAGGCAGCAAGAACTTGTCAAGATCATTCAGGCAAAAGATAAGCAAATTGATGATTATAAGTCACAAGGGGCCAAATGTTCAAGAAGTGAGTAAAATATCTTTTTTTATATCCTGTGGTTTTTAGCTCGACTTTTCTATGAAAAGGGGAGCTATCCTACTCGCCCCGGCGTCGGCGTCGGCGTCGGCGTCGGCGTCGGCGTCACACCTTGGTTAAGTTTTTCGTACCACCCCACTTTATTTCAGAAGTATTACAAGTATGGCTTTGAAACTTACCATACTTGTTCACCATCATAACCTCCATCTACAGACAAGAGTACATAACTCTGTCAAGGTTTTTGACAGAATTATGGCCCTTTTTTGACTTAGAAAGTGTATTGAGCTTGGTTAAGTTTTTTGTACCACCTCACTTTATTTCAAAAGCATTGGAGGTATTGCTTTGAAACTGACCATACTTGTTTACCATCACCACCTTCATCAACAGACAAGAGGACATAACTCTGTCAAGGTTTTTGACAGAATTATGCCCCTTTTTGACTTAGAAAATACATTGAATATGGGTAAAATCCACTTATTGCCTTAACCCTTTGAGATATTGCTTTGAAACTTTTAATGCTATTTCACATCATTACCCCCATCTGTACGCAAGAGAAGGTAACTCTGTCAAGGATTTGTTTTAAAAATTAAGGCCTTTTATCGACTTAGAATCTTGGTTAAGTTTTTAGTACCAGTCCACTTTTTGACTGAACTGTTTGAGATATTAATTTGAAAGTTGGAATACTTGTTTACAATCATGATTCCCAAACATGTCCAGGAGAAGGTAATTCTGTCAAAGATTTTATTTGAATTATGGCCCTTAACTGTCAATGTTTTGTATTATAGGCAAGCACTAAAAAACTTAAAAAATCTAAAAAAATTCATTCCTATCCACTTGTTCACTTTACCATAAATTATGTCATATAAACATTGCTGTAATATTCAAGGGTATCAAACAACTAGTTCACTTTAAAAATACAGAGATTCTTGTATTGCCTTTTACTGCAAAAACTTTTTTTATTGGCAAGCAATAAAAAAGTCGAGCGCGCTGTCTTACGGACAGCTCTTGTTATAGTTACCAGTTTGCCCTTAAAATTGTAATACAGTTTTTATTAACAAGAATACTAGGAATGAAATATTGACTGCCAATAGAGACACGAAATATCCAATCTAAGAAATCTGTTTTGCTGTAACTTTGTAAAGCCTGGCTAATGCCTTGAATATTTACCTTTATGACACCTGTGTCTGTTTGTCTTGGTAGCCAGTGTAATATACTTATATTATTTCAGTGGTTTGTTCAATGAAGTTACATCTAACATGAATTATTTTATTACAATTACAGAGCATATCGAGACACCAAACTTTGTGGAGACTGCATTTGAGATGAACATGATGACCTCAAAGGTAAAATGAGCCGGGCCATGACAAAACCAACAAAATGCGTTTGCGACCAGCATGGATCCTGATCAGACTGCGTGGATGCGCAGGCTGATCCGGATCCATGCTGTTTGCTTACAAACCCTATAACAAGTAGAGAAACTTAACATAATGTTATATGTTCCTTGACCTTTCTGTAATGGAAACAGATCAGCTTTTGCTGCCAGTATAGAGCCACGCTAACCTGCACATTGGTGCAGTCTTACCAGGCTCTAAGCTGTTGGTAGCTATGCTTTATATTGAAACCCCCGCCCTCAAACATTGAATGGACTGACCCGACTACAAAACTTGGCATATCCATTACACAAATAGATAAGCTTGTATGTGCTATAGTAAATTACTGTAATTTCTATGCCCTTCAGATTTCTTTAACAAGGAGAGTATATGTGTATGAGTACTTAAATACTTAGCATGCTAAAGAACCATTGCATTGTTTAATGACAAAATAGAAATTGATTTTACAGAGAAAAAATGTTATTTAATTGTATCATGTAAAGATTTTATAATAATTCACAATGTTATTTACAAATATTTGATGTTTAATTTGGTGCATTTTCAAAATGGCACCATTTTCTGAACGAGCAATCTATGTTTTTCAGCAGATCATGGTTTGATATTAATTGAAATAGTTATCTTTTTTTCACATGTTTAATGATTTTTAAAGAACATCATGTTGTTAGAATTTTTATTTTTGCTGTTGTATTTAATTTTCTCACTTTTCTTGAACTCTTACAAAATTTTGGTATAGCAAACTATACCGAGTTATACCGAGACATGTTTAATGGTAGCGAGAAGGGTTTGCATAGCCCATTTCCAGACAATTCTATTTGAAAGACCCTTGCCAGATGTTGACCATAAATTGGCCATTTTGAAATCATTACATCATCATTTAAAATCATCTTTAATACATGTAGATTATATAATATTATATGTATACATACAGAGAAAATATATGTTAAAAGGTCATTAAATACATTTACAAATTATTATTTATACAAAAGATTATTATTAACAGAAAAGATTTTTATTAACACAAAAGATTTTTATTTAAATACAAGATGATTATTTATTTACATACAAGATGATTATTTATTTACACATAAAAGATGATTACTTGCAGGGATTTGTGGAGCAGATGAAGGACATAGAGTTGAAAACGTTTGACATCAAATCTCAGGATCTTTACAGGCAGATTATGAGCAAGAGGGCATGGGTGAACAAATCTCCAACAAAAGGTAGTGATTGTGTTATTAATTTCTTCTTTATAATCAGGCCATTGTTTTTTCATGTGTTGAAGCTATCTGGCTACCTTACGGAACATTGATGGTTCTTGGTACCTGCTTGTGCATGAAGTTAAATAAGAACTAGATCCATTTATTCATATATGTCTTTATTATGATGTACAATGACCACGGTCATTCTGAAATGAGCATAAAACATATTAAAGATAAATGACTAAGCTAATGTTAATTGAACAGTGATTATAATCCTCTAGAGATAATGCACAGAGGGGCACCTGAGGTCTGTCCCCACCAGTAAAGCTGGAAAGTTGTTGTTGAATTTTACAGTGTTGGTGCAACTTAAAGAATATAATGCTATATCTTAGAGAATATATTCTATAAAATTTAAAACATCAAAGAATCAACAGTAAAACTATATTGGTTCAATAATCTTATGGTTGATTCTTGAAAGAGTTGAACATAGTTAAATATTTCTGTTATTTAACACATGTTTCGGAACAACATATGAGCTGCGCCATGACAAAACCGACATAGTGCATTTGCGGCCAACATGGATCCAGACCAGCCGGCGCATTCGCGCAGTCTGATAAGAATCCATGCTGTTCGCTATCAGTTTCTCTACTTGTTATAGGGTTTGTAAGCGACCAGCATGGATCCTGATCAGACTGCGCAAGCTGGTCTGGTCCATGCTGGTCGCAAACGTATTATGTTGGTTTGTCATGGCACGGCTCATATTATTCTGCTATTTACAGTGGCAGTGATTTTGTGTATGCACGAAGGCTCTTTACTGCCATACAAATTTTATACTAGCATTATTAATTTTAGCTGGAATAAATAGAGCTATTGTAGTCACCTGAGCGTCGGCGTCGGTGTCGGCGTAATCACTTATGGTAAAGTTTTTGTAATACCTCTAATATTTTCAAAGTCCATGGACATATGGCTTTGAAACTTTGCACACTTGTTCACCATCATGACCCCAACCTGTAGACAGGAGGAGGTAACTCTATAAAGCATTACAATTTATATTAGAATTTACATTTAAGTTTGCATACCACCCCAGATATTTTCATATTCTATTGACATCTGGCTTTGAAACAAGTTGAAATTTTATACTTTTCTTTGAAAGTATAAAAGGACTCTCTTCAAGGCCTATAACTGTAACATGGATTTAAAGACAAATTTTGCCCTGACGATAACTTAGAAAATTTTACATTATTAAGGCTTTTTTACTATCAAGCACTAAGAATAGTCAAGCATTACTGTCCTACCGACAGCTCTTGTTTTAAATTCAAATTCAAACATCAATTTTTACAGCAGATATATAGCTTTATACACTTCAAGACCCAACCAAATTCCAGATTTATTATTTTAATTGTGAAAAACAACCAAAAATGCAAAGTTTTTCACTTAAATTGGGCTAAGAATAGCACACAAATAAGATTTTCAATTTTTGAGTCTATTACTACTTTACTACCAATACATACATGTATTTGCATTTCTTCTTGTTTTCAGTACTCCAGCTGATCTTATAATGAAGAATGAAATTTTTTTATGTTTTTAGGTTCTTAAACTGCAGTGGAGTTCATTGAATTAATTAGTAGTGTAAACTATTTATTTGAATATGTTTTGTAAACTTCCATCATGCCTGTTTTAGTCCTCACGTGTATAACACATTAAAAGAATTAATGCTCAGTGGCCTCTGAAAATGAAATTTTGGGTTCAAGCCGAAGGGGGAGAAGTGACTACTTTCTTCAAACAAAATAGAGAGATATTTGCACAAGCCATGTTTGACAATAAACATATTTTGAATATATACAGTATATTTATTTAATGAATAATTTATTTAAGCAACATCAGAAGATGAAAGTCTGCTAGATGACATGAGTAGTGCTGATGATAACCGCAGGACATCTACAGGTCAATCCTGGGGCAACTCACGTCTTCCACCGTCCCTTCAGCAATCAAAGTCGCCCACAAAATCACCGAAGAAAACACCAAGTCCATCGAAATCATCAAACAACTCTACACCAGAGGCCTCTCCTGTAAAGGTACATTTTAGCTCGGCTGTTCGAGGAATAGTTGTGTCAACGTAACACTTTTGTTTTATGCGCAACTTCTTCTCCATCATATGTCATTAGCTTTTGAAAAATATTTGCTTGAAAGTTGATGCACTTATTTGTAATTGTTATAGGAGGCCACTATCCAAGGCCTATACGTCAAGTATGAATTTTGACAGAATTATAGCCCTTTGTGAACTTCTTGGTTAAAGTTTTGCATGTAGTATCAATCTTCATAACTGTCGAAGATATCCATTTAGACCTAACTCATGTCTTCAAGATCATAATTAGAGTCTCTATTCAAGGCACATAACTCTGGCTTGGATTTTGACAGAGTTATGGCCCTTTTGAATTAAAGAAAATTCTTGGTTTAAATTTTTGCATGCAACACAAATCTTAAAAAACTGATAAAAGTACTTACTTGAATTTTAATACATTTCTAAGTGACCATAACTTGTCTTTGAGATTATACAGCTAGTAGCTAGTACACTGTCCTGCTATTTTAATTGAAAACTGTCACATGATTTTATTCAAGCTGTTTAGATCATAGCTTGTTTGCTTGCATGGTGTTTTATGGTTAAAAAAAGGGAGTGTTGGTATGGCCTCCATAAATGATGTTCCTAAAGTAATATAGCACAACTTACCACATTACTGTTTGCTGTCTCCCATTGTGTCTAACGGCTTGCTTGCCTTTAAGGGTTGAGGCATCAGAATTGCAACCACCGTTTATCCCTGCGTGATCGTAAAAGGGGACTAAATGGGTTTGAATTACTGAAGTCTATGCATCTCTTAGCTTCAGCTGATGAGGTGGTTTTGGCGATGCTTTAGGTAGGAACACGCAGGGTTTGCCAAAATTATCTTTCCTGTTCTGGTGCCATATTGCCATAATAGTTGATGCAGAAAAAATACTGTTTGCCATTATATTCTTGTAGTAGCACTAGAAAAAACAGATTGAAAGGGTTCAAAGTACAAACATTTTACATTCCAGGACACAGAATTGTTAAGACGGCAGGCACTAGAAAGGAAGTTAGAATTAGAAGAAAGTAAAAAGAAGGAAAAATCGAAGAAAAAGAAAAAAATTGGATTTTAGTGATCACAGTTGAAAACATTTCAGTTTTATTTATGAACTTTGCATAATATGCAATATTTGGTTTCCTTCCCTTAATCTGCTGGAGACTCAAACTGACTAGCCTTTGCCACCAGTCTGGAGCCAGGTAGTCCTGCACATCTGTGTAGTCTGACCACACTCTATACTGATGGTTTACAAACTTTAGATTTTTGATCTTGATACCCCTAAAATTGATAATGTAAAGGTCCAAAAATGGTGGCTGGACTAGTCCATTTTAAGAAATTTGGCAGGGTAAGGGCTAAAACATTTTCAACATGATATTTTGTTGATGTTTCATCTGATATATCAAGAATGTATATTATGGACTAAGTAAAAACAATGAGCAATAGCGGCATTTAATACTTAAGTATTTGATGTGGCAATATTTCCACAATCATGTTTATAAAATACATGAAATTTTTTGTAGTTGACCTTAATGATTTAGCAGTAATATAAATTGTTATTTGAGCCACGCCATGACAAAACCAACAAAATGGGTTTGCGACCAGCATGGATCCAGACCAGCCTGCGCATCCGCGCAGTCTGATCAGGATCCATGCTGTTCGTTTACAAACCCTATAACAAGTAGAGAAACTGATAGCGAACAGCATGGATCCTGATCAGACTGAGCGAATGCGCAGGCTGGTCTGGATCCATGCTGGTTGCAAACCCATTATGTTGGTTTTGTCATGGCGCGGCTCATATATTAATGAAAAAAAGGTCAGCAATAGTTGCTAAGATATTTGAAGTGGTTGATTGATTCTTGTGAAATATACATGTACAGGTTTATTAAAAAGAAAATGGCATCAGAAGCTATTATCATAATAAAATGATAATTCCTGTGCAAAATAAAGTATTTTATTCGTAATAATTATGAATAAAATATTTGATATCACTGATGATTTATCACTTCATTTTAATTTTCTTGTTCTAGAGAAAAATTATTAGTATTAGTTGCTATTATCAATGAATTATTTTATGCCACAGATGAAATATCATTTTGTGTAAAATTATCAAGATGAAGTGAAAAAATATTAGCATTAATTGCTATTATGAATAAATTATTTGATGTCACTGATGAAATATCATTTTATGTAAATTATCTAGATATAGTATTAAGATGTTAGCATTAATTGGTATTATGAATAAAAAACATGATGACACTGATAATTTATCATTTCATGTACATGTAATTTGAATACCTAGTAAATTATTGAAACAGACAGGTTTTTTCTATAGTTTAGTTTGTCCAGTGAGTGATTCTCTTGTGCTTATAACCATGAATGTTGTCTTCTCATGCATCCTTTGTTGTTTTATTTAGGAAATAGATCCTGATTTTGAGTAATCAGTGGCCTGTTGATCATTGCTTTTTGATAATTTGTCTCTTTATGATTAATACTCTGGAAGACATTGCCTCCTTAATCATTGGCCTCTTGATCAGTGCTTTTTGACCATTTGTCTCTTTATGATTACTCTGTAAGACAATGACTTCGTAATCATTTATCTCTTTTATGATTTTTTGTAAAACATTGCCTTCTTAATCAATGGCCTCTTGATCATTAGTTAATGACCATGTGTTTCTTTATGATTACTCTGTAAAACTTTGCTTTCCTAATCAAAGGCCTCTTGATCAGTGTTTTTCTGAACATTTGTGGTTCTTTATGGATACTCAGTAAGACATTGCCATTAAATCAATGGACTCTTGGTCATTGTTTTTCTGACCATTTATCTCTTTATGATTACTCTGGAAAACATTGCCTGCTTGATCAATGGCCTTTTGATCATTGCTGTCTTGATCGTTGTCCTCTCCTGGTAATATTTTGATCATGGTCGATATATATTGTAGATGCTTTGGTTAGTCAAATTCATAAATTCCCTTGTCCTAAATTGTTTGATTAGATCTAAGATAAAGTAAAAGTTAACTAGTCCCATTTCTATATAAAAAAGTAACAACAAATAAGTAGATGTATCACATGGTTTCAAGAATAGCACATTTCAATACGTGTTGGTTTTGAAGTAACTGAATTCCTGTTCTCTTATGTACGATATGAATGCATTCCTCTCGATTTATTAACTGCATATTTTAAACACAATCGGTATACCATTCTACAAATTATTGAACACAGTGCTAAAGCCAGTACTTAAAACATATTAGAGGCTTCAAAGCTGTTGAATCAAAGATAAGTTAGGTACTAACAGTTTTTGTTTTTCCCTCTTCAAAATATTATTTCGCCCTTAAAAGGAAAGATGTACACATACAGCTTTCAGAAGAAATTAATACCGTTTACAACACCTGATTTTATACTGTACAATTTGTATATTTATGATGTATGGCCGCTTTTTCATATCAACCCTAGATGTAATATAGTTAAATATACATTTCTGGAATAAAACTTCATTCTGCTTATCTCATGAAATGCATTTATTTTCCCTCATCAGTATACATTTGGATGTCCACGGACATATCTTAAATGGTATTTTTAGTGTTCATATATTCATTTCCAAAATTTGATATTTTTAGGCAACACTGGCGTTTGAAATAAAAAGAAATTCAATATCGCACATTACAAATGTAATCGATATTAATTATATGTATTTTCTATTGTATATTTATTACCTTATATTTAAACGTATTTAAATACTACCATTTAAAAGGCAAATATCTCAATCTTTATTCCAAACAAATTACAGTAAGAATATATTTTTGTGATATTCCAAAATTTTGATCTTTATTTTCCCCAATACAATATACACGTGTATCCCACGAAAGACACAAATTAGGAGTATATCCTTATAGAATAGTAATTTATATATAGAGAGGATATTTGTTTAGTGCAGTGTAAGATCGGAATATATTTCACCGAGTGAGCACCAAAAGGTATATTTCACGAGTGGCGTAGCCACGAGTGAAATATGAACTTTTGGTGTTCACAAGGTGAAATATATTTCGATCTTACACTAAACTAAACAAATTTTCTTTTTCTTTTATGCAAATAAACGTTTTAAAAAGACATCAAATCTAATACTGAATGAAAAGCGCGCCAAATAATAATACAACGTGACGTCATTTACGACGTCACGTCATTAAGTTGGTACTCAGTACTGTGCACGCTGGTATTTCACTGAAACAACGTAAGGGGCTTAAATTCAAAACAGTGACATTATCAAAGTGGTAATTTCACTGTTTCAATCAGTGAAATTACCAGTTTTATATCACTGATATATTTCTATAAACCACCGAAAAGCATGTAATAAGAATGAATAATACATTGTATTATCCAAAGATGCCCCACTTATTTAAAAAGTACCATTTTAGTCTATGCAACCCTCACAACGAGTGATTTTTTAAACACTTATAACTTATCACTGGTGACGAAACAGAAGTTCATTTTTATGAATGAAACGAAAATTTCAAAACAAAATTTGGGCTACAAAGTTTGAAAAAGACCATGCATTGCAAAAGATGATCACCAGCATGAAGGTAATGTATATCACATGTTTCTAAACGCAAAATTGTTGATGCAAAATTTAAAATGGTAAATGTTCTTCGAAAACTAAACCAATACTTTCGAGAATGAAGACCCGAAAAAGATTTGGTCAATGTCAGATTACTGCATGACAACGTGTCATCTATATTGCAAGACCTTCTGAAGCAGAACCAAGTCTTTGTGCTTCCCAAGTTTCTGTTTTTTTACCTGACCTTGCCCTTTGTGGCTAAAGCCCTCGGGTCCATTATTCATTTTGCGGGCCGATTATCACCTTCCGGCCCTACGCTGACGTGTATTAAAGTCTTTAATACACTTGGTAGATCTAATAGTAGCATATAAAAAAAAAATAACAAAAACATAATCAAAACAAATAGACTTTGAAGTTCTTTCGTTGAAATTCTTGTCTACTCTTCTACTGTTCTGTACAGAGATGTTTTCTGTTTGTGTGTTCAAAGCAGTAGAACCAAGAAGCAAGTTTTATTTTCATTTTTTTCGGAATGAATTTGTCGTATTATTCCTTCAAATTCAATAGTAACAAAAATGTGTTTGTACTAAATACGCTTAAGGTCTCATAATAAAAATAAAGCGATTCGTGCTGACAACCTACTTTCACTTTTACAGTTAACTGTTTGATGACGTTAAATGTGACGTCATTGTTTCAGTTTGTGCACGTGCACATGTTCTGCGGGCTGATAACTAGTTCTCGGCCCCGGGCCGCAAACTCATAATAGGTCACGTGACACTCATAATCAGTTGAAATCATAGGCAATTTTGTTACTATATATAGTAACAAGTGTATTAAATCTTCTTAGTATACCTCCAAAAGCTATGAGAATGCCTTCAAAGATAAGATCCGGGGAATCTATTGGAGGCGAATACTTTGAGTGAACAAAATAAAAAAAAAAAAAAAAAAAAAAAAAATCAGTGAAACCCTTGAAGAATAAATTTTTACTTGCTTAGATGCATTCTTTTTTGAACACTCCCAGGATATTTTCCTCTGGAGTGTTTCTTATTAAATGACATAGCACGATTGTGAAGGGGAATATTTGTTAAATGCCTATTATGCCTCAGAAAAAAAGGTTTTGTTTTTATTTCTCAAAAGCTTTTTATTTTGGTTTACTTTCATAGTAACCAAAAAGTTACTCATTGCCAAACTACCTGATTTATCTCTAGCAACTCCTACAGTTATAGTAAATTAGTATTTTGTATGGAAGCCAAAATACTTCTTTGATTACATTTTGCTACTTTAATGACAAATTATTTTACACGGATCGCTACTTTGTCCATGTAACAAGCATCTAACATTCTCTTAAACCATCATTTATACATATGAAAATCATGTTCTGAGAAAAAATAATCCCATATTTTTCTTATAAATGTTTAATTTTTCAAAATCACTGGTAAATATGTCATATATAACATACCGGTATGATATAATACATTGTTCTACAGTATATTTATTTTTATAATTTTACAAATATAATGACAACACAATAAAAAAGATGTTGATAAGCCCATCTGTAATTTATATTCAACGTTCAACAATACAAACATTGCAGTACATAATACATGTAATTATATTGAGAGTATCAAAAGTTGCATCTGTTGTTGCAAAAAATGTGCAAAAAATGATAAAAATGTTATTTACATTTCTTTGATTTTACTGTTTTGATTAACTTAAAGAAGAAGAAAAAAACCTACGATACATTGTATTTCAATGATTAATTTGAATTTAGGAATTAAGTCGTTAACTTTGCATAACCAATTTATCAGAAAAAAATATATAATGTGCTGTGGAATAAAAAAATATATCTTAGAAATGTGCGAATAAATATATTCAAATTTGATTTCTGTGCTCTTAAATAATAATAATAATAATAATAATAATAATGCGTGTAATTATAATAATGATAATAATTAAACAAAGATATATCTATCTTTTTGAATACAGTACATTGTTTTCGTCAAAATCTAAATTAAAGATAAATGTATCTATGAATTTAAAAATAGATACCAGTCAATAACTTTGTTCAACCACCACCAATTTTGCAGGTGCTATGAAATTAATTTTTTTAGGTTAGATAACAAATGTGCGAACCAATCTATTCAAAATAAATTTCCTGTGTATGAAATAAATATGAATATAAAACATGATTCTTTCATGTGAGGAATTTCAAATGAATATACATATTGTACTTCTGTAAAATATTTTTGTTGGGTTTTATTTACGTAGTACCAACAAGTCATAGGGTGACCTTCCAGCTTTACTGGTGGTCCTAAGTTGCCCTTCCGTGCATTATTTCAGGCACAAACGGACACCTGAGTAGAATCACCGACGTTCCGTTAGCTAGCTGGGAAGTTTCCTCATATGAAAGAATCCAACGTTCCTGTTGTTGTTGTTACGTACGATTCTAAAAACTATCGACATAATTAATTATGATAAAAAAAATCCTTCCATTGTTGACCAATCCACTGCATTTCACTACAAGTAAAGATCCTGTAAATTTTTTATTACATCCCTTTATTTACATGAAATGTTAAATTCGGTAATATCTTTACAAATAATACTTTTTTGAACTTACAAAATTGATGAATCTTAATTTGAGCATCATATTGATGATATAAAACCATATTAAAATGTATTACAGGATCTTTAACATTTGAGATACATAATATTTAATTGGGTTATAAGTCCCCCGGTTTATAACTTATGAATTACCAGGAAGTAAAGAAAAAAAAGAAGAAATTTTATTAACAATTTTCAGTAAGACTGTTTCTTTACACAAAGGATAGAAAACATTTAATATGTATATACAATAACTAAACATGAAATTATAAAAAAATACGTCTTGGTACATAAGATATTTGAATATTGACAATATACTAAAAACTACTTCAAAATATTTGCGCAACAAACACAATTAGTATGTATTAATTTTTCTGAAATTTCAATTGCCTTGTCGTAATTTAGTTTCCAAATGTTTTCCTTAAGACATAAATCGAAAAATCACATAACAATCCTGTCAGTGCCCGAGAAGGAAATAAATGTCACATTATTTGTTCCTGAAAAAAGATACAACAGATTTCCAGAAATCGATCATTTATTGTTAAAAAGTTAATGTTTAATAATTATTTCTATAATTATTCCCGTTCGTGGAAGGCGACATATCAATTAATAAGATTGGACCATTTCTGCCCGCACACCGCCAGCCCCAAGCCAATCAAAATGGAGAATTTAATACCACATGATTACAAAATGGACGGCAAAACCACCCAAAAAGGGGGCGCTTACGGAGCATGCAATCTGCCATGTTTTTTTATCGGGTTACCTATATTTAGAATTCAAATACTGGCTTAATGTTAGAAGCTCGAAACCAGTGTGTAAGCTCCTACGTGTAAACAATATATGGAGCATTTCCCTAATACTGTAAAAACATCTCAGGTAATAATTGTTTCAATGTTGAAAACTCGCGGAGTTTGTCGAAATGACTGACAATCAATGACATTAATATCTAAAGGATTCAATGCAATCATTGGTTAACAATTATTATGTAAAAATAAATGATCATTATCTAGATTTTATTGAAAATAATCAACATTTCACATTGTTATAATTTAATATACTTACAGCCGGTCAAAAGTTGGTCTTGGTAGCGAAATCTGAAAAAAGACAAGGAGACAATGTGGAACGCATACAAAAATAGTTTGACCAATATCCAAATAATATACAGGACGGATTTTACATGCACCACTATACAGCCTTATGCTCTAACACTACCGTCTTAAAAAGAACAAGGCAGTCTGAAGGACAGCTAAATTCCCTTTCGCAGTGAACATGAATGTGTACTTCTTGACCTTTTACAAACCATGACCTTGATGTTGTGTCATGCATATCATAAGCACATAATCTCATAAAAATATGGAGAAGAGAACATTTAACCTTGACCTTGGGTGTAGCAACCTAGATGTTGAGCTCTGCAGATTCTGTCATGGTGGCGATCATTTGTTCCAAGTAATTTTAAAACCTTTGAATTGTCAATAAGTTATAGAGCGGACATGAAAAATAGATGTTTTTAATTTGGACCTTTGAGTGTGACCCTGACGTTCAGAGTTTTGACTTGATTATTGTCCTCTGCCAATAGTGTCATAAGGGTGATTATAGCTGCCAAGTTATCTTAAAAACAATTCCAGTGATTTAAATGTTATGGACAGACACGAAATGTAGATTTTCTAACATTTGACCTGTAAATGTGACCTTGACCTTGGGGTAAGCAATTCAATTATTGCGCTCTGCACATCGTCTCAAAATTGTGATCACTTGTGCCAATCTATTCAAAAAATTCAGAGCTTTAAAAAATATGGAGGGGACATGCAATGTAGACTTTTATACATTTGACCTTTAAGTGTGACCTTGGGGGGTAGCAATCCAATTACTGCGTTCTGCAAATGTTCTCATAATGATGATCAGCAGCCAAGTTATCTTTTTAAAATTTCAGCGGTTAAAAAGTTATGGAGCGGACACGAAATGTACACTTTTTAACATTTGAACTTTCAGTATGACCTTGACCTTGTGGGAAACAACCAAATTATTGCGCTCTGAACGTCGTCTCATAATGGTGAAAAGTTGTGCCAAGTTATTTAAAAAATTCAGCAGTTAAAAAGTTATTGAGGGTCACAAAATGTAGACTTCTTATTATAAAATGAAGACTTTTTAACATTTGACCTTTAGTGTGACATTGAACTTAAGGGGTAGCAACCCAATTATTGCGCTTTGCACATGGTCTCATTATGGTGATCACTTGTGCCGAGTACTTTAAAAAAAAAATCAGCGATTTAAAAGTTATGGAGCGGACACGAAATGTAGACATTTTATTATGAAATGAAGACTTTTTAACATTTGACCTTTATATGTGACCTTGACCTTGAGGATAGCAACCCAATTATTGCGCTCTGCACGTCGTCTCATAATGGTAATCAGTTTTGCCAAGTTATTTCAAAAAATTTTCAGCGGTTAAAAAGTAATGGAGCGGACACACAATGTAGACTTCTCACTATGAAATGAAGACTTTTCAACATTTGACCTTTAAGTTTGACCTTGACCTAGGGGGTAGCAACCCAATTATTTCGCTCTGCACATCGTGTCATTATGGCGATCACTTGTCCCGAGTAATTTTCAAAAAAAGGTTCAGCGGTTTAAAAGTTATGGAGCGGACACGGAAGTGTTACGGACGGACAGACGGACGGACTGACATACGGACAGACAGACGGATGCCATTTCTATAATCCCCTTTAAAAGAGAAAAAACAAAATCAACTTGCCGTTTTGGATTTTAAAAATATATAAAACGACTAACAATTAATAAAAAAAAATGCATTCATGTAAACTAAAAAATATTAGATTTTAATAAGAATGCTTAACTAAGATATATTTTAGGTTTATAAATAAAATACTGCGTTTTATTTGTTCGAAGATTACTGCAAACGAAACTGCAGACATGCGTGCAATCATACAAGGCTATATATTGATCACATTTGACTATACAATGAATGTTTTTCAATCGGTTGACTGTTATAATGGCGATTGACCAGCAATTGATATTGAAAAAGTCTTTAGGATAATATATATCTGCTTAAAGTATAAAAAAGACTGCCCCACTCTTTATTTATAAATTTGACGTTACAGGTAATTTTTTTTCGATGGATATTTTAACAAAATTTTCTTTGGCCATGTGAGTGATGCGAAATAGATCATGAAACTGTCAGGAATTATTGCAAATGCCAATTTATTTTGACCTCCCACAGTTCTCTTACTATATACCCTTGGATGGGCGTAAGGAAGCTTTGCTTACTTTGTATATCTTAGTTTTAATCTGTAAAGTTGGTGAAAAATTTAAAAATCTTACTTCGTCATCGACATGGGGATACATAAAATCCCACGTAAAGTTTGGTTTATAGGACCGTCTTTCTTCTGAAAAGAAAAGAAAAACTAAATGCCTACAGATGAGTCAAAATTTTCAAGAAAATCAAATTTTATCAAACTGTACTAAGATTTTAAGAAAAGTAAAAAGATTCAAGAAATTATTTACATACTATATATGTGCCATAGATAACTGATTTTGCAGTATTTAAAACCATATTTTTGCTTCGTCTCTCACGCAGTAAAGGCAATTTTGAATATTTTTTCATCTTTATGTCAATTAACGTTACGATTTTAAGTGCCCTTTGCAATGTATAAAATACGTCCGTTGTTCATTTCATAATATTTTACTTTGAAATACATTTTTAAAATCTTAGTGAAATTAGCATGAATCTGGAGGCAGATATTGGAATAGTTAAACCAAGGGCCAGCACAATATGATAAGCAATTACTCAAAGTAACCTTCGAAACATTTTGAGAAATGTTAATTGTATATTGTTACAGACAAAAATTGAAATTTGACAAGACGTATAATATATATTCTTATCATGAGAGTAAAAGTTAACAAACCTTCCAGGCATACTTATTATGAACTAGATTCAGCTGAAATTCTGGTTTTGGTATAACGTCACATTTTAATAATAACAAATGTTAGTGAATTATTATGTTTCTTTTTCATTTATCATTTTATTGCTAACAGATAAATGGCGTCAGACATAATATCCTAGACCAAAATGTTACCATATAATATCACACTTTTGATAATAAGTCATACATAATAATTTCCTTTCTTAGCTACCCAAATAGGGGTTTATGAAACAAAATTGTTAGCAAGGATAATGTCCATACAAACACAATAAATGAATCATTTATTAAGTTTCGCAAACATATGTTTCAAATTGCTAATCGCAAAACATTAGCTATTTATCGTAATCATTTAATTTACAAACCTTCATGTCCGATTTGCACTGCATTGGGGAATGATCTGCGCCGACGGGATTGAGGGGTTTGGTCATGATTCAAGTCTACCACGGACTCCGTGCCTTCCCAAAGGTCTGGAAATTGTGATCCATACACTGGGCCTCTACGACCGACTGTGTCGAATCTTATAGGTATCATGGCCGGAGTAAATCCACTACTTGCTGCGCTAAAGATAGTAAAATAGTACCTCAGTTGCAATTTTGTTTTTCTAAACTGCTTTTATTATATCAAAAATATAATATTAATAAAGATCAATGCTTGCAATTTTGTAACTCTGATTTGGATAACTATCAAATAAAAATGAGTAAGTTTAAGTTTGACTATACCTTACAAAAATATTTTCACCTTTAAGATAAAATGTTGCTCATTAGTAACTTGTGTTGACACCCCTATGGTCGAGCGAGAGCGGGGGAGGATGATCGACCAACTAGCCAAATGGAATCGAACATGCCTGAACAACGGACTTTGAGATTGGAGACGGACCGGCTGACAACATGAGCGGTGACTGAAGATTCATCGTACAAAAATGGGATGTGCGCCAATTGCGAATCTGGTGCGACGCGCAAGGAAACTTGGTGAGACGGAGGAAGAACTGGATCGGGAAGAACACCACAGTGCCCAGAGCCTAAAAGCATCAGATGAGGAAGAGGAGCACATCGACAGTTCTGAGAAAGACACTCGTGAGGAAACGAATGAATCATTAGAACAGAGAAGACAGAGAATGAAATGGCCAGCAAGCACAGAGAAAATAGCATGGAAGAGGTCGGACCAGATGGTGGGGAAAGCAGATAACAAGTTGCATGTAATTTCTGGGATTATCTACAACTTTAGCAAGGAGAAATTTGGAAAAAAATTGGGAAAGAAGAAAAGCCTGTCAAGGAACCCAGGAGGATTCAAAAGATTGCCAAGATAAGGGGAGATCTCAGACGACTGACAGCAACTTTAAAGAAAGAAGAAAATGGAGAAGGAGAAAGTCCTTAGGGAAAGTATGAGGAAGGAACTCAAAAGCCTTAGAAGAGCTGGGAATCTGCGGAAGAGAAGACATGACATGAAAGACACAAGAAAAGAGCCCAGTTCACCAAGGACCCTTTCCAGTTTGTGAGGCGCTTGCTAGTCGAAAAGAAATCTGGTACGCTTCAGTGCACGAAGGAAACGGCCAACAAACACACCAAGGAGACGTATAGTGATACCAGTCGTTATGAAGAACTGGGCCGTTGTGAGAAATTGCTGGAACCAGATCTCACAGAGTTTGAATTTGACAGTGCAGAGCCAATACTGCAGGAGATCAGAGATATACATGTAGTAAGCAAGACCAGAGCATCTTCAGCAGATATATGCTGCAACACTTCTTTGACAACTATATCTTGCGCTTCTTAACAGAATTGTTCACAACTGACTGGCAGAGGCCAGAGGTAGGAAAAGTGACTGGATGTACCATATCAGTAGTTTTGTTTGCTACAGCCACGAATCTTATTGTGAAGTCAGCCGAAAAAACTTCCAGGGGACCAAAATGGCACCAGGATCTATTCAACCTCCGACAAGAGCATTCATGGATGACATGACAATCATAGCCAAGGTCGATGGATGTTGCAGGATATCATTACATGGAAAAGGATGAGATTTAAGCCAGCCAAGTTTAGGAGCATGGTCTTAGGGAAGGGAGTGATACAGGACAGCGCCATATATTGAGTATGTGATCAGCTCATACCTACTGTTAAGGAAAAACCTGTGAAGTGTTTGGGCAAATGGTACAGGGGCTCACTCAGTGACAAGGAGAATATAGCCGATACAGAGTCACAATTTAAGGACTTGCTGAAACAGCTTGAAAAAATGTGGACCTCCGGGGAAATTTAAAGTCTTTTTAATTTTGCCGCGTTGGGCTTTCTTTAAGGATTCTTATTTCACTCTATTTGATCTACCAAGATGGCATCCTTTAATGACTGCTATTGCAACTTCTAATATAGTGTGCCATCGTCCACAGCAGAAGCTATGGAAAGAACCACTATATTGATTTCTAAGAAGATGGTTGGGAGTGCCAAAAAGTTTAACCAGCCTTGGCTTATACTGCACGAAAGTAAGCTACAATTGCCACTCAAAGCCTTAACTGGAGTATATAAGGTTACAAAGGCACGCAACGTCATCATGCTCGGAGACAGTGCGGATGAGAAAGTGAGAGAGGCAGGAGTGAAGATACTTACGGGAAGGAAATGGAAGGCAGAATAAGCTGTAAGAGATGCAGAGTCACGGCTCCGCCATAGTGACATTGTTGGAACTGTGACAGAGGGATTGCTGGGACCAGGGTGTGTTACTCGGTCTCAGTGGAGCAAGGCAAGTAAAAAAAAGAATTTTGATACAAAGTGAGGTCAGACGGACAAAAGAGGAACACAGACAGACCAAGGCCGCAGCTCTTGGTAAGCAAGTCAGATGGCTCAATTGGGAAGGCAAAGGAAGCTGACATGGGTGATATTTGGACGAGCAGGAAATCCTAGAAATGGTATTCTTAGTGACTGGCAGATGGAGCTTGACCTAAAGAAGAAACTGAAATTCCCCGAAGAAATACTTAGTAACTGTAACCAAACTAAGACCAGATATTGTTTTATGGTCTTCAGCTATCAAACAAGTTGTTCTACTTGAACTCACAGTGCCATGGGAAGAAAGAATCGAAGAGAGTTACGAGAAAGAACTGGAAAAATACCAGCCTCTTAAGGATACTTGTAAGGATAGAGGATAGAGGTCTTGATGCTTTCTAGTGGAAAAAAATCTGTAAACAAAGTGATCCCGCGGAAGCATTAATCACAACAAAATTACATAAGAATTGCAGACCCGGTTGTTGGTTTTAGGGGCCTCCCAGCGCGATCACTGTGACGAGCATTTACTTGCCTGGGTATGACAGGACAAGCGCGCAACAAAGCCATATCTTACATATGGAGCACATGAAGCAGAGTCAGCCTCATCGTGGATCTGGCACAAGAAAGAAGAGCCATGAATTGAGGGTTGAAATACCAATAGTTAGGCAGTACCCGCTTCAAGACAGATGAAGCAGGGATAGCTCAAGCCTACCATCTCCTGGCTAGAGCTTGATATTACTCTTGTCGGCGCATCATAGGAGGGCGTAGTGTGAAGCGCCGAAACGCCAAATGAATATGTCACCCACACGAGGAAGGAGATGGTAGCAGATATCGATGCTGTATCTTACGACTGTTTCTAAAAACATAAATCGTCATTTCAGAAATACATATAGAGGATATTTGTTTGTGCGGAGCTACTAAGGATAACACTGTTTTTGAAGTTCACTCGATGAAATAAAATAGCATATCTTACATAATAAACAAACACTTTTTCTTTTTTATTCAAAGCTTAAATACAAATCTAAATGAAATCTGCTCAATAATAACTCGAATATCAAAATTTGTTTTCCCCACTTGTACCCTCAATTTCAGACGAATTGCATACAAATACATGAAGTGTAGAGCTAAATAATAATTTCAAATATGAAAAAGAAGACGAAATAGTTACACCTCGCCGAGCTTAATTCTGCGAAACGGCGAAAGTACACATTAGGTTTTATAAGCCATGTAAGCGGCCACCATTTTTTAGAAGTTGTATGTTTCACACGAGGAATAAATAAAATGTGTTTGATCCGGAGGGATTTCATTTGGATTTTATAATTTTACATTTAATCATACAAAAGAAAAGATATTCGAGGATTGTTACAAACAATATATAATTGTTGACAGATGTGTATACATTCAAGAAACGACTAGAAATTTGGAAAACATAGAATTATTTGCAAGGCTGTCTTACGAACGCTGGGTTATTTTGAGCAGTTTTGCATGTGAAAGGAAGTGTTATAATTAAACTGGTTAAATGGAATATAGATTAGCAACAATATTTGGTGATCGGTAAGTTGAATGACTTTATAAGTAAGATTTATCTTCTTGATTAGATTTGAAATTTAAATTATTTATCAATTTTAGCTTTGCTCTAAAGTTTAATGTCGGAACTGTAAAAATGAGGTACCACATGGGGAATACCTATCAAAACAGTCTCTTCGTTGAAAACTGTGAAATTATGTTTTTGATAATTTTCATTGCAAAATTATCAAATATAATTTTCGCGGAGAAATCAGTAATCCACTCATAGCATAAAATAAACTGATATAAATCATATAGATAGACTGATTTCGAGCATTTTATTTAATATTTATGACACTAACTTTTTTGAATTCCAGCTAAATGTAGATCATATCTAATTACAAACTAAATATTAAATCATGAATAACACGGCTTTTCTTATAAAAGCAAAGTCTTGCTTAGTAAAAACAAAACTTTAATATAAGAAATTTAGGCAAATTACTTGTGTTTTTCAAAAAAGATATAATTTTATTGATAATCTAAAAAAAATCTGGAAACAAAGTGATCCCTCGGAAGCATTAATCACAACAAAATTACAAGAGAATTGCAGACTCGCCCCTAACTTCAAAATGGTTTCTCTACGGTATATGTAACTATTTCAAAAGTGACATTTTGACCATTCTTTCGTTGTCATATATATTTCAAGTGATTGGCTTTAAAAAACAATGGATAATTTAAAATGTTTAGGATATTTTTAATATAGAAACTGCCTAACATCAGGGTCTTTCAGTTAGAAAGTGCTAAAATGTAAAACGATTGGACCTCTTTTCCTAAAGATTGAACATTACCGATACATTCCGAGAGAAACTTTTATTTTGAGTAGCATGGTAAAGTAACAAGGGTTGTTGATAATATATGCGAAGAAAAATATATAATTTAAGACAACTATAGCTAAATGTGATTTATTTTAAATTGTATCTCAACAGTCGCCATTTGCAATTGGATAGGCATAATGTCACTTTAAATTTAAACTTTCTCCGTTTCAAAATTATAACATCTTAGATTGAAAAAGGGAAATTTCAACTTAATGAACGTGAAGACAGTTCTATCAAATTGATATGGAAAAGCATTTTTTATGTTTCAACGGTACGTGTATATTTTGTTTTAAACTTACGAGCTTGGTCTACTGTTTTCTGTTATATTTAAACGCTTCTGTTTCCTGCGTTTCCTCCTTCTTTCTAAGCCAATCAAACTGCAAAGACACCCTAGTAAAGCGCACAATAATAGAAACATCGGTATCCCTACACCAAAACCGACTTTTAAAGCATACTCGTCACCTGAAATATTAAGATATGCTTAAACTATAAAAAGACATAACGAAACGAAAAATTGCTTCTCAACTCCATTATTTCTGTACTTGATATTGAAGTGAAAAACAATAGTCAAGAATTAAAAAGGGACACATAGATGAGACACAAATAAACAAATATATATATACACTAGTAATTTGCCACCGTTACATAGTGCATGAATTTTTACTATGGTAATTTATTATAACTTATTTCATCTGTCTTATGTATGGAAGCATAATCAACATATTAGAAAATAAACGGCAAACTTATTGAACCTACCCGTATCACCGCTTCTGTCTTCTACCGGACTATAAGAGAAGAAAAAAATTGAATAAATTTTCACAATAGCCTATAAGATTATTATATAAATGTATTTACAATTATCTTCAAACAGAGGATAACGAGGAACTCATTACAGAGGGATAAGAAACTCAGAAAAATATATAATTCCAATCCTGACACACAATCCCTCACGCGAGATTCATTGGCCCTTGGGGTTGATCAATATCTGCCATCTTGTTTTATTCAATCAAATGTGTTAACATTTTCATCCATGACTGAGCCGAGAAAAATTTAGGTCTTCTTAATCTTTATTGTCTTTTTTACATAAATAATGCAGATAATGTACTTCTGTGGGATAACATAACAAAACTTATTTCGCAACTTGCAGATTTCAGTCAAATTTCGGCTGCCAGTGTTATTAGATGATGTACCAGTCTAACGTCATTGGGGTTTTGGGCTACAATCATAACATGAGCAAACAGAAACATAAGTCGTTGAAAAAAGAAACACTTAGATATTCTTTTATACATAGAATAGAAGCATGGTATTTGATTTCTATAAAAAATCAACAATTTGTAATTTGCGTTGTAATCTTCATAAATGATTGTTTTATATAAACATCAGCAAGTTAATATTGTTTATACTGTTTTAAAAAGAAAATGTTTAATTTAAGATATTCATTTGGTTATTAAGACACAAACAATGTTAAATGTACAGCTTCTGTCTTTCTTTCCTGTTGGCTTAAGAGTCTCAAGAGTTTTATCATATAATATGTTATCATTTATATAGCAAACAAACAGTCATCATTTATATGGAAAACAACCATATATCAGTTATGTACAAACAACTGTTTTAAGTTATACATGTATAGCAAACAACCGTATATCATTTATTTTTTAGCAAACAACCGTTTATCAAACATTTCCACAAAACCTGTTAAAATCCATTCTAACAAATTGATAATGTTTAGAGTGTCTTTAATTAAAATACAAATTAATCAGTTGTGTGTATATATGTTACTAATGATAATAAAGGGCTCATTGTCCAATGAAATGCGGCGAGAAAAAGATGCAGTATCATGAAGCATGTCTCAGGAGTGATGGTTTACAAAGAGGTTTTAATATATTCTTACTCGCAACGCGTAGTATCGTCCTCCAAGTGAACATGACATTCCGTACCTTCCGGACAACCATTTATAGTATATTCAAATATTTGACAGGATATAGACTGAAGACCTTCAAAATCTAATGTATCATTTTTAACATCTGCAATAAAAATTGTTACATTCATGAATTAATATTTTCAAATATGGATACATCTTTATCAACTATTATAAATATTTACAGTGATTTAAATGGCTATAACATCAATTTATACTTATCATAGTGTAAATAGCATAAGCTTATTTATAAAACATTACATAACATTTATAAAAAAAAAAAAATAATAATACAGGTACAATTTATAAAATGTGTTATTAAACTTAAAATCAGCAATTATAAGCTTATCTACCTTTCTCAGCGTTATTCATAAATGATGCGACATAAGAATATATGTCAAATACGTAACGTTATCTTGATTAATTGTTAATACAACAGTGCGAAAATTAACTTTTAACATTTGTGGATAATATGATACAAAAGCCCACACCAAAACCAAAACTATAAAGGACTAGAACAAAAAATAAATAAATAAATAAATAATAATAATAATAATAATTATAATTATAATAATAAACGCTACAAAAAGTAACAAAACTTATTTTTTCATAATATACACGACATAAACGGCATACTAGAAACTATTGAAAAGATAATACAAATTAAATATTTGTATGACTGCAGCAGTAAACATTATAAAAAATTTATTTACCGGGATCATTGATTTTTGCACATTTAGTGTTGGGGATTGAATACCACTCAAGCCGTTGCTATAGGGCGTGAGGGATGATGCCCTTTTCCATTATCCCTCATGCACAGCCACAATGAAACCGAGTTTGCAATTTTCATATTTGTTGGTTGTTTTCATTACTTTCCAGAGAGTTCCCTCAATTTCAAGATTTTTAACCCTTGATCAAATAAATATTGTCAAATAAAACGTTTCTGGGTTGTTTCAAAATGAAACATGTACATGTAATAATTATTGCAGCAAATATTTGTAAGATAGAATATTTATTTTAATTGATAAAGAATATTCACTTCTAAGTGACTATTACTATTATCAAATATAATAACACATGTATGAAATTATATGTGGTCATTGATACTACAAAATAAAGTTGTCAAGTCTTTGTGGCCATTTATATTATAAAATAAAATGCCAGGTATTCAAGTCATTGTGATCATTATAATTATCAAATGAAATAATCAAATACTTGCGGTCATTTACATTAACAAATGAACTAATTAAGAATTTGTGAATATTAACAAGTGAAGACATTAGAACTCAGGTTAACCGGTTACGCGGCCAGTATCCACTGCCACATAAATCACGTGATGGTCTTATCATATGATTGTGTCAAGATGGCGGAAACGTTTAACAATTGTTTTATCTGTAATAAACAGCGACATTATAACTTGAGCTCTGGTGTCAAATCAGTGGATATGATTGTTAAAATTTGATTTTTGTTAAGTGTAGAATCGAAATTATTTATTACTTGAATGAAACGGCCATTATTTTGGAAATAAACGGTGCGATATTAAAAATTATGTTCATAATATTTATGTTACCGAATTATTGGTTTAACTTACTGTCCGGTCTCACCACTAGAAAAAAGTAACATATTTTTCATTAAAGAGATCATGTTTGATAGATTTTAAAAATAAATAATAATGTTGATAGTATTTAGTATTAGACACAGCATCATGAAAAGAATTATGTATGGATGTTGTTGGCAAGTATGAAATACCCGATCCTATATTACATACATTTACATAGCAGATAACGAAATGTTCTGGAATAAAATATTATTTATTTATTACATAAATTTTCATGCTTTGCCACTAAGAACTTGATCAACATATTCCCAAAGCAATATAGTGTATCACAGTATTCAAATGATATACATTTCTATTGTTTTATTGACATGAAAAATGTAACCATTGTAGAAAAAACCCTTTAGAAACTCACAAATTTACGCCAACACGAGCGCTCATGCGCATACATATGCGCACTTACGTATACTTAGGCATTTCTAGTGTTCTTTATAAATTGACAAGCACAAGAATTCAATTTTCAATTTAATCTGAATATAATTCTTAATAATCTCTTGAATATCAAGGTTCTGTCCCAGCTGAGCTATGTAGTTAATTCAAATCTATGTTTTCAGGTTTTTGGATCTCAGCTCAATACAAACATGAAATGTTTTCTAAATGGTGACCACGCTTGAATTGAGAAAAAGAAAAAAAAAGGTGAACGTTAATGTTTTTCTTAGTCAATTTAACCAATGATCTTACTTACATGTTAATCCATTGAGACATGTTCTAGTTATTGGCAAGTCTTTTTCACATATTGGTAATATTTGTCGTCTGGTCAAATTTGCTTGTGCTATGGCAAATTCTCCTCTAGCTTCCGTCGTGTTTTTAATGTAAACTGTGTAGTTTACTTGGGCAAATGTGCTTTCGCTGAAAACAAAATTGAAAAAAGATGACGTTATTGAATGTGCAGTCACATCTGTTTTCTTATTCTTGTGCAAGATTGTAAGTTGTTCAGTTTTTTATATTCATGACTGGCTTTGACTAGCTGTATTTCATCCATTGTGAAGTCTGGATTTAATGAGTATTTAGTAAGTATGAGTCAAACTTTAGTCATTGACCTTTTGTTTGTTTTGTTTGATTTTAATTCATTCCGAACAGCATTTTTAAAGGTTAAACGGCGGCTTTCCAGCTTTTCTGCAGGGATTATTTAGGTACCTTATCCAGCATTATTTCAGCCACATGCACGCAAATTAAAAGAACGATCGACCTGCCGTAAGATAACTTGAAGTTAAGTTTCCTCACATAAAAATCCAAAGTCCATGACAGGATTAGAATCTATAGCGGTAAGGGACAAGCGATATGAAGTCATTTAGTGGTTTGTGGTGATATAGAGCCTGTTCATATTTTTTAAAATAATAATTATGGACACCGAATGGATGATTTATCTTATCCTATACTAATCTACGACTTCATATGTGCTCCTTTGTCCAAATTAGTTAATAACCACTGCATTTGTTAATATTAAACAATTATACTCAGGGAATGACTAAATCCGGGGAGCCTTTGTTTTTAGGGAAGTAATACAAGTATTACCAAGTTGCCTGGAGGAGCTAAATGTAATTCACCATCACTACAAAGGATATTAATGGCTATATGGCGACGCTTCAGCTTCACTGGTAAAGGAATACCACAGGTACCCCTTTTGATTCATGCACGAACGGGTACCGGAGTAGAACCACAGTCCTTCTGGATGCTAGCTGGATAACTCCCGCGCATGATAGAGTTCAGATTCAAACCCACAGCGGTGATGTGCACGTGGTATGGTGTCAATTTGTATAAACAAAAACAAACCTCAGTGCTTGTCTCTTTCTACGTCCTGTATTTTCTGTACTTTCATTATAAAATCTGTAAAACAAAAATAGATTAAATAGTTTGAAGCAATTTAATAATAATAAATAAAACTGAATATTAATATATATCTTTTGAAAGCTAAAATAAAACCATAAATTATGTCATATTTATTTTCATTTCAAGAGCAACTCTTTGGGGTTTTTTTGTTGTTGTTTTTTCATGTAAAGAAGGAGATTTCATTTTCTTGTTATATAAACATAGAATACATTGTTTGTTTGTTTCGTTGGATTTAAAATCACAACGGCATAGAATGTAAGAATATAACTAAAGGTATATATATACATGCAAGAGTAATTTAACTAGTCTGTCTGTGATTGCCGTGGTTAATAGCTATAATTACTCACTAAATTCTCTTTTTGAAAATTGCAGGTATAATTTCCACTGTATATAATATGTCTGTCATTAAAACATTTTTATTTCACCAAATATTTTAATTTCCTCGTATGAAATAATGTAACTTATAGTTAAAGAATTGGAACTTACACAATACTTATGATGGTGACGTTATCAAACATGTTACCAGGCATAGATGCTCCGAAGTATTCTTCAAGCTAACAAAAATAAATAAAAGAAAAAATCAGACAATTCTTATTAAACCTTACACAATCTCATTGGCTTAATAATGTTATCATTTACTTATCACAGCCTTTCATGATTGACATATAAGTAGAAGAACACTGTAAAGACGTTTGCACGCTCAATAAAATACTAGAAATGACACTGAATTAAATATTTTAGATGAAAACGTGACTGCACAAAATTACATGAAGTTATAATGTACATACTGGTCTTTCATAATTTAACGAGAAAAGTTTGTCTAGATGAAGATAACCTACATTCGTCGAGTTGCGGAGAACATCTACTTCCTTAAGAAGTAACAAGTAACACGCAGTAAGTCGGATCAAATGATTATATTAATAAGTGTTTCTGATTAAAACCAACAACTAAAGTTAAAAAGAAAAAATGTTTAAATGTTTCATACGCGCTTTGCCTTCATTCATTATTGCACATATTGAGTACTGATACATAGTAAAACGTCGAAAGTATAAAGGAACGATACCGTTTAAGCGATGTGAATTGGTACGATACGGTACAATGGCGGAGGAACCTGACAAACAGCGTGGGTAAGAGTCGATTTGTTTCAAATAATTGTTGTATGGGAATAATAAAGTACATGCGAAGCAGAACATATTATTATGTATGATGGTCAAAATAGAAGAATACACACTTAAGTAAGAAAAAAGCTATTGAGGTTAATTGTTACTTTAAATGCCTCCGGCAACCTGACACACATATTAAAAGTATAAAGTGTACAGATGTACAGATGTAAAATATATTTTATAACATATAGCACCAACGTGTTACCTATTAAAAGCAAAACTAAATGCAAGAACAGAAATTAATGATCTATTCGCATATATCCACAATATTTCCGTATGTCTTATTGTACTGTACGCATGATAATTGGTCGATAAAGGAACTGTAATTAAAAATATTGGCTCCTTACGACGAGCTTTCATACATGACCGACTGATGCCTGTTCTCTGTGCATGAGCAACTAGTTACCCGTATGGTGAAAAACAGTTTCATTTAATGAACAGTGAACTATAATATACTTATAGCATACAAAAATAGACACAAGGAAACTTTAGGGCAGTTCTGATTCGAGAAAAAGTCTTCCTGTTCTGATACAATGAAATTACCTCTTTGATAGACTATTTAAATCGACATGTGTTTTCTTTTTAGTAAAAGTAATTGTGGTGAGTGTGGAAAATAACTTATAAAAACATAAACACCGCATCACACTAAAATGCATCCAAAGGAGAAGGTTCCCAGGCACAGAAGGGATACAAGAAGGGCCATCCAGGCCCATCGACTACTCCAACCTGCCCACCCTGATGAGCTGGTGGGCCCACCGGCACTACCTTAATATATACCCATATCTCCCAGGGATTCAGCTCGGTGGGCCCTCGGTGTATAACCGAATATACCGTATGGGAACCGTATGTCCAACCGTGTTCTGTGTGAGACGGGCTTTAACGCTTATTACTCGTGTATACTAAAGCTAAATCCGTTGGAAAAGGTCACTGACCAAATATAGACCTATATAAAGAAATGCAGTATTCTTGGTTTACAGGTGAAAAACATAATTAATGAAATATGTCGTTTTTATGGGAACAATGAACTTTTTTTTTATCTGTCACATGGTGATGTAAGAAATTTAAAAGTGTTGTGGATTCATAAAAAAGATGCACCTCATACACGCCGTCCGAAAACTGCAACTTCGCCAAACATGATCGAATTGTAAAGGCTTTGATTGCTTGTGATGCAAGATTTACAACTAGGTATATTGCATAATGCGTTGGTATCTCTGTAGGAGCCGCTAATACAATTCTCAGACGTGATTAAAAAATTCGAAGGACAGTGCCTGAATGATATCCCATCTCCTTACAAAAGAGCAAACACTTGCTCGATTCAGAATCTCCAAACAATTGTTGAAACAGTTCCCATAATGCAACAATCGATTTTTCGCAAATATCATCAGTGGGGATGAGACGTGGGTTCATTTTTATGAACCCAAGCGAAAGATACATAACAAAATATGGGCAACAAAAGGAAATCAAAGATCTTGCAAAGCAGAAAGTACCATGAGCGTGAGTATTTTGAGAGATTGGGGTAATAATTTGGCAATGTTTGTTAAGCACTTCTGAAAATTGACCCCGTTGCATTCATATACTACTTAACTTTGCTAAGCACGATATGTTTGAGTAATATAGATAGTTTGGGATAATTTATTCAACTCAGTGCGAAAGGTTTAAAATGTTGACTTACTGATTTGTCAATTCAGCTGACGAATTTAACCCTATAAATGAGTTTTACACTGATTTTGTGCTGTCCCCATGCAGCGTGTTTTCCAAATTTGTTAAATTGGTGTTTTTGTTTACAGTTTTAAACTTAATACCGTGTTTGTGACCCGTGACTATCAATGACAGCTTGGCAGCGCCTACTCATACTCCCTTTTAGGTTTCTGATCGCTCTAACGGATATGGCTGTCCATTCTTGGACCAACATGGATCCAAGTTTCGGATGGTTCTGAGTTGCAGCTGACGAGCAGAAATTCTAACCTGCATCTCATTCCATATGTGTTCTATTGGATTAAAGTAAGGTGAGCGAGCTTGCCAGTCCATGTGCTCAATAGACTCCCTTTCTAGGTAGTCCTGGACCACCCTGGCCCTATGGGGCGAGCATTATCGTCCATTATAATGAACTGATCGCACCTTGCTCCAGCAAACAACCTAACATGGTTGTCTAAGATGTCATCTATGTAATGCCTTTTTGTCAATGTGCCTCTATTAGCACAACCAGGTCGGTCCGTCCATGTCATCTGATGCCTCCCCACACCATAACTGACCCAAAACCGTAGCGGCCATGCTCAGCAATATTTCAGCCTGAAACCGTTCACCTCGTCTTCTGCAGACTTTAGAACGACTATCTGTGCAGTCTATGCATAACCTGGACTCATCAGTTAACAGAACATGTCTGGCAGTGTTGCATGGTCCACCATGTAAGCTCCATTGTCCATTCCAAACGGGCTTTGCAATGGCTTAATAATGAGCATTTAAATAACTTTGCAAGTACAAATAGCAACTAACATTCACGATAATTATGGACTCTGATCTTATGACTGTTTCACCGACACAAAATCAGTTACAGCCAATTTACTTTCAATAACTTTCAATAATCTTAACGCCTATGATTTCGAGATAACACGTGTAGGTCAGAGTCCCATATGATCAACACAAAATATACTATGTTAATAGTTACAATTTTCTATACTCACTCTGTCTGACGCGTGCTTACATGCTAAAATCCACCATTACTTCGCGTCGCACCTTTTCACCTCGCTTAAAAAGGATCGTACCTCTATACATTCAAGTAGGTTTGAATTGAAATCCGTATTTTTAAATCGACACTTGCTCATTTTGGTACGCCTTACATCTTTTCAATATCTCTTCACAAACTGATTACATATGATTATATCAACTTCGCTAAAGTGACATCAATGAACTGGTAAAACAGAAATAACTCGAAATTGACATACCCCGGAATTGAAAAATATTTTGGGTTTTTACCCAGCTAATTCATAGGTTAAAACTTTTACAGCTTCGAAAATAAGTGCAACAAGTTGACAATCTGATTAAAATAAACACATGATTATCGCTACGCATTAGGACTTTACTACGGAAAGCCATGGCTGTCTGATATGGTTCTTTTTCAATTTATTTAACCATTTGGATAATATATAAGTTCACTTCGACTATATATGACTTGAAAACACCTTCTTATTTAACCGGAATCCATTATATTAATCCACAGTTACAATATATGAAACCATACTGTCCGTGTATGAAACCGAGTTAGCAATATATAAGTTGATTTTCTCAATATATGATTCCAATTCTTCAATAATTTTTAGTTTTTGCCATAATTGTGTTCGATTTAATATTTTCCTATTATAAAATCATCAATTATCCAACAGAAATTTCTGTAAATATCGATCAGAATGTATTAGTAGCGCTCAATTCTTAAAAAAATGGGACAGTCTTTTTTAAAATTCGGTTAGCTTTAATATTGTTTCATATACATTTTTTACTATCAAATATTAATCACCATAATAAAAGTCATTTTTTAAAAAAAATATGTTACTTATGAAACTCAACTTGATAGCGACGATAATGTGCACAATATTATTGTATCATGGGCAAAAAAGAAACAACAGTACCAAGTTCAAGATTGTATATACTGGTGTATAAAACTTGTACATACCGTTAGTTTGATAGTTTTTTTAATATACTTTTGTTGCTCCTCTGAAAACACTCGGAATGTAACAGATACATTGGTAGTGTCGGAAGGGTCTGGAAAAAATCATAATCAATTTTCCTAAAAAGAATAAAAAACAACAACAAATAACAAGAAATAACAACAGCAATTAAAAGGACTCAATTATTCTTTTGGTCTGTTTCGTTTGTTGATCTGAAGTAATTTATAGGGAGTAGAATGTAAAATCTTACTCCCTTAATGCAACAACATTATGTCGAAAAATATGTGTGAATTTTATGTAGATATTAATCGTACCAGACACAGAATTACAGTATGGCGGGAACAACCATCCTTGATCTTCGTAACATGTCATTTGACTGTTCCCTCTTAGCTCATAGCCGGCATTACACGTGACATTCGCCGTGCAACCCGCCAGTGCACACGTGTATGAAAGCTGCGCGTTTGTCACAGTTGAATTGCAGCAATCTGAAAGTATACAATTAAAATAATAAAACTGGTGGTAAAAATATGCTCGTTATATCAACTACTTCAAAATGTTATTTTGCTGGTTATTTTGTAATGTATCATATTCGGAATACAACATGGATATTTTAGCATATTAGTACTGATATTTGCATTTGAGTAAATTAATAATAAAAAAACACCAGTCCATCAAAAAGACGTTACCTCAAATTAAAACATAATAAGACATGACAAAAGTGATAAAATGAGTGTAAGTTAGATATTGAATTTATTGAACGAGTTGAATAAAGTTAAAGATCCTGTATGTTTTGTGATTGATATTGTTACTGTGTGTATACCACACTTGCAAAAAATTATATATATATAATTATGCAAATAAATCAATTTTCAAACATCGAAGAATATGTAAAATGTGTACTTCAAATATTTGTGCACATTATATTTAATCAAAAATTTACATGCATTCATTTCATATTGGAAAATTTGACTTAGAATTTAGAGAAAATAAATTTCTAATAACCTCCCTTTATTTACATGAAATGTTAAATTGGGTAATATCTTTATAAATAATGCTTATTGGAACTTACAATATTGACAAATCTTTTTTGAGCATCATTTTTATGAAATAAAACCATGAAAAAAATTGTGTGACAGGATCTTTAAATTACATGCAAGCCTCTGGCAAGCAAAATATTATTTTATTCAACGAATTCAATAAATTGAACTTACAGGAATAAAATATTCTATTTATCACGAAATAACGACTGTTTAAAGTGAAAAAAGAATCATTTTTCAATGACGCGCCTATAGGGAAACGCTAACATTTAGCGCGTGTTTACACTATGTTTGTATAACGCAAATGACGTCACATCAAAATATATGCACGGCGGTGCGATACCGGTTTTGCGGAGTCGTGATCAAAACATAAAAATGAAGAGATTGAATAAAATAAACACGTTTTTTTAGTAAGGATGAAGCATTTGTAAGACATGGGAATAAAATAAAATATTACCTTCTTTAAAAAGCAATCCTTCTTTACAGCTAAAGAACCTTCATATATATTCAAAGCACCACCATCAAGTTGTTATCTTGTAAGTAAAAATGCTACGACGGATGGACAGAAATACGCCAGGTGTATAGCATAATATAAGCAATTTTCTAGGATATATAATTAATGTACTCAATATAAGTGATCATCCTATGAAGTTTGACAGTTGTAAAACAATATTAAGGTCATTTGATATTGACTTTTGACCTTGTGACGCAAACATAGATATGGATCTTTTATTCAATATCGGCAATCATCCTATGAAGTTTGAACGCTGTAAGTCAAATTGAACTTGTGTTATGTTCCAGAAAACACAATTTTCAGTGTTAAGATCATTGTGAGCTTGACCTTTGACCTTATGACACTAAAATCAATAGGGGTCATGTATTAGACATGTCTGTTCATCTTATAATATTTTACAGCTGTAGATTGATTAATACTTAAGTTATTGAACGAAAACCGTTTCCAGTTTTAAGGTAGTAATGACCTTGACCTTTGACCTTGTGACCAATGAGAAAATAGGGGTCTTCTACTCAATATTTACAATCATTCTATGAAGTCTGAACACTGTGGGCCAAATGGATTTTACGATATGCTCCAGAAACCACAATTTTCAGTGTAAAGATCATTGTGAGCCTGACCTTTGACCTTATGACACTAAAATCAATAGAGGTCATGTATTGGATATGGCTGTTCATCCTATAAAATGTTACAGCTATAGGTAGATCAATACTTAAGTTATTTAGCAGAAACTGTTTCAGTTTTAAGGTAATAGTGACTTTGACCTTTGACCTTGTTACCCCAAAATCAATAGGTTCTTCTACACAATAATGACAATCATCCTGTGAAGTTTTCAAACTGTGGGCTAAATGAAACTTAAGTAATGCTCGCTCCAGAATCAACAATTTTCAGTGTAAAGATCTTTGTGACCCTGACCTTTGACCTTATGACACAAAAATCAATAGGGGATTTGTTTTGGACTTAACTGTTCATCCTATTAAATTTAACAGCTGTAGTTTGATTAATGCTTAATTTATTAAGCGGAAACTGTTTTCAGTTTATCTTTGACCTTGTGGCCCCAAAATCAATAGGGTTCTTCTGCTTAATATGGACAATCATCCAATGAAGTTTGAATATTGTGGGCCAAATGGGACTTAAGTTATGCTCCGGAAACTGTTTTCAGTTTTAAGGTAATAGTGACCTTGACCTTTGACCTTGTGACCCCAAAATCATTAGGGGTCTTTTACCCACTATGAATAAAATCATCCTATGAAGTTTTAATATTGTGGGCCAAATGGAAGATATGCTCCGGAAACCATATTGCTAACGGACGGACGGACAGACGCCCGGAATTTTCTCGGGCATATAAAAAGATAAATAAAAAGACAAGAATCGCCGGAATGCGACGAAAACCAGATTTTCAACGACTAAGTTTTGATGTGACAGCAATCGAGAGGTCAAAGTGCACTGAAGTTATTGATTAGAAGCTGAAAACTCTATTGTAAGCAAATGACCTTGACCTTGCTCCCAGATATCTAAGTGGCAATTCAAAGCTGCCACACAGCACGTTTGGTGTCAAAAGATCAAAGCAAACTCAAGTTATTGAGCGGAAACTGAATTTCTATTTTTAGTGAGAGTGACATTGACCACTGACACCTGGGTGCCTCTTGATATAAGCTACCCATATAGCAAGTTTGGTGTCAATTGGCCAAAGCAAACTAAAGTTATTGAACGGAAACCAAAAGTTGACAAACCTGCCCGCCCGCCGACTTCGGCATTACAATTACCCGGTTTTCGTTGAAAAAACCTGGTTAAACAAGTGGGAAAAGACCAGTGACTTATCATTTATACACTTATAAATGAAAGTAAAAAAAATCGTTTGCTTGGAATTTCAGTAAAAAGTTAGGAAAATGTTCCTTGTTTTGACAAAATACTTACTGTAAATGCAGGTTGGAGTAATACTCCAGGTACCATTGCCCATGCAAGTGGCTGTCGCAAATCCTTGTAGCTGGTAATTTGTATAACACGAAAATGTTATTATGCTTCCAAATGAAGTATTTCCGGAAAATGTCGAAAAGGTAACATTTGGGTCTCCACACTCTATTAAAATAAAAAGAATTATCATTTCGTTTGTAGAAAACATTTTGGCAATGAAAAATCTGGTTATGCGTTGTGTATTTCTGAAGCATTAAATGCCCACTTTACCTCAAAAATGCTATCATTTTTAATTCTTACAAACTGTTTATTTTTAGTTTATTGCTATGATCTCCAAAATCATGCTCATTTGCTATATATACGTGAACTTTCTTTTGCATCTTTAGCTATGTTGGCAATTGGTATTTATAATTGTAGTAATTTAGTATTTTGTATGGAAGTCACAATACTTCTTTTGTTTACAATTAGGTACCTTTCCAACACATAACTGCATATTCAGCGCTACTTTCTCAGTTTTAAAACAATTAACATGCATTTAATCCATTATCAAACAAATGTTTGATATTTCTAAAGTACTAAAGATATATGGATTTCTGAGGGAGGCATAATACGCCTTGAAAATATTTCATATATATTTACGACAGATTGGAAAGTCTCGTGTGAAGTAAAATTCAACTATTGTAAAACATTGAGAGAAAGTGTTTATCAAATTCAATTGAATCATTTTGACTTTTCTTATTATGAATTCCATGATAGGAATAAACGCTTTTTTTCATTTTCATAAAAGTTTTACAAATTATCATAAATATATGTCATTCGGATAAAATGAATCGCTATGAGTAATGCAGATAGTTTTTGTCAGTCAACACATGAGCCTATTTTATCAACATTCAGCATAACTTCTTATTATATTTAAGATATAACGCTCATATTAATTATCTCCAAATATCTCGACTCACGTTTAGTTGAATTACAAAAATGTACATGTCCTTACATTTGACAAAATGCTGTTCTTTTGTTCGTTTCGTTAAGGTGACAACGGAGTCAATTATCACTGAAAATACCTAAAATGAGATTTTTTGCTACGTAGATTTATCAACCTTTTCTGAACACATTCGTGATTTAATTTTGGAAGCAGTTTGTCCAAAAAAAATGTGTTTTTAAACGTTTTAAAACGGTACCTATACTATTTGTATCTGCTATTCGCGTAACCTGTCGATTATCGATAACGCTCCGCCCCCTGTTGAGGCATCAATGAGGGAAATCGGTAGTTCCATATATCCGGGTCCATATTGGTCCATACTTCTCGTAATACATGTATCGTACAACTACCGTACATCTTTTATGAATATCTCAACATTTATCCTTTTATTACAAATTAAGAAATTGTCGGCCAATGTACGTAACATAATGAATGAAACATAAATAATTAAGATAGCGGCAAATCGCACGACCACGTGGTTGATTAAAAATGTAGTTGCTAAAATATCCATAATATGTGAAAATAATTTGTCTGTCCCGTTAATCTGATAGATATTACATTGAGTTGATAGACTTTTGTACGGATTCAAGGGCTTACTTTACATTCAACCTCGTTTCCTAACAATGTCAAGTAAAACAACAACAAAAACAGACAACATTTTTTATGTGAACGCCTATATGACTTGTGGTAAGGTGTCCCTGACAAATTTCTAAACCATTTTAGATTGTCTAAGGATGATTATTTCTCTATAAATAAAAAAAGATATTAAAATATATTCTCAGTGAAAATAAATTGTTCGCCAGTAAATCGGACACAGTACTAATAAATCTGAAATTTATTGTCAATCCCGGTAGAAACTGGATCTCTATGCCGTGCATAGATGATATTCATAATAGAAGTCAAGAAGGCCAGATCATAATGATCGAGTAATACCTTTTATTTCTATTAAAATATGTGAAGCATTATCAATTTGGTGGAAAAAATATATAATATCCCGTTCTTATTTGTACATCTAACATGGACTTTAAAAGACTGTCAGAAGCTCAGTTTTTTGTTATTTTATTTTTATATTTTAAGACGGAATTTCATACACGAATACACAGACAGAGTGACACTGGTATAATACAATAATAATGCTGATGATAATAATAAACTTCAAAAAGGAAACAATTAAATACCCCGCTAGCGGTGCGCAAATGCGTTCCATTTCCCCCCACTGAGTGCCTCAAATTTTACCGATAGTCACGTGACATGTGCGACAGATACCAGACGAACAGTAAATCACGTTAATTAGAATTGAAGAAATTTCGGCTATAAACTGATATTAATCAGCAGCTTTTTAATTGGTCAGATGTCACTGGGTCATAAAATGTTGTTAGAGTATGTTACCGCAAACTTGTGACCCTCTCTGGTGCGATATTTGTGTATTATGCAATTATTTAGCGTGAAACGTAGGGGGTCCGAGAGAGAACAGCCGATTTATGACACTTCGTTTGATGCGGGTCGGACTTACTTTGAATCGGCATAACTTTTTTTAATAATCAAGCAATTAACATGCGGTTTAAAGCACATGAAAGGAATTCATTTACGGAGGAACCGTGTCAGGGATTTTTGTTTGCTGAATAGGCGACTTAATTATCTTTAATTACGTAATATGTATGGTGAAAAAAGTCGCATAAAATGTTTTGACGTTTACGTAATATTTTTTTGAGAAAGGTTAGAAAAAATTTGACACGAGTTCCCCAGATAATATAAGTATGGTTTATTTTCCAAAAGTTTGGTGATGTGTTGTGACAAAAAATAAAAAAAGACTTTGATATGACGAAATTTTTAAAAATTTTAAGATTGTTTAGTTCAAAATCAATCATTCTACAAAGGCATTTTTTTTCAAAATATGTTATTTTTTTATGATGGTCAACGGACAATTTTTAATGCACACAAGAAATTAAATAAATAACAATTATTACTAAAATAACTTTGTTTTAAATGACATTTATGTGAGTACCATGGGGAAAGTGTCCTGTTGTCACCTTAAGTTTGTTATTATTTTTTTTTAATCAATATTTTTTAAACAATATAAGTGTATGTAATTCTTAAATGCATTACCCGTGAAATATAGTTTTTGACATGTTAAAAACTTGTATAAAGATTTGGTTATGACAAAGATATAAAACTGTATGTAAAACCATACTAAATATCTGCACCTAATAGGCATGCCTCTTTCCGTGTAAGGTAATCTCCGATGATCAATGACTTTGGTACCGAGGCAAAGTGGTTGTTCAAGTAGCTGTTACCAAAATATGGTGCACTGAATGTATCGAAGATTCCATTGTTAAAAATGAATGAAATTTCCGAACCGCATCCGGTAATGTTATATATTAAAAAAAAACATTAATTAAACGATCCGAAAACAATACAAATGTTTCCTGACCTCAGGTGCAATTATTTGGACGAAAACTGAATTAGTCTTTTTTTCCAAAAGTGACTGCAATAATTATATTACATAGATCTGTAAAAATTTTCATTCCCAAATTCGTACATACGAGTAAGTATGATAAGCTATACCATATTCAGATTTTCTCTCTGTATAGCACAGTGTCAAATTATCTTTTAATTTTTAATCATTACTTCACACGTTTAGCCCTAAAATAAAAAATTATGTTTGTTTGTTTCCCCTTCTCAACCTATCCGAAAGAAAATCCCGCGACCCGCGAAAATTTCTATTTCAGTTTCAAGGTCTGAAACAATTTTTTTTTTTCGGTTGTTAATCTGGGTACTAAATTGAATCAGTATGAAATGTTCTGAGTACGAAAGGGTTCACTCTTCCCGCTCGCATTCATGTTATACATGCCTGTAATTCTCAAATGACGAAATAGTCTACGCTCCGCTTATTTCAAAACGGTCTTCGAAACATTTTTCATTAGTCAATAAAATTTGAAAACCAATGACACAAATTATCGAGAGTACTGAAGGTGGCGGATTAATGTAAGATGTCAATAAACATCAATTAAAAATCGATAAATTTCGTACTAGGAAACCAATTCCGATATTACAGAAAGGGGATTTTTAATTGGGGAGGTCTTGTTACGGATGATCGTGGGGCCCCCATATTAAAGTATTGCTAATTTATGGTTTTTAATTTCATTTTAAATTTTTTGTTTTCCAATTTAATGGACCCCCGCAAATTTTTGAACGGTTTAAAAAACGCAGGTAAACAAGATTTTTAAACTTCCAAGTAATATCATAAACTTTAAAAAAATTTTTGAAAATAATGGGAAATTATCGTTATGCATCAAAAATTTATGTATTTTTCATTTTCTCCCTTGTAGTGTAAAAAAAAAAACATTATAAATTTTTTTGCGTTTTTTTCAAATTTTGTTGAAAACCCCATTTGGTTGGGGGTTTGTTCCTGAATGGGCCCCGGAATTTTTAACGAAAAAAATTGAGTTTAAAAAAGGTTTAAAAACTGTATTAATATTTAACACCCAAACTTGGTTTTTTCCAGTATTTCGGGCAAAAGAAAGAATTTCCCGGTAAAAACGTTTTATCCTTCTTTTATCAATGCTTTTACTGTTGTGCCTTTCTAAAAAACATTTTCAAGCCTATTTTTTAAATTGAAAATTTGGGGTATACATGTTTAAAAATAAAGTAGGGTTTAAAAACAAAAAACTAAAAAAAAAATTTAAATTTGGGGATTTTAAATATTGTTCTAAAAAAACTTTCGGAGTTTTCCCGGGCCGTAGTATTGGGAACCCCCAAAAAAACCTTAAAATCAAAACGAAATTTCCAAAATTCCTTAATGTGACAAAACCTTTTGAAAAAAATTTTAGCAAAAAGAAAAAAAAAAAAAAAAAAAGGAAGGAAAACACAACAAAAAAGAAGAGGAAAAAAAAAAGAAAAAAACCTTTTGCATTATTTAGATTAAAAAAAAGCGTTTTAAAGTAGTTAAAATTTTTAAAACCTTAAAAGAGTGTTATAAATCTTTGATTTTCCCCGAATTTTTTTGCTTAAGGGGTATTTTTTAAATTTGGGCTCCATGAAAGGGAAACAAATAAGAAAAAAAAAAAAAGAAGAAAAAACAACAACAAAAATGAAAATTTTTTATTTTATTAAAAAAAGGGAAATAAAGTATTAAATTTTTAAAATCTTTTTTTAGGGGTTATAAAATCTTTGACTTACAAAATTTTGCATTCGGAGGATTATTTTTGGGCTCCATTTTTACGTTTGTTTTGAAAAAGGTCTTTTTGTTTGGGGGCCCGTTCAATTTGTGTACCCTTCGTAAACAAGTGAATGTAACAACGCAACCGGGGGTCCAACCCCCAACATGGGGCCTCACTCATTTGCCCTTTTAGGGGTTAAAAGTAACCCTTGGACACCCTTTTTTTTAAAA